>NC_086444.1:939862042-940162042 GCF_028390025.1 Pseudophryne corroboree | reverse complement strand
CGGATAACACTGTCACCAAGGACAAGGTTGTCTCTCCTGTGGTGGTTGCAGAGTGCCCATCTGTTAGAGGGCCGCAGGTTCGGCATACAGGACTGGGTCCTGGTGACTACGGATGCCAGCCTACGGGGCTGGGGAGCAGTCACACAGGGAAGAAACTTCCAGGGTGTATGGTCAAACCTGGAGACGTCTCTTCACATAAATATACTAGAGCTAAGAGCGATCTACAATGCTCAAAGCTTGGCGAAACCGCTGCTTCAGGGTCAGCCGGTGTTGATCCAGTCGGACAACATCACGGCAGTCGCCCACGTAAACAGACAAGGCGGCACGAGAAGCAGAAGAGCAATGACAGAAGCTGCAAGGATTCTTCGCTGGGCGGAAAATCATGTCATAGCACTGTCAGCAGTGTTCATCCCGGGAGTGGACAACTGGGAAGCAGACTTCCTCAGCAGACACGACCTTCACCCGGGAGAGTGGGGACTTCATCCGGAAGTTTTCCACATGATTGTGAACCATTGGGAAAAACCAAAGGTGGACATGATGGCGTCTCGCCTCAACAAAAAACTGGACAGATATTGCGCCAGGTCAAGAGACCCTCAGGCAATAGCTGTGGACGCTCTAGTAACACCGTGGGTGTACCAGTCAGTGTATGTGTTTCCTCCTCTGCCTCTCATACCAAAGGTACTGAGAATTATACGGAAAAGGGGAGTAAGAACAATACTAGTGGCTCCGGATTGGCCAAGAAGAACTTGGTATCCGGAACTTCAAGAGATGCTCACGGAAGATCCGTGGCCTCTACCTCTAAGAAGGGATCTGCTTCAGCAAGGACCTTGTATGCTCCAAGACTTACCGCGACTGCGTTTGACGGCATGGCGGTTGAACGCCGGATTCTAAAAGAAAAGGGCATTCCAGAGGAAGTTATTCCTACCTTGATTAAAGCTAGGAAGGAAGTGACCGCACAACATTATCACCGCATTTGGAGAAAATATGTTGCGTGGTGTGAGGCCAAGAAGGCCCCAACGGAAGAATTTCAATTGGGTCGATTCCTACATTTCCTGCAGGCAGGATTGTCTATGGGCCTCAAATTGGGGTCTATTAAAGTTCAAATTTCGGCCTTATCAATCTTCTTCCAGAAAGAATTGGCTTCAGTGCCTGAAGTACAAACTTTTGTCAAGGGTGTACTACATATACAACCCCCAATTGTGCCTCCAGTGGCACCGTGGGATCTAAACGTAGTTTTGGAATTTCTCAAATCTCATTGGTTTGAGCCTCTCAAATCGGTAGATTTGAAGTATCTTACATGGAAAGTAACCATGCTATTGGCCCTGGCTTCAGCCAGGAGAGTTTCAGAGTTGGCGGCTTTATCGTACAAAAGCCCATATCTGATTTTCCATTCGGACAGGGCAGAACTGCGGACACGTCCTCATTTTCTCCCTAAGGTGGTTTCGGCTTTTCACTTGAACCAGCCTATTGTGGTGCCTGCGGCTACTAGCGACTTGGAGGACTCCAAGTTACTGGACGTTGTCAGAGCATTGAAAATATATATTTCAAGGACAGCTGGAGTCAGAAAATCTGACTCGTTGTTTATCTTGTATGCACCCAACAAGATGGGTGCTCCTGCGTCTAAGCAGACGATTGCTCGTTGGATCTGTAGCACAATTCAACTTGCACATTCTGTGGCAGGCCTGCCACAGCCTAAAACTGTAAAAGCCCACTCCACAAGGAAGGTGGGCTCATCTTGGGCGGCTGCCCGAGGGGTCTCGGCATTACAACTTTGCCGAGCAGCTACGTGGTCAGGGGAGAACACGTTTGTAAAATTTTACAAATTTGATACTCTGGCTAAAGAGGACTTGGAGTTCTCTCATTCGGTGCTGCAGAGTCATCCGCACTCTCCCGCCCGTTTGGGAGCTTTGGTATAATCCCCATGGTCCTGACGGAGTCCCCAGCATCCACTAGGACGTTAGAGAAAATAAGAATTTACTTACCGATAATTCTATTTCTCGTAGTCCGTAGTGGATGCTGGGCGCCCATCCCAAGTGCGGATTGTCTGCATTACTTGTACATAGTTATTGTTACAAAAATCGGGTTATTATTGTTGTGAGTCATCTTTTTTAAGAGGCTACTTCTTTGTTATCATACTGTTAACTGGGTTCAGATCACAAGTTGTACGGTGTGATTGGTGTGGCTGGTATGAGTCTTACCCGGGATTCAAGATCCTTCCTTATTGTGTACGCTCGTCCGGGCACAGTACCTAACTGAGGCTTGGAGGAGGGTCATAGGGGGAGGAGCCAGTACACACCATGTGATCCTAAAAGCTTGCTTTTGTGCCCTGTCTCCTGCGGAGCTGCTATTCCCCATGGTCCTGACGGAGTCCCCAGCATCCACTACGGACTACGAGAAATAGAATTATCGGTAAGTAAATTCTTATTTTCTATCGACTGATGAACTAATCCTATCTGGAGCCAAAATCTAATCCTAAAATCTAAAGAAGAAAAAAAACTGTCATTGTAAAATGTAACACTCTGGGGGTAATTCTGAGTTGATTGCAGCAGGAACTTTGTTAGCAGTTGGGCAAAACCATGTGCACTGCAGGGGAGGCAGATATAACATGTGCAGAGAGAGTTTGATTTGGGTGTGGTGTGTTCAATCTGCAATCTAAATTGCAGTGTAAAAATAAAGCAGCCAGTATTTACCCTGCACAGAAACAAAATAACCCACCCAAATCTAACTCTCTCTCTGCACATGTTAGATCAACTCAGAGTTACCCCCTCTGTCCGTGATGACATTGTGAGTGTCATGATGATGCACGTGTATCCAGGTGGTCCCCTGTGGAAATGCTTTTGACATGACATCCCAGCTTCAGTAAAGTCACAGACCCCTCCAATACTGAAGGCCTGGTCTCTGTGTCTCAGAGCATGAAAGCATAAAGTACGATGTACAGTAGTTCTATGAAACCATGATTCCAGCACAGGGAGGAAACATGGCTCGTCCTACTGCACCTTAAGAATATATACTGTTTTTCCCAGGACAGGAACATTTGTATTTAAATCAATTTGTTTACCTGTTTACAGAAGATACCTTTTATAAACGGATCAAACTTGTTTTAAACCACATACTCCCCCCTTCAGTTAGTACAATGGAGTGCCTCAGAAATGTCACTGGGTTCTATTTAACTGACCGTGTGCCTCGTGATAAATATTGTTTCAGTCCACTTACAGTAATAGCTGCATCTCTGTGTATAGGAAACATACTGTACAGTGTAAAACATGCTAATATGCAAAGAAATAATATTACCTACGTCTGCGAATCTTATAAATATTGATTATAAGAAAACTTAAAATGAGTATATTAGTTTGGGTAACTTAACCTTTTTGAATAAAATAACAAATCTACTTGCATTATACATCTTGAATGTACAGTAATTGTACTTACAGTTCAGAACAGGTTAAATCTAACGTGGCGTAAAAAAAAAAAAACAGCTTATATTCTTCTCTGGAGCCACTTCCTGTAGTACCAGCTTCTACTGCGATTACATGGGAACAAAAGGCCATTTAAGTCTTTGCTAATTATTTTTGGTTGCATAATTGAAAGAATCCTATCAAACTGTAGCAATTAATTATTAGCTGTATATACTGAGTGAATCTTCTCAGTGAACAGTGACATTGTTTTGACTTCTATCCTTTCATAGCTAGAAGAACTACCCAGTATTTTTTGAAAGAAGGTTTGCAATTTCACACCTAGAATAGGAGAAGGAAAAACTAATATTGACACTAACAAATTATTGTGTTTTGATTGAACAGATGCCACAGACATCCGTTCAGGCGCCTCTGGCACCCTGACACAGTTCTGTCACCTTTCCAAATTGTGCATGTACCAGTTTAACACAACATTCCGAGGACTGTGGAAAGGGACACCCATTGTTCTAAATTAAAATGGGAACATTTAATATAAAAATATATCTATAGGTCACCAGTCATCTCAATATTTTAGTTATATTCTTGACATGCTCTTTAAAATTATAGCCAATTAAATTAAATTTATGGAAATGATTCATTACTTGTCAAACAACCTTCAAATTATTTTGTATAGAACTATGCATAGTGTAAGCTACAAACGTGAATCCAGCACCTAGGAGAGCATACTGGTAGTTGCGGTGCAATAACAGGATCCGGTCAAGATTCCGGCAGTTGAAATACTTACACCGGGATCCCGACAATACTCGGAATGCCGAAACCGGCATCCTGAATAGGGTCACCTGCTTGGCGCTGTAATCGGGACCGCCAGGATCCCGAGCTACCAAGTGCCGGGACTCTGGAGAGGTAAGCCACAAGGGAGAGGTTAGGTTTAGACTGTGGGGAGGGATGCTGAGGGTTAGGCTGTGTGGGGGGGTTAGGTTTAGGCTACGGGAAGGGGGTTAGGGTTAAGCTGCGGGGGGTGGGAGGTTAAGTTTAGGCTGCGGGGAGGGAGGGTTAGGGTTAGGTTACCTTCCCCTGTTGGGATTTTGATAGTCAGAATGATCGGTATCCCAAGTGCCGGCATTTCCTACTGAACCCGCAATAATAATTCGAGCTACATGTTGTGTGTGTGCTACTCTTGGGATAGTTGTTAAGTTTAAATGCTGAAGTTGAATGCTGTATGGCAACAGGTAGTGCTAAGTAAGCACCGGAAAGTGGGATCTGTGAGGACAGTGACAGTTCATCTCCAGGACAGGCTGACAGCGGAGGGTGCAGTGTGCCTGGGAGAGAAGGACGCGGTTGCTGATAGAAAAGTGAACTATAGACACATGTTCTGCCCCCACCCCCCCAGCACCCTACTTTGTAAATACAATAGCTGTTGTGGTCACCAAACTGTGACTGATGATATGTGCACTTTATAACCTCTTAGGGGGACATGTACTAAGCAGTGATAAACGTGGAGAAGGGAGCCAGTGGAGAAGTTTCCCATGGCAACCAATCAGCATTGATTTAACATTTATAATTTGCATACTATAAACACATACAGAGCAGCTGATTGGTTGCCATAATCCCTTGTGTGTAACAATTATTACTTGCTGAGTAAGGAACCTCTTTATTTCTTCAACTATTGCCACACTTTTGTCTAATGTGTTGTACTTTACCACTGCATAACTATCTTGTCTTATCCCCCTCTCCCCACAGGCAAGTTTGTCAATGGCATTGCTGAAGGAGAAATCGGTAGTTCTTTTGGGAAAATCAAAGCCATCCGTATAAAAATTCTCAAAGAGTCCCCTGTCTGGGCACTGCTGAGTGAGGTGAGATCTTAGTCCTCCCTGCTTTAGAACACTGCTGTCCATTCTGCACATGGCATTAGATAGTTGAAATACTTACAAACATTCTAAATAACAATTAATAAAAGATCATACTTGGGAGATCCAGTCGTAAGCACACAACTCTACAACATAGGGGTAAATTTACTAAGATGGGAGTTCTATTTAAGATGGGATGTTGCCCATAGCAACCAATCAGATTCCAGGTATTGTGGTATATGCAATTAGCGGCGAATCGCGGCAAATTATCGCCGTTTTTTAATTCGACACAATTCGACAGGTGAATTCCGGCAGGTGGCTTCCGGAATTCACCATATTCAATGAAAAACGGATTCGACAGTCCCGCGGGCGAAAAACGGCCGATTTGCCGGATTTTGCCGCGATTTGAAAAAACGGGAAAAACCCGGAAAAAAATGGCGTGGGGTCCCCCCTCCAAAGCATAACCAGCCTCGGGCTCTTCGAGCTGGTCCTGGTTTTAAAAATGCGGGGGAAAAATTGACATGGGATCCCCCGTATTTTTAAAACCAGCACCGGGCTCTGCGCTTGATGCTGGTGCAAAAAATACGGGGGACAAAAAGAGTAGGGGTCCCCTGTATTTTATACACCAGCATCGGGCTCCACTAGCTGGACAGATAATGCCACAGCCGGGGGTCACTTTTATACAGTGCCCTGCGGCCGTGGCATTAAATATCCAACTAGTCACCCCTGGCCGGGGTACCCTGGGGGAGTGGGGACCCCTTCAATCAAGGGGTCCGTCCCCCCAGCCACCCAAGGGCCAGGGGTGAAGCCCGAGGCTGTCCCCCCCATCCAAGGGCTGCGGATGGGAGGCTGATAGCCTTGGGGAAAATGACAGAATATTGTTTTTTCCAGTAGTACTACAAGTCCCAGCAAGCCTCCCCCGCAAGCTGGTACTTGGAGAACCACAAGTACCAGCATGCGGGCGAAAAACGGGCCCGCTGGTACCTGTAGTACCTGTAGTGACTAGTTGGATATTTAATGCCACGGCCGCAGGGCACTGTATAAAAGTGACCCCCGGCTGTGGCATTATCTGTCCAGCTAGTGGAGCCCGATGCTGGTGTATAAAATACGGGGGACCCCTACTCTTTTTGTCCCCCGTATTTTTTGCACCAGCATCAGGCGCAGAGCCCGGTGCTGGTTTTAAAAATACGGGGGATCCCATGTCAATTTTTCCCCCGCATTTTTAGAACCAGGACCAGCTCGAAGAGCCCGAGGCTGGTTATGCTTTGGAGGGGAGACCCCACACCATTTTTTCCCGGGATTTTAACATTCCATTAAAAAAAAAATAAAAAAAAAATATTATTTTAAAAAATATATAAATAATACTTGTGCCTCCAAAAAAGACAAACCAAGTACCTAATCCCTTCTAATATAAATAGATATGCTATTATCAATAAAAAAAACACAAAAAAAAACATGTTTTAATTTTTTTTTATTAGTTTCACCCACCAAAGTGTGGCGGATTGAAAAAGTCGAATTTACTGTCTAAAAGCACTGTTGTCGAATTTCCAAACTTCAATTGAATATACTTTGGTCGAATTGCAGCAATTGTATCATTGCAGAAAAGTCGAATTTGACAAAAGTCGAATTTCATAAAGTCGAATTTTGAAAGTCCGTTTTTTGGACGGAAAGTACTGAATTGCATTGGCGATTTTTTTTTTTTTGGTCGAAAAAGTCCCGAAATTTGACAATTTCGGGAATTCGACCGCAATTGCATATACCCCATTATCTTCTGGAAGGTGCTAGATAAATGAGAAGTAGAATCTGATTGGTTGCTATGGGCAACATCCCATCTTAAATAGAACTCCCATTTTAGTAAATTTACCCCCTAGTGCTTATGAGCATAGTGCTGTGTGAAGTTCGTATTTCTCTGACGTCCTAGTGGATGCTGGGAACTCCGTAAGGACCATGGGGAATAGCGGCTCCGCAGGAGACTGGGCACAACTAAAGAAAGCTTTAGGTCACCTGGTGTGCACTGGCTCCTCCCACTATGACCCTCCTCCAAGCCTCAGTTACATTTTGTGCCCGGCCGAGGTTGGATGCACACTAGGGGCTCTCCTGAGCTTCTAGAAAGAAAGTATATATTTAGGTTTTTTATTTTACAGCGAGACCTGCTGGCAACAGGCTCACTGCAGCGAGGGACTAAGAGGAGAAGAAGCGAACCTACATGCTTGCAGCAGGCTACTGGACACCATTAGCTCCAGAGGGACCGACCGCATGGAACTGGCCTTGGTGTTCGGTTCCGGAGCCGCGCCGCCGTCCCCCTTACAGAGCCAGAAGTAAGAAGAGGTCCGGAAAATCGGCGGCAGAAGACATCTGTCTTCACCAAGGTAGCGCACAGCACTGCAGCTGTGCGCCATTGCTCCTCATACACACTTCACACTCCGGTCACTGAGGGTGCAGGGCGCTAGGGGGGGGCGCCCTGAGCAGCAATAAAAAGACCTTGGCTGGCAAAAATACCACAATATATAGCCCCAGAGGCTATATATGTGATAATTACCCCTGCCAGAATCAAGAAAAAAGCGGGAGCATAGTCCGCGAAAAAGGGGCGGAGCTATCTCCTTCAGCACACTGGCGCCATTTCTCCCTCACAGCTCCGCTGGAAGGAATCTCCCTGGCTCTCCCCTGCAGTCTGCACTACAGAAAAGGGTAAAAAAGAGAGGGGGGGCACTAAATTTAGGCGCAGTATATATAACAGCAGCTATAGGGGACATAATTCAGTTAGTCCCTGCATTATATAGCGCTCTGGTGTGTGCTGGCATACTCTCACTCTGTCTCCCCAAAGGGCTTTTGTGGGTCCTGTCCTCTGTTAGAGCATTCCCTGTGTGTGTGCGGTGTGTCGGTACGGCTGTGTCGACATGTTTGATGAGGATAATGATGTGGAGGCGGAGCAGTTGCATATAGAAGGGATGTCGCCCCCTGCGGGGCAGACACCTGAGTGGATGGACTTATGGAAGGAATTGCGTGCACGCGTCGACTCCTTACACAAAAAAATTGACGACATGCCAAATGCGGGACAGCCGGCTTCTCAGCTCGTGCCTGTCCAGGCGTCTCAAAGGCCTTCGGGGGCTCTAAAACGCCCGCTACCTCAGATGGCAGACGCGGATGTCGACACGGATACTGACACCAGTGTCGACGACGATGAGTCTAGTCTAATGTCCACTAAGGCCATTCGTTGCATGATTGAAGCAATGAAAGAGGTGTTACAAATTTCTGATATAAACCCAGGTACCACTAAAAAGGGTATTATGTTTGGGGAGAAAAAACTACCCGTAGTCTTTCCCACATCAGAAGAATTAAATGAAGTGTGTGAAGAAGCGTGGGCTTTCCCTGATAAAAGATTGGTAATCTCTAAGAAGTTACTAATGGCGTTCCCTTTCCCGCCAGAGGATAGGTCACGTTGGGAGACACCACCTAGGGTGGATAAAGCGCTCACACGTTTGTCTAAAAAGGTGGCACTACCGTCTCCGGATACGGCCGCCCTCAAGGAACCTGCTGATAGAAAGCAGGAGGCTATCCTGAAGTCTGTATATACACACTCAGGCATTATACTTAGACCTGCTATTGCGTCAGCATGGATGTGCAGTGCTGCCGCTGCGTGGTCAGATTCCCTGTCAGAAAATATTGACACCCTAGACAGGGACACTATTCTGCTAACCATAGAGCATATAAAAGACTCAGTCTTATACATGAGAGATGCACAGAGGGAGATCTGCCGGCTGGCATCTAAAATAAGTGCACTGTCCATTTCTGCTAGGAGAGGCTTATGGACTCGCCAGTGGACAGGGGATGCAGATTCAAAAAGGCACATGGAAGTTTTGCCTTATAAGGGTGAGGAGTTATTCGGGGATGGTCTCTCGGACCTAGTTTCCACAGCAACTGCTGGGAAGTCAGCATTTTTACCCCATGTTCCCTCACAGCCTAAAAAGGCGCCGTTTTATCAGGTACAGTCCTTTCGGACTCAGAAAAACAGGCGTGGAAAAGGCGGGTCCTTTCTGTCCAGAGGCAGAGGTAGGGGAAAAAGGCTGCAACAAACAGCAGGTTCCCAGGAGCAAAAGTCCTCCCCCGCTTCTTCCAAGTCCGCCGCATGACGGTGGGGCTCCACAGGCGGAGCCAGGTACGGTGGGGGCCCGCCTCAAAAATTTCAGCGATCAGTGGGCTCGCTCACAGGTGGATCCCTGGATCCTGCAAATAGTATCTCAAGGGTACAAACTGGAATTCGAGGCGTCTCCACCCCACCGGTTCCTAAAATCTGCCTTGCCGACAACTCCCTCAGGCAGGGAGGCTGTGCTAGAGGCAATTCACAAGCTGTATTCCCAGCAGGTGATAGTCAAGGTGCCCCTACTTCAACAAGGACGGGGTTACTATTCCACACTGTTTGTGGTACCGAAACCGGACGGTTCGGTGAGACCCATTTTAAATTTGAAATCCTTGAACACATACATAAAAAAAATTCAAGTTCAAGATGGAATCGCTCAGGGCGGTTATTGCAAGCCTGGACGAGGGGGATTACATGGTATCCCTGGACATCAAGGATGCTTACCTGCATGTCCCCATTTACTATCCTCACCAGGAGTACCTCAGATTTGTGGTACAGGATTGCCATTACCAATTCCAGACGCTGTCGTTTGGACTCTCCACGGCACCGAGGGTGTTTACCAAAGTAATGGCGGAAATGATGATACTCCTTCGAAGAAAGGGAGTTTTGATTATCCCGTACTTGGACGATCTCCTAATAAAGGCGAGGTCCAAGGAGCAGTTGTTGGTGGGAGTAGCACTATCTCAGGAGGTGCTACACCAGCACGGCTGGATTCTGAATATTCCAAAATCACAGCTGGTTCCGACGACACGTCTACTGTTCCTGGGTATGATCCTGGACACAGTCCAGAAAAAAGTGTTTCTCCCGGAGGAGAAAGCCAAGGAGCTGTCATCTCTAGTCAGAGACCTCCTGAAACCGAAACAGGTATTGGTGCATCACTGCACGCGGGTCCTGGGAAAGATGGTGGCTTCTTACGAAGCAATTCCTTTCGGCAGGTTCCATGCCAGAATCTTTCAGTGGGACCTGTTGGACCAGTGGTCCGGATCGCATCTTCAGATGCATCGCCTGATAACCCTGTCTCCAAGAACCAGGGTGTCTCTGCTGTGGTGGCTGCAGAGTGCCCATCTTCTAGAGGGCCGCAGATTCGGCATACAGGACTGGGTCCTGGTGACCACGGATGCCAGCCTTCGGGGCTGGGGGGCAGTCACACAGGGAAGAAACTTCCAAGGACTATGGTCGAGTCAGGAGACTTCCCTACACATAAATATTCTGGAACTAAGGGCCACTTACAACGCCCTAAGTCAGGCAAGGCCTCTGCTTCAAAACCATCCGGTACTGATCCAGTCAGACAACATCACGGCAGTCGCCCATGTAAATCAACTGGGCGGCACAAGAAGCAGGATGGCAATGGCAGAAGCCACAAGGATTCTCCGATGGGCGGAAAATCACGTACTAGCACTGTCAGCAGTGTTCATTCCGGGAGTGGACAACTGGGAAGCAGACTTTCTCAGCAGGCACGACCTCCACCCGGGAGAGTGGGGACTTCATCAAGAAGTCTTCACGCTGATTGTAAATCGATGGGAACGTCCACAAGTGGACATGATGGCGTCCCGCCTAAACAAAAAGCTAGAGAGATATTGCGCCAGGTCAAGGGACCCTCAGGCGATAGGTGTGGACGCTCTGGTGACACCGTGGGTGTACCAGTCAGTTTGTGTTCCCTCCTCTACCTCTCATACCAAGGGTACTGAGAATAATAAGAAAACGAGGAGTAAGAACAATACTCGTGGTTCCGGATTGGCCGAGACGAGCGTGGTACCCGGAACTTCAAGAGATGATCTCAGAGGACCCATGGCCTCTGCCGCTCAGACAGGACCTGCTGCAGCAGGGGCCCTGTCTGTTCCAAGACTTACCGCGGCTGCGTTTGACGGCATGGCGGTTGAACGCCGGATCCTGAAGGAAAAGGGCATTCCGGAGGAAGTCATTCCTACGCTGATTAAAGCCAGGAAAGATGTAACTGCAAAGCATTATCACCGCATATGGCGGAAATATGTTGCTTGGTGTGAGGCCGAAAAGGCCCCAACAGAGGAATTTCAACTAGGTCGATTTCTGCATTTCCTACAAACAGGAGTGACTATGGGCCTAAAATTAGGCTCCATTAAGGTACAGATCTCGGCTCTGTCGATTTTCTTCCAGAAAGAACTGGCTTCATTGCCTGAAGTTCAGACGTTTGTGAAGGGAGTGCTGCATATTCAGCCCCCGTTTGTGCCTCCAGTGGCACCTTGGGATCTCAACGTGGTGTTGAGTTTCTTAAAATCACATTGGTTTGAGCCACTTAAAACCGTGGATCTAAAATATCTCACGTGGAAAGTGGTCATGTTATTGGCCTTGGCTTCGGCCAGGCGTGTGTCAGAATTGGCGGCTTTGTCATGTAAAAGCCCTTATCTGATTTTCCATATGGATAGGGCAGAATTGAGGACTCGTCCTCAGTTTCTCCCTAAGGTGGTATCAGCTTTTCACTTGAACCAACCTATTGTGGTGCCTGCGGCTACTAGGGACTTGGAGGATTCCAAGTTGCTGGACGTAGTCAGGGCCTTGAAAATTTATGTTTCCAGGACGGCTGGAGTCAGGAAGACTGACTCGCTATTTATCCTGTATGCACCCAACAAGCTGGGTGCTCCTGCTTCTAAGCAGACTATTGCTCGCTGGATTTGTAGCACAATTCAGCAGGCGCATTCTGCGGCTGGACTGCCGCATCCTAAATCAGTAAAAGCCCATTCCACAAGGAAGGTGGGCTCATCTTGGGCGGCTGCCCGAGGGGTCTCGGCTTTACAACTTTGCCGAGCTGCTACTTGGTCAGGGGCAAACACGTTTGCAAAATTCTACAGATTTGATACCCTGGCTGAGGAGGACCTGGAGTTCTCTCATTCGGTGCTGCAGAGTCATCCGCACTCTCCCGCCCGTTTGGGAGCTTTGGTATAATCCCCATGGTCCTTACGGAGTTCCCAGCATCCACTAGGACGTCAGAGAAAATAAGCTTTTACTCACCGGTAAATCTATTTCTCGTAGTCCGTAGTGGATGCTGGGCGCCCGTCCCAAGTGCGGATTGTCTGCAATACTTGTACATAGTTACTGTTAACTAAAGGGTTATTGTTGAGCCATCTGTTGAGAGGCTCAGTTGTTTTTCATACTGTTAAACTGGGTATTGTATCACGAGTTATACAGTGTGATTGGTGTGGCTGGTAAGAGTCTTACCCGGGATTCAAAATCCTTCCTTATTATGTCAGCTCGTCCGGGCACAGTGTCCTAACTGAGGCTTGGAGGAGGGTCATAGTGGGAGGAGCCAGTGCACACCAGGTGACCTAAAGCTTTCTTTAGTTGTGCCCAGTCTCCTGCGGAGCCGCTATTCCCCATGGTCCTTACGGAGTTCCCAGCATCCACTACGGATTACGAGAAATAGATTTACCGGTGAGTAAAATCTTATTATTCTCCCCGTGCTTGCGTGGGTTTCCTGCGGTTACTCCGGTTTCCTCACACAATCCAAAAATATACTGGTAGGTCAATTGGCTCGCAACAAAATTAACCCTAGCGTGAAAGTGTGCGTGTACATGTGATAGGGAACATAGATTGTAAGCACCACTGGGGCAGGGACTGATGTGAATGGCCAAATTTTCTCTGTTAAGCGCTGTGGAATATGTGTGCGTTATATAAATAACTGGTAATAAATAATAAATAAATAAATATGAGTATTATATATTTCCATCTATCACCAACTCGTGAAAGTTAGGTATTTTTAAATGTGTCAAAAATTAAGCTTGTGCCATATCTGTATTTTAGTCATCAGGTTCTTGCACTTTGCCATATAAAAAACTCTGGTGTTGGGTGGGGTGAAATTTCTATGGCAATCTGTCAGAATCCCAGTCTTGTCCCTATGCTGTCAGTGTGACACATTTTGCACCTTACAGTACTTTAGTGTGAAAGCGCATTCCAAAGTGCGCTTTGAGCATTGTAATGAAACAGTTCAAATGCACAGAAGAGTTACATGTATTAAATATAGTCATAGTGCGTGCACTCTCTTGATTAAGTGAAGATATAACTAGAAGCGTTTTAGACTGATGACTGGAGTGATTCTGGAATGGAAGTAGTGTAGGGCAGTACGTATGGTGTAATGGTTAGCATTACTGCCTCACAGCACTAAGGTCATGGGTTCGATACCCACCATGGCCATAACTGTGTGGAGTTTGTATATTCTCCCCGTACTTGCATGGGTTTCCCCTGGTACTCCGGTTTCCTCCCTTTAAAAATATACTGGTAAATTAATTGGCTTCTGAATAAAATTAACCCTGGTATGAATGTGTGTGCGTATAAATGTGCTAGGGAATATAGATTGTAAGCTCCACTGGGGCAGGGACTGATGTGAATGGCCAAATATTCTCTGTAAAAGCGCTGCGGAATATGTGTGCTCTATATAACTGGTAATAAATAAATAATTCTAGCTTAAACATTCTCTCTTCCAACGTGTGCACTTTCTAGAGTGTCCTGTAAACCACATCTCTAGTTGCGGATTGATTTTACGTTGGTGTTTTTAAGTACAGAATTGGGAAGTAGGCAACTTGAAATGCGACTGGTGGGTAATTAGGCATACTTGCTGAGCAGTGTGTGTCCATTTTATGTTTCTGTGGTTTATAAAAGAATGTTAGAGTTCCATGATAATTGGAAATGCTGAGATATGAAAATATTACAACTGCCGGTGTTAGTAATGAATCCTGAAGGTCTGTAGTATGGTATGCTGGCGGCCGGGATCCCGGTGGCCAGCATACTGGCGCTGGGATCCCAACTGCCGGCATACCGACAGCTGGGTGAGCGCAAATGAGCCCTTTGCGGGCACGACACTATTTATTCTCCCTCCAGGGGGGTCGTGGACCCCTAAGAGGGAGAATAGTTGTCGGTATGCGGGGGGTCGGGATTCCGGTGTCGGTATACTGAGCGCCGGGATCCCAACAGCCGGCATACTGAATACCACCCTCCTGAAGTGCTGTTCTGTGTTTCATGTACAATAAGAACGGTCACTTGAGCACAAAGTGAAACGTAAAAGACCTCAAAGGGCCTCCTCAAATTAGCCACATTTCATTTATTTCTCTGACGTCCTAGTGGATGCTGGGTACTCCGTAAGGACCATGGGGTATAGACGGGCTCCGCAGGAGACTGGGCACTCTTAAAAGAAAGATTAGGTACTATATCTGGTGTGCACTGGCTCCTCCCTCTATGCCCCTCCTCCAGACCTCAGTTAGTATCTGTGCCCGGCCAGAGCTGGATGCACCCTAGGGGCTCTCCTGAGCTTCCTAGAAAAGAAAGTATTTGTTAGGTTTTTTATTTTCAGTGAGATCTGCTGGCAACAGACTCACTGCTACGTGGGACTGAGGGGAGAGAAGCGAACCTACCTGCTTGCAGCTAGCTTGGGCTTCTAAGGCTACTGGACACCATTAGCTCCAGAGGGATCGAACACAGGCCCAGTCCTCGGTCGTCCGGTCCCGGAGCCGCGCCGCCGTCCCCCTTGCAGAGCCAGAATAACGAAGAGAAGTTGAAAATCGGCGGCTGAAGACTCCGGTCTTCATTAAGGTAGCGCACAGCACTGCAGCTGTGCGCCATTGCTCCCTTAGCACACCACACACTCCGGTCACTGATGGGTGCAGGGCGCTGGGGGGGGGGGGGGCGCCCTGGGCAGCAATTAGATTACCTTACTTGGCGAAAAGCACATAATACAGTCTGATAAACTGTATATGTGCATTAACCCCCGCCATTAAAGTACATAAAAGGACAGAAGCCCGCCGCTGAGGGGGCCTGGCCTTCTTCCTCAGCACACCGGCGCCATTTTCTCTTCACAGCTCAGCTGGAAGGAAGCTCCCCAGGCTCTCCCCTGCAGTATCCTGATACACAAAGGGTAAAAAAGAGAGGGGGGGCACATAAATTTAGGCGCAAAACTGTGTATATAAGCTGCTATAGGGGAAAAATCACTCAGTATAGTGTACATCCCTGTATTATATAGCGCTGTGGTGTGTGCTGGCATACTCTCTCTCTGTCTCTCCAAAGGGCCTGGTGGGGGAACTGTCTTCAAATAGAGCATCCCCTGTGTGTGTGGTGTGTCGGTACGCGTGTGTCGACATGTCTGAGGTAAAAGGCTCCTCTAAGGAGGTGATAGAGCGGATAAGTGTGTGGGAGGGTGTCTCCGTCAACAACGCCGACACCTGTTTGGATATGTGTAAGTGCTGAGGTAAAATGATTGCACAAAAGGTTAGGGAACAGAAAGGAAATCTACCCTGGTCTGTCCCTATGTCACAGAGTCCTTCAGAGTCTCTCTATGTTCACTATCCAAAATAACAACTACGATAATGCAAAGTTACAGCCAAGAGGGCTAAAAGATATTCAATATATGATTATTGGAATAAAAGATGATTTGCATATCACTGATGACTCATCTGTCCCTGACACGAGAGTACACATGTTAAGGGGAAGAATGCTGAGGTAAATTTCCCTCCTCTCATGAGGAAAAAGAGCGGGAATCTCCAGACAAGAGACGGCAGCTTCCCACAAGAGAATTATCAGGCTGTATCCTTTCCCCACTAGGGCCAGGATGTGTTGAGAATCTTCCCCTTGGGTGTCCTGTTTGCACTAGCTATTCTCAGGGATCCTGCAGATAGCGTGCACATTCTAGTATACTACCCAGACCGGCGATTGTGTCGGCATGGGTTTATAGCGCTGTGGCAGCGTGGACAGGTACCTTATCAGCAGAGATTGAGACCCTAGTATGCATATAAATATTTTAAGATGCTGTCTTAAGTGATAGATATATAATTATAAAGCATGCCCAAAGGGACATGAGTATACTGGGTACTAGAGACAAAAGCTATGTCTATTTCTGCTCGACGTGTCCTGTAGAATATACATTGGACAGATGATGCCGACTTAAGAGGCATATGGAAGGCTGAGAATTGTGTGGAGAAAGGTTCTCGGGCCTGGTCTCCACAGTTATAGCTGGTAATTCTGATATTTTGCCTTATATTCCTGCACAGCCTAGGAAAGCACAACATTATTAAATGCAGCTTTTGGAATAAAGAAACAAGAAAGTCTGAGGTGCGTCCTTTCTTGTCGGAGCCGGGGGCAGAGGAAAGAAGCTGTACAACACAGCTAGTCCCCAGGAACAGAAGTCCTCCCCGGCCTCTACAAAAAGCCACCGCATGTCGCTGGGGCTCCACAGGCGGAGCTAGGCCCGGTGGGGACACGCCTTCGTAAGTTCAGCCACAAGTGGGTTCACTCCCTGTTAGATCCCTGGGCAATAGAAATTGTATCGCAGGGACTGGACTGTGAGAAGATGCCTCCTCACGAGGACCCGGTGGGCTTCCCCCCTAGAGAGGGAGCCAGTGTTAACTGCAATTCGTAAATTGTATCTTCAACAGGTGGTGGTCAAGGGTCCCCTCCTTCAACAAGAGGGTGTTATTATTCGACCATGTTATAATCCCGAAACCAGACGGTTCGGTTAGACCCATATTGAATTAAAATCCCTGAACATATACCTGAAAAGGTTCAGGTTCAAGATGGAATTGCTAAGAGCGGTCATTGCATGCCTGAAATGAATCGGGACATAAGGGATGCATACCTTCGTGTCCCCATTTATCCACCTCATCAGGCGTACCTCAGAATTGCGGTACGGGATTGTCATTACCAATTTCACCAAGGTAATGGCGGATATGATGGTGCTCCTGCGGAAGCAAGGTGTCACTATTATCACTAGTGATGAGCGAGGTTCGGTTTTACTCGGTTTTACTCGGTTCTCAAAACGGCATCTTATTGGCTATCCAAAACACGTGACATCCGTGAGCCAATAAGATGCCGTTTTGAGAACCGAGTAAAACCGAGTAAAACCGAATCCGCTCATCACTAATTATCACATACTTGGATGATCTCCTCATAAAAGCGAGATCAAGAGAGCAGTTGCTGGACAGCGTATCACCTTCTCTGGAAGTGAAACGGCAACACGACTGGATTCTATATATTCCAAAGTCGCAGTTGGTTCCTACAGCTCATCTGCCTCGCCTAGGCATGATCCTAGACACAGACCAGAAGAGGGTTTATCTCCCGATAGAGAGAGCTCAGGAGCTCATGACACTGGTCAGGAATCCATTGAAAACCAAAACAGGTGTCAGTGCATCACTGCACTTGAGTCCTGGGAAGGATGATGGCATCATACGAGGCCATCCCCTTCGGCTGGTTCCATGCAAGGACAATGGAACTTACTGGACAAGTGGTCCGGATCACATCTTCAGATGCATCGGTTAATCACCCTATCCCCCAGGACCAGGGTGTCTCTCCTGTGGTGGCTGCGGAGTGCTCACCTTCTCGAGGGCCACAGATTCGGCATTCAGGACTGGGTCCTGGTGACCACGGATGCAAGCCTCCGAGGGTGGGGGGCAGTTACACAGGGAAGAAAATTCCAAGGTTTGTGGTCAAGCCAACAGACTTGCCTTCACATCAATATCCTGGAACTAAGGGCCATATACAACGCCCTAAGTCAAGCGGAGTTCCTGCTTCGCGACCAACCGGTTCTGATCCAGTCAGACCGCAGGGGCTCATGTAAACCGCCAGGGCGGCACAAGGAGCAGGGTGGCGTGGGTAGAAGCCACCAGAATTCTTTGCTGGGCGGAGAATCAAGTAAGCGCACTGTCAGAAGTGTTCATTCCGGGAGTGGACACGACCTCCACCCGGGAAAGTGGTGACTTCACGCAGTTTTGCAAATTGATGGAAACTGCCTCAGGTGGACTACATGGCGTCCCACCTCAATAAAAAGATAAAAAAGGGGCGTGGCCTGGCTGGTGTGCTGTGAGGAAGCATTTCATGTGAGCTCCTGCAGCCCCACACATAAATAGACTATTTGCAGGGACTTGCTGTACCCCACGGGAGCACAGACACAGATTCCTGTGCCCTTTGTCACCCAGGGCGAGGGGCATCGGTTGCGGAGCCGGGGAGCCCTTTTAAGGGTTCCCGCGGGTGGCGGCCTTCCCCTCCATCAGAAGCCGGGGGCTGGAGTACGGCTTCCCCTCCCTTACTCAGCACTGCCCTGCGGCCTGCGGACGGCGTTACCCGGGAGACGACCGCAACTTACCCCGTCGAAGAATACAGGCGGGCGGAGAGAGATACCCCCTGCATCGGAGCTCCCTAGGGTCCTCAGCGAGTGAGGTAGGAAGACGGAGCTCTGAGCGGCGGACGGAGACAGCCTCGCGCGGCGGGTGAGTCACACGCTGGTGTTTCCCAGCATCTCACCGCGGACACCTCTCCCCGCTGCCCCGACACACAAAAGAAATATATTTTCTTTACCCACGGGACATCACATCACCGGCCCTTGTAGGGGCTTTATCCTGGCCCTGCTCACATCCCCGGCCTACCAGACGAGACGGAGGGAGCAGCGGCGGCCATCTTGGCAGAGGCCTGGCTCAGCTATAGATCCCCTGGAAACGTCGCAGGTGCCCTCGCTCAGGGTCACACTCCTGGGCCAGGGGGCATAGATACATAACATAGCCCTACATTGAAGCTGGGGATAGATGAGATCGTGGCCCGGAGTCTGAGTGACTG
The DNA here is from genome assembly GCF_028390025.1 of Pseudophryne corroboree. Taxonomy (NCBI): domain Eukaryota; kingdom Metazoa; phylum Chordata; class Amphibia; order Anura; family Myobatrachidae; genus Pseudophryne; species Pseudophryne corroboree. The sequence goes on along the minus strand of NC_086444.1, from coordinate 940,143,083 downwards.
AGTGTCCCTTCATCTGCCCTCCCCAGACTCGCGGTGCTGCATCAGGTCTGAGCTCCATCAGAACAGACCCTTATGGTCCAGGCTCACCCCATCTGGCTGCACTGCCTCCCACGCACGGACGACGGGGCACCGCTGCGCACAGCACCAGAGGAGACACACTGCCTGACGCGTGCTCTCCCCCTCCTATTCACGCACCACTGCTGGCTGACATATAATAGTGGGCCCACGAACACTGACACCACCAGGGGCACCCTCAGGGCGCCATCTCTTACGCCCACATAGACAACCGACGCGGCCCATTGGACGACCCCAACAGTGACCCCGGGAGATCCTAAACTAACTGGGGGCTTAAGGGTGTACCCTCCCACCTCAGCACACCCGACCGGGCTCTGCGGGCCATCCTCCCGTGAACCGTTCACCATGTGATCTTGTCATACTGCGCTCCAGGTCCCGTGTGCGATCCTAATGCTCTAGGAGCTCCCCCATACCTGCCTAGGTGTTGACTACCAATTTTTCTCACCCCTCACCACCACGATGCCTAAAGGGGCGAAAAAGCCGAACGCCCATAACTTGGTGGGCTACTTCAAGAATTCTACCCCATCCTCCACCCGGAAATCTGCCTCACCCCCACCCACCTCTGACCGGGACTCAGATGATGACTCTTCCTCTACACCCGCCACAAAAGCAGACGTCGCCCTTCTCCTGTCCGAAATGCGCAACATTAAGAAATCAATCCGCGCGGAGGTACAGGAGGCGATATCGGGCCTGAAAAGCGATGTGGACAACCTGGGCTCCAGAGTCGACGCCATCGAAAGAAAACAAGAAGAGCTCATAGCCTTCCAACAAGAATCGGAACAGGAGATGACCCAAATGCGTACCGATGTTATGCTGATGGCAGATAAACAAGAAGATTTAGACAACAGAGGCCGTCGGAACAATCTTCGAATCCGTAACGTTCCCGAAACGGTGGAGCAATCCCACCTCATGGATTACCTGTTCCGCCTCTTCCGCACTCTCGCCCCCTCCGTTCCAGACGACATGTTACTCCTAGATAGAGCTCACAGAGCCCTGCGTCCTAGATCCCAGGAGGCAACAACACCGAGAGATGTGATCCTACGGTTTCACTACTTTGCGGCCAAAGACCAAGTCTTCGCCAAAGCTCGGAGGTCTCCGGTTACCTCTTTCGAAGGCTCAGATCTTTCAATCTTCCAGGACCTGTCACCAGTTACGCTGAATAGGAGGCGGGAATTAAAGGACATAACCAAAGCCTTGAGAGACAGCAACATCAGATATAGATGGGGCTTCCCCTTTGCCCTCCAGGTCAGGGCGGATGGTAAATTCCTCTCTGCCAGATCACCGGATGAAGCCCTACAACTACTCCGTCAACTGAACATATCCGCCCCCCCGGCCGCCTCTCAACGACCTCTACCAGTCAACACCTCCCCTTCCCTCACGGCCCCATCTCCAGAATGGAACACAGTTGGACCGACAACACGTACCTCTTTGGATACATGAGCCGCTATATGTTAGGGGCCTTACAGGGCCGTGATGCCCGAACGGGCCCTCAGTGTACCACGGAAGATCCCGGTGCGCCTTGCTGAGGCTCGCATGGGGTGCAAGGCCCTCTATATTACAATTATTCACTGTTTATTACACCTCTGCATGTCTGGCGGGCGGGCCTTCTCGGGCCCCTGGGGCAGGGGCTCCCCGCGGCTGGCCGCTGAGGCTACTGTCCCTGGCGGCCCGACTGGGCCGCCGCCTCTCTCTTATTACCTCATACTACTCTAAGTGTTGCTATTGTTGCTCTGTGATTGCCATGCCGTGTTTACCCTTGGTTCCTTTATGCTCCCCTTCCTCCCCCCCCCCCCCCCCCCTCGCCTCCACTCACCCCCCATTCAATGGCGCGGAGCCCGCTAGATAACTGCTGTTGACCGCTTGTTGCCTTGGTGAATGTGTTTTGGGTGGGCCTTCCCGGGCCCTTGGGACAGGGTCCCGCGCGCCTGGCCGCGCGGGCTCCTGCCGCGAGCGGCCCGACGGGGCCGAACCTCCTTTTCTTAATCCAAACTGATCCCAATGCTACTATTGTTGCTTCGTAACAGACATATCACATGTACCTTTAGTTCCCTCGAACTTGCTTTTCTCCCCCCCCCTCTGTTGGTTTCTTCTGCCTACCAACCGCAATATGCGACTCACCCCCTTCCTCTCCCCACTCCCCTCCCTCCCCTCCCTTCCCCGTTAGCTCCTTTGGCTTACAAGCCGCAATACATACATTTAAATTGAGTTTGTACACACACGGGACCCGGTCTTCTCTTCAACCGGCCGGGTTCATCCACCCCCCACTCGACCTCCGAGGTCGACGTCGGACGAACTGGACCTGCGGGTCTCCTTCTTCCTTGGGTCCGACTAGTGAGAATGGAATTTCTCTGTTATCAAGTTATGGATACTAATTTTTGCCTATGCTCCTTCTGTTCTCTTACTCTTTCTCCCCCTCTTTCTCTGATTTCCTCCCCTTTCCTTTCCCCTCTCTCCCCAGGGGCCCCGCTGATGCGCTCCCACAGGAATTGTGCTCCACCTCAACACCATGGTTCTTAGAATAATTACCCTGAACACGAAGGGATTAAACAGCCCACGTAAACGCTCTTTTTTGTTCCAGTCCCTTAAACAACTCAGTGGTGACATCGTATTCCTACAGGAGACCCACTTCTCGGGTAAGTCGCACCCCGAACTTAGATCAAAATCTTTCCCACAATCTTTCCATGCTTGCGACCCCATGCGCAAGAAGAAGGGGGTCTCTATACTATTTGCTAGCCATCTAGATTTTACCCCCTCTGAAATACTGCGGGACCCAGAAGGCAGATACTTGCTATTAGTAGGGTTATTAAATGGATCCCCCTATACGTTCTTGAACGTATATGCTCCAAACCAGCTTCAGGCCCCTTTCTTTCGCTCCCTAAATAGCCTCTTAGCCTTGCACAGAAACGGCAGCGTGGTGTTGGGGGGAGACTTTAACATAACTCTGGACAACGACTTGGACAGATCAAAACCTTTGCCCAGATCCATGCGCTCCTTACACTCGCGCAACGCAGCCGCTCTAAACCACCTGCTGTCACAGCACCTCCTCTTCGACACCTGGAGAACGAAGGAGTCAAATGCTAGGGATTACACATATTATTCCCCCATTTTCGATGTCTACACAAGACTGGACATGATATTTCTAAGTGCAGAACCAGCCCAATGCATTCTTGACGCCTCCATCCACCCGAGCACGTGGTCAGACCACGGCCCGGTTTCTGTGGACGTCCCTGGCCCGCACCCCCCCGTTCGGCACCCTGTTTGGAGGCTGAATGACAGACTCCTCCTGAACCCTCAAACAAAAACTCGCATAGCTGCCGAAATTTCACACTACTTTGATACAAATATATCCCCATCTATTTCCCCTATGATATTATGGGACGCCCACAAAGCAGTAATACGCGGAAGCCTGATTAGTGCCTCATCTCATAATAAGAGGACCAGATCCAAACGCATCCGGGAGCTCTCGGACTTAGTGACGTCCCTCTCACAAAAACACAAAAAAACTGGTTCCGAAGCAGATCGTTCGTCCCTGTCCGCGGCCAGGGGAGAACTAAATATGCTCCTGACGGCGAAGGCAGAGACTAGCCTGAAATGGCTTAATCAGTCCTTTTACGAAAAAGGGGAGAAAGCTGACCGACTACTAGCTTCTAGACTTCGGGCTAAACTTGCTAGGAACAATGTCCTATCTATCCAGTCCTCCTCTGGCAAGAAAACAGCTGACCCTAAAGGTATTACTGAAGCTTTCTCTCGCTTCTACGAAAAGCTATACAACGCCCATGGGCCCACTCAATCGAAACCGGACTTTCATGAGGCCATCCGTGCCTTCCTGTCCCAATGCCGGCTGCCTTGTCTGAGCCCATCGGAAGCCGCAGGATTAAACTCAAAGGTCTCCGATGAAGAAATCGCCACCGTGGTTAAAGCCCTAAAACTTACCAAGGCGCCGGGCCCAGACGGCTTTACGGCCGCCTATTACAAGACTTTTCTTCCCCAACTTACACCCCACCTTTCATCCCTCTTCAACGCTGTTTTACAGGGAGCTTCTTTCTCCAAATCGGCTCTGGAGGCTAAAATTATAGTTATCCACAAGGACGGCAAAGACGCTTCTAATTGCGCTAACTATAGACCTATTTCGCTACTTAACTCGGATATCAAGATCTACGCAAAAATTTTAGCCCTACGATTGAATAGTGTATTACCACACCTTGTCCATAATGATCAGGTGGGATTTATTCCCGGCCGCCAAGCCAGAGACAACACAAGACGCATTGTTAGCCTTGCTCACTACATCAACCTCACGCACACTCCTGCTCTTTTGCTTTCTCTGGACGCAGAGAAGGCGTTTGACAGGATAGGGTGGCCCTTTCTATTCGAAACACTTGCCCACTTCGGCTTTCAGGGGGAGTTTCTCACAGGAATCCAGGCCCTGTACTCGTGCCCCTCCGCCAGAGTATCTGTGAACGGAGTGCAGTCGGACCCTCTAGTTATCTCCAACGGCACCAGACAGGGCTGCCCACTCTCGCCTCTGATCTTTGCCTTAGTTATAGAGCCTCTAGCAGCCCGCATCCGAGCCTCGCCCGACATCGGGGGACTGAAGGTGGGGGGCTCCACTTACAAAATCTCTTTGTTTGCAGACGATGTCCTCCTATCGCTTTCCTCACCACACACTTCTTTACCGAACCTTTTTGACCTCCTCCTTGAATATGGCCAAGTCTCGGGGTACAAAGTAAACTGGTCCAAAACGGAGGCTCTCCCCTTCCACATCCCCCCTCCCCGATTATCCCACATGCAAAGCAACTTTAAATTCACCTGGTGCGCTTCTAAAATTCGTTATCTGGGGATCTTTATTACCCGCTGCTACGGAGACTTATATAAGGAAAACTTTTCGCCACTGTTCAAAAACCTTAAAGCCGACCTCCATAAATGGCAATCACTAATTATCTCCTGGCTGGGTCGCATTGTAGCTCTGAAAATGAACATTATTCCCCGTCTACTTTACCTGTTTCAGACACTACCAGTGAAGGTTCCGGAATCTGTTTTAGCACAAGTCCACTCATGGTTGCTCCGATTTGTGTGGAGGAACAAGGTGCCTAGAATAGGCTTCTCAACCCTGCGCAAACCAGTGCAGGAAGGAGGTAGAGGTTTCCCAGACATCCGCCTATATTATTTGGCCTCCCACCTTAGCCAGGCGGTAACCTGGTTCGCCCCTACACAGACTTTACGCTGGCTCCAGCTGGAGTCGGCACTTAGCCACATCCCATCTTTGTCATCCCTACTCCTATCCCTCCCTAGATCCAGATCTCCCCACCTACAATTGCACCCGGTGCTAGAGTTCACTTGTCAGATCTGGGACTATTGCACGCGTCGCTTTCACTTACTGACATCTCCCTCGGCGCTTACCCCCTTATGGGACAACCCCTCATTTGCACCGGGTCAGTCATTATCCCGCTCGGGTCCATGGGCGGAACGGAACATACGCTTTGTTCTGGACATGCTCACCGATGGAAATTGCGCTCCTCTATCGGACATCATGACGAAATTTGACTTCCCGGAGGCAAACCCTTTCACCTATTTCCAGCTGAGACATTTTATCACTTCTTTATCAAACACGTCCCCGTTCCAACCTCTCACCACGCTGGAATCCTACTGTTATCACAAACCACTCGAGCGAGGAATCATCTCTCTGCTGTATTCCCTTCTCCAGAATCGGGATCAGAAGACGACCCCGGCCTTCGTGCTCCAGTGGGAACGGGACTTAGGGCCGGTACCTGATGACTACGATTGGTCGGACATCTTCGCTGCGGTCGCGAAGTCCTCTATCTCAACCCTGGTAAAGGAAAACGCATACAAAATCTTATACAGGTGGTATCTTGTCCCCTCAAGACTCCACAAAATGTTTCCATCCTCATCACCCATGTGCTGGAGAGAATGCGGGGAACATGGCTCTTTCCTCCATATTTGGTGGACGTGCCCTAAAATCACAATATTCTGGGATGCAATCGCACACCTGTTGAGTACAGTACTCCAGACTCGAGTACAAAAAGCCCCTTGGTCCTTCCTACTAGGACTCCCCATTGCTAACGCACCCCCAAACTCCGGTAAACTACTGACACAGATCCTAAACGCAGCTAGATGCTCAATTGCCCTTCAATGGAAACAGAGGGAGCCCCCCCCTATTAGACAGGTCATCAACAAGGTATGGTACCTCGCAAGCATGGAAAAAATCACTGCATATCTCCATAATAGATCTTTCCAGTTTCTTCTGAGCTGGGAACTTTGGTTCGATTCACAGGCTCCCGCAAGTGGATTACGATCCCCCGGAAGCTCGATGGCTCTCCTGCTCTGAGTTCGGTGTCCACCTATCCTGACAAGTAGTTACAAGCTCGCCCCCTAATGTGACCTCTTCGTGTCCCTCAGGTAGCATTTTTCCCTTCTTATACTAACGCCCTACTCGTGATCAGCAGATTGAGGAGGCGCACTAGCGGCCCCCCCAAACCTGGGTCTTCCCCCCCCCCCCCCCTATATCCTATTCCCATCCCGTCTTGACCCGCTCCCTCTTCTCTCTCTTCTTGCTCTCTCTTTCTTTCCCTAGACTTCATCTTTCTAATGCCATACGCTAAGTGCGTAATATCCGGTTCCCACCCGACAGTAGGGTCTTCTCTTTACTCTCACCCAGAGGTATAATCCATAACTGTTTTTCATTTCAACAAATGTATGATTAATGACTCACATGTTATCCTATTCCTCTTATTTACCTCCTCTCTTTCCTGTCACAAGATGGGAACCGCATGATTCATGTTCTAGAGTTATATCTCTGTTTTTGGTTGTATCTGTTACATGACAACAGCTCACCCCACGTGTGGTGGGGAGCTGTGGTGATATTCATAACCTAAAAATTAAAATAAACAATTTAAAAAAAAAAAAAAAAAGATAAAAAAGGTTTTACGCTGGGTCAAGGGACTCTCAGGCGATAGCTGTGGTCGCACTAGTAACACCGTGGGTGTTCCAGTCGGTCTATATATTCCCTCCTCTTCCTCTCAGACCCAAGGGCTGAGAATTGTAATAAACGGAGGAGTGTGAACAATATTCTTTGCTCCGGATTGGCCAAGAAGGACTCGGTACCCGGAACTGCAAGAAATGCTTTCAGAGGACCCATGGCCTCTGCCTCTCAGTCAGGACATGTTGCAACAGGGACCCTGTCTGATCCAAGACTTACCGTGGCTGCGTTGGACGGCATGGCGGTTGAACGCCGGATCCTAGCGGAAAAGGGCATTCCGGATGCAGTTATTCCTACGCTGATAAAGGCTAGGAAAGACGTGACAGCAAGACTTTTTCACTGTATATGGCGAAAATAGGTTGCTTGGTGTGTGGCCGGGAAGGCCCTACAAAGGAATTCCAGGGGGGTCGATTCCTGCACTTCCTACAGTCAGGAGTGACTATGGGCCTAAAATTAGGATCCATAAAGGCCAAGATTTCGGCCCTATCCCTTTTTCTCTCAAAAAGAACTGGCTTCACTGCCTGAAGTTCGGACGTTGTTACAGGGGTGCTGCATATTCAGCCCCTTTTGTGCCTCCAGTGGCACCTTGGGATCTTAACGTGTGTTGGATTCCTAAAATCCCACTGGTTTGAGCCACTTAAGACCGTGGAGCTAAAATATCTCACGTGGAAAGTGGTCATGCTTTTGGCCTTAGCTTGGACTAGGCGTGTGTCAGAATTGGCGGCTTTGTCATGTAAAAGCCCATATCTGATCTTCCATATGGAAAGGGCAGAATGGAGGACTCGTCCCCAATTTCTCCCTAAGGTGGTATCATCGTTTCATTTGAACCAACCTATTGTGGTGCCTGCGGCTACTAGGGACTTGGAGGATTCCAAGTTGCTGGACGTAGTCCGGGCCCTGAAACTTTGTTTCCAGGACGGCTAGAGTCAGAAAAACTGACTCGCTATTTATCCTGCATGCACCCAACAAGCTGGGTGCTCCTGCTTCAAAGCAGACTATTGCTCGCTGGATCTGTAGCACCATTCAGCTTGCACATTCTGCGGCTGGACTGCCGCATCCTAAATCAGTAAAAGCCCATTCCACGAGGAAGGTGGGCTCTTCTTGGGCGGCTGCCCGAGGGGTCTCGGCTTTACAAATTTGCCGAGCTGCTACTTGGTCGGGTTCAAACACTTTTGCAAAATTCTACAAGTTTGATACCCTGGCTGAGGAGGACCTTGAGTTTGCTCATTCGGTGCTGCAGAGTCATCCGCACTCTCCCGCCCGTTTGGGAGCTTTGGTATAATCCCCATGGTCCTTACGGAGTACCCAGCATCCACTAGGACGTCAGAGAAAATAAGAATTTACTCACCGGTAATTCTATTTCTCGTAGTCCGTAGTGGATGCTGGGAGCCCGTCCCAAGTGCGGACTCTCTGCAATACATGTATATAGTTATTGCTTAACTAAAGGGTTATTGTATGAGCCATCTGTTGAGAGAGGCTCAGTTATTGTTCATACTGTTAACTGGGTATAGTTATCACGAGTTGTACAGTGTGGCTGGTATGAGTCTTACCCTGGATTCCAAATCCTTTCCTAGTAATGTCAGCTCTTCCGGGCACAGTTTCCCTAACTGAGGTCTGGAGGAGGGGCATAGAGGGAGGAGCCAGTGCACACCAGATATAGTACCTAATCTTTTTTTTAAGAGTGCCCAGTCTCCTGCGGAGCCCGTCTATACCCCATGGTCCTTACGGAGTACCCAGCATCCACTACGGACTACGAGAAATAGAATTACCGGTGAGTAAATTCTTATTTTAATTGACATTGAAATGTATTTACTACCAAAATAAAAATTATATATTGTATATTCTTTCTGCTGCCTTTAATAAACAGAGCTGGTATTCTGTTGGTCCAAGGAATGGTTCTGCTATCTATAAGGAGACATAAAAGTTGTTTCTTTGTCCCTCTTATAGTAAATGTATTGTATTACTTTCTATTGGAAACTGGTTTTAATTTCTTTGGCTCAACTGTGTCAAATAGGGTCATATACAATTAGTGATTATTGCTGGGGTAGGTGCTTATAATCTAAGTCTAGTTTAGGTGAACTGCTTCTCTATGGGGAGAATCTAAACTCCGTACAAGCAGAATGAAGTAGACTGTCCACAATAATCTGACTTGTTCCAGAAAATGTTTGTTGAACATACTATACTGTTACATTTCTTTTACAGTAGTTTACAGGCCTCCAAGAGTTTACAATTTTGATAGCTCAGTTTACCAGAGTTGTCTCATGGACACCCTTTTTTGTTTCAGGAACCCCCTTTTATTAAGTGCATTATAAATACATTATACAGTATTAGTAGAAGGTCAATACAGTATATCCTCACCCAACTTTCTTGTTCAAGTAGCCTGTTTGTAGAGATAAGATAAGCTTGCAGCAACAGTGATAGATCTCAGAATTTGTATTTTAAATCATCAAAGAAATGTCTTTAATTGTGCCTCTTTGTTTGATCACATTTGTGTCTATTTTTGGTTTTCAGATATTCATCAAACAGAAGAAATAAGACAATTTTGAGACTGAAGCCTTAAATACTTGGAAAACCCTGCCCTCTTCTGGTGCAGTACAAGACTACTTTGAAGAATATATTGCATCGCTAAAATAATGAAGGAAACTATATAAATGCTCTTCTATTTTTATGGTGAAAATAATTTTGTTATTTATATTTAAAATATGTTGTTCTTTTCTATGAACGATGGGTTTTAATCGCTCCCAGTTTGATTTTTTTTTTTTTTTTTTTTCAATCAACACTAGCAGTTGGTGACAGGAAACGAACTTACACGTAATGCAAGCAACGGAGCGATAACGTTAAACCCAATTAGGTACTTTTTTTTTTTTTTATAAATGGTACAGGAACCTCAATCATTCCAGACGAGGCGATCTTTTTCAGAACCTCTCCCTGACTGAGAAATATACTGTATCCCAGTCTATTAAAGCAAAACCTTACCATATTAATAACATGGGGGTGATGTATGAAAAAACGTCCTAACAGAGGTTATGTGTCCAGGGGCGTATCACCACATTATCGTGGTGATACGCCCGCAGCTGCCACCACAATGTATGATTAAGGCCCCCGCCGATGTGGTAGTGCGTTATCCTACCTTTCCCGCGGTAGCGTACCTTCCACATCGGCGCCGCAATGTGTGCGCATGCACCCTTCTTCTTGTGTGCACCGCCAGAGACCCCCGGCGCATGCGCAGTAGAGCTGTGTGGACCAGCAGAAGAATGTCCACGTTAAATAAAGTTTATTCAAAACCAAAAAAAATAAGTCACTGCACATTTTGAACACATCGCCTGCCCGGGGGAGGCGTTCCAGACCGGCGGCTTCAGGAGACGAAAAGGGACAGCAGAGGCAATCATACATTGCCTCTGCTCTTCGTCTCCCATTCAGTACTGCGGGGAAGTGGTAAGTGGCGGGGGCGCGCGGCGGCCAGTGCATACGGCGTTAACACGCCATTCATACATATGGGTGCAGCGCAAAATGCTGCCTTAAGGTGCGCTGTGGTCAGCGGGAACCACAGCACACTTTCATACATCTGGCCCGTGGTTGCTAAAGCTATGTGTCTCTCTCTCTCTCTAGAATGAACAGTGTGTTATGTATGGAGTGAACAATGGTACTTACTGCAGCAGTTAGTGCTAGATTTTTATTTATTTAATTTGTTATAGACATAAATAGTAGGTATGGAAAATATATCAAAATGACAGAGATCTATGATAATCTGCCCCTTAGTTTGCATTTACAACGTACATACCAGATTCCAATTTCACTTTCGTGGGAAGGATTTGCGCTCCCTGTGTCATATGCATAATCTTTTTCACACCTGAACACACAACACTGGTGGTAATATTAATGCTGTATTGTGCGCTCAGATGTGACCGATTTTATTTGTAAGTGTGGTTTTAAAGCAGTTTTGCCACAGTACATAATTTCCAGTCGGTAATGTAGATATATTAACTGACCTTATTTTTGAGCTAGGCGTGTTCAGACATCAGCATGTCCAGGTAATGGGGTGACTGGAGGATGCACATAGGCCTGTACCTCTCTTGGGGGTCTATTTACTAAGCCTTGGGTGGAGATAAAGTGAATGGAGTTAAAGTACCAGTCAACCAGCTGCTAACTGTTATTTTTTTCAAACACAGCCTATAACATGACAGTTATGAGCTGATTGGCTGGTACTTTATCTCCGTCCAATTTATCTCTCTCCAATTTATCTTTGCTTAGTACATAGACCCCTTGGTTTTAATTGGATTGTTGCCAAGCTCACTTTGGAGGCACATACTGCATGGTCAGCTCAACAGTGTGACAGAAATGAAAATGATAAATGTACCACTAAAACCATATAACTAATAAAGTGATCAGTTTATTGAAAATGTATTTAAGATATATTTTGAAGATTGTTTTGCTTAACTGAAGAATTCTTCTTTACAACAACACAGTGGATGGTTAGGGAGCGGCTGTATGCTGTAAAGGTAGTTCGGCAGCTGGCACTGCAGCGTCAGTATAACAGGCATACAGTGTATACCTGAACGGTTAGGAATGTTGATGTGTAATTTCAGTTCCTAATTGCCTCTATTGTGTATTCAAAGTATGTGTTAATCAGCTGCGCTGACTTTTATGGGGTTAATTGTGGTGGGAATCAAGAGTTTTGGAAACGCTGATTTTAAAATTGTGCCTTGCGTCTTCCGCAAATGTTTTACAAAAGAAATGTTTACACAAATGGCTTAATGACGTTTTAATGTATTGTTTATTGTGAATAATATTTAGGTTTATTATCTTTTGCCACTTTAAGACCAATAGAGACCAATGTCTGGATAATTTATTATGATACTCTTGTTCACCACTCAGTATGTGGCTTTATCATTACAATATATATGAAGGGTATATTAAATACAACAGGAAACAGTAATACATCTCTGCTTTCTCGTACCTTCTTGCATGGTTTGTTTTAACTTTGGGATTCTTTACTTTTGTTCCTTTAAAGCTAATCTATTTTAAAACCAAATAAAGAAATAAAAAGCTGATGAACCCATAAAAAATCATATGTACATAAGTAAAACATGAATTCATGATGTATTGTCTTCCCAAAGATTGGCAAATTTGTACACCGTCTTGGCTCCTGACACATGATCAATCTATATAGATTTGAAGCAATGCTTATGCGTTTCCAGAATTAGAATCCATGTTATATGGCACAATGATATTCCCTGTATATTATAATTACTGGTTTTATTTAACCAAGACTTGTGATCATTCCTTGTCCTGTGATGTCTTGTCTTCTAAAATGTATGTTCTTCCATCCATGTTTTGTTGCACTTTATACCCGAATTACTTTCCCTGCAATCTTGATTAAATCTTTTGCTCAAAGTGAGCTCAATAAGCCTTAAATAAAAAGTATGTTTGGCGTATTTACTGGGACTTTGTCACTTTTCTATTACTTGAATAGATGAATGCAGTGTTTAATTGTAGACATAGCTCTTGGAAATATTTAATCGTAATCTTTTAATGTTCAGGGGCATATTTATCACAATTCACATTTTAAATGCAGTTGTGACCCTATAATATTGATTAATATCGCATTGCAATGTCTATATTATCAGAGGGATGTATCAAATAATGAGGTGCTAGGACAGAGCTTGCAAGAAGGCTCTGTGCCGGAGAGGTGTACACATCAGGTTTTCGGTAAAGTGAAAGCCTTCACTTTTATTAGCAAACTCTGCATATGCACAGTAAGGCAGTCCAGAGTGTGGACATTGAGCATGCAGCCTCTGTCTGACAGAATATAAAGAAAATGGATGTTGGTTATAGAAAATCTTCCCTGATGGGATTTCAAAGATCGGTATGCTGCTGTCTGTATTGTGACTGCCGGCATCCCGTCCACCGGTCAATCATACTGAACCTATGAAAACATTTGTTGTCACATTATCTTAGTAGAAAAAAAAATTGGTAAATATGCCCCTTAATAACAGAAACCTAAATAATAGATATTTAAACATACATCTGTAATACTGGTAAATCTGAAATTGCTACTGCTGCTTTTTAGCTGCTTGGTGTGAAGGAGGTCTTTACATCCGAAAGCAAAACTAACTAGGTCAATGAAACAAACGAGTGTAAACCACAGTCCAGGCAGTGATTTTCTTCTGAGGGAATACATGTGAAATCCTGACGGTTGGGATGCTGGCGGTCACATGACCAACCACGGCATCCTGACAGTGAAGATCCCGACATCGGAGGGGGTAAATATTTCTACCCCTTTCTGTCCCCTGTTAATTACTAAACGGTATAGTTCTCCTCGTTAAGCGCTCTCACAACTGCAGCTGTCTTCCTTCGTATCAAACAGATCAGCTCAGTCTGCGCAAATTACCAAATGGGATACCGAAAGTTATACAAAGGAAACCACAGCGCTGTTTCCAACTATTCTTCAGAGAGTTCCCAATTTCCACATAATTCCCAGCACTTCAGATGCTTGATATTATTCACATTTATATCCTTACATATCACAAAAATGTAGGTTCATTCAAAAGTATTCCAGATAGTCCAACCTGAGACCACAGGTAAGTAGAATAAAAATGCTTTATTAAAAATCCTTTTCTTTCTCTATCGTCCTAGTGGATGCTGGGGTTCCTGAAAGGACCATGGGGAATAGCGGCTCCGCAGGAGACAGGGCACAAAAAGTAAAGCTTTAGGATCAGGTGGTGTGCACTGGCTCCTCCCCCTATGACCCTCCTCCAAGCCTCAGTTAGATTTTTGTGCCCGGCCGAGAAGGGTGCAATCTAGGTGGCTCTCCTAAAGAGCTGCTTAGAAAAGTTTAGCTTAGGTTTTTTATTTTACAGTGAGTCCTGCTGGCAACAGGATCACTGCAACGAGGGACTTAGGGGAGAAGAAGTGAACTCACCTGCGTGCAGGATGGATTGGCTTCTTGGCTACTGGACATTAGCTCCAGAGGGACGATCACAGGTACAGCCTGGATGGTCACCGGAGCCTCGCCGCCGGCCCCCTTGCAGATGCTGAAACGAGAAGAGGTCCAGAATCGGCGGCAGAAGACTCCTCAGTCTTCTTAAGGTAGCGCACAGCACTGCAGCTGTGCGCCATTTTCCTCTCAGCACACTTCACACGGCAGTCACTGAGGGTGCAGGGCGCTGGGAGGGGGGCGCCCTGGGAGGCAAATGAAAACCTTTTTTGGCTAAAAATACCTCACATATAGCTTCCGGGGGCTATATGGAGATATTTAACCCCTGCCAGAATCCGTTAAGAGCGGGAGACGAGGCCGCCGAAAAAGGGGCGGGGCCTATCTCCTCAGCACACAGCGCCATTTTCCCTCACAGAAAGGCTGGAGGGAAGGCTCCCAGGCTCTCCCCTGCACTGCACTACAGAAACAGGGTTAAAACAGAGAGGGGGGGCACTAATTTGGCGTTAGAAATATATAAAAAAGATGCTATAAGGGAAAACACTTATATAAGGTTGTCCCTATATAATTATAGCGTTTTTGGTGTGTGCTGGCAAACTCTCCCTCTGTCTCTCCAAAGGGCTAGTGGGTCCTGTCCTCTATCAGAGCATTCCCTGTGTGTGTGCTGTGTGTCGGTACGTGTGTGTCGACATGTATGAGGACGATGTTGGTGAGGAGGCGGAGCAATTGCCTGTAATGGTGATGTCACTCTCTAGGGAGTCGACACCGGAATGGATGGCTTATTTAGGGAATTACGTGATAATGTCAACACGCGCCAAGGTCGGTTGACGACATGAGACGGCCGATAAACAATTAGTACCGGTCCAGACGTCTCAAAAACACCGTCAGGGGTTTTAAAACGCCCGTTTACTTTAGTCGGTCGACACAGACACAGACAGGGACACTGAATCCAGTGTCGACGGTGAATAAACAAACGTATTCCTTATTAGGGCCACACGTTAAGGGCAATGAAGGAGGTGTTACATATTTCTGATACTACAAGTACCACAAAAGAGGGTATTATGTGGGATGTGAAAAAACTACCGTAGTTTTTCCTGAATCAGATAAATTAAATGAAGTGTGTGATGATGCGTGGGTTCCCCCCGATAGAAAATATGGGCGGTATACCCTTTCCCGCCAGAAGTTAGGGCGCGTTGGGAAACACCCCTTAGGGTGGATAAGGCGCTCACACGCTTATCAGAACAAGTGGCGGTACCGTCTATAGATAGGGCCGTCCTCAAGGAGCCAGCTGACAGGAGGCTGGAAAAATATCATAAAAAGTATATACACACATACTGGTGTTATACTGCGACCAGCGATCGCCTCAGCCTGGATGTGCAGAGCTGGGGTGGCTTGGTCGGATTCCCTGACTAAAAATATTGATACCCTTGACAGGGACAGTATTTTATTGACTATAGAGCATTTAAAGGATGTATTTCTATATATGCGAGATGCACAGAGGGATATTTGCACTCTGGCATCAAGAGTAAGTGCGATGTCCATATCTGCCAGAAGATGTTTATGGACACGACAGTGGTCAGGTGATGCAGATTCCAAACGGCACAAAGGTGTATTGCCGTATAAAGGAAGAGGAGTTATTTGGGGTCGGTCCATCGGACCTGGTGGCCACGGCAACTGCTGGAAAATCCACCGTTTTTACCCTAAGTCACATCTCTGCAGAAAAAGACACCGTCTTTTCAGCTTCAGTCCTTTCGTCCCTATAAGAGTCATATCTGCCCAGGGATAGAGGAAAGGGAAGAAGACTGCAGCAGGCAGCCCATTCCCAGGAACAGAAGCGTTCCAACCCTTCTGACAAGCTCTCAGCATGACGCTGAGACCGTACAGGACCCCTGGATCCTCATCCTACAAGTAGTATCCCAGGGGTACAGTTTGGAATGTCGAGACGTTTCCCCTGCGCAGGCTCCTGAAGGCTGCTTTACCAAGGTCTCCCTCCGACAAGGAGGCAGTATGGGAAAAAATTCACGAGCTGTATTCCCAGCAGGTGATAATTAAATTACCCCTCCTACAACAAGAAAAGGGGTATTATTCCACACTATATTGTGGTACTGAAGCCAGAAGGCTAGGTGAGACCTATTCTACATCTAAAAAAATTTGAACACTTACAAAGGTTCAAATCAAGATGGAGTCACTCAGAGCAGTGATAACGAACCGGGAAGAAGGGGACTATCTGGTGTCCCGAGACATCAGGGATGCTTACCTCCATGTCCCAAATTTGCCCTTATCACTAAGGGTACCTCAGGTTCGTGGTACAGAACTGTCACTATCAGTTTCAGACGCTGCCGTTTGGATTGTCTACGGCACCCCGGGTCTTTACCAAGGTAATGGCCGAAATGATGGTTCTTCTTCGAAGAAAAGGCGTCTTAATTATCCCTTACTTGGACGATCTCCTGATAAGGGCAAAGTCCAGGGAACAGTTGGAGGTCGGAGTAGCACTATCTCGGATACTGTTACAACAGCAGGGGTGGATTCTAAAGATTCCAAAATCGCAGCTGATCCCGACAACAAGTCTCCTGTGCTTAGGGATGATTCTGGACACAGTCCAGAAAAAGGTGTTTCTCCCGGAAGAGAAAGCCAGGGAGTTATCCGAGCTAGTCAGGAACCTCCTAAAATCAGTGCATCATTGCACAAGGGCCATGGTAAAAAAAATGGTGACTTCCTTCGAAGCAATTCCAGTCGGCAGATTTCATGCAAGAACTTTTCAGTGGGATCTGCTGGACAAATGGTCCGGATCGCATCTTCAGATGCATCAGCGGATAACCCTATATCCAAGGACAAGGGTGTCTCTCCTGTGGTGGTTACAGAGTGCTCATCTTCTAGAGGGCCGCAGATTCGGCATTCAGTTTTGGATGTTGGTGACCACGGAGGCCAGCCCGAGAGGCTGGGGAGCAGTCACACAAGGAAAAAATTTCCAGGGAGTGTGATCAAGTCTGGAGATTTTTCTCCACATAAATATAGCTAAGGGTAAATTTATAATGCTCTAAGCTTAGCAAGACCTCTGCTTCAAGGTCAGCCGGTATTGATCCAGTGGGATAAAACATCACGGCAGTCGCCCACGTAAATAGACAGGGCGGCACAAGAAGCAGGAGGGCAGTGGCAAAAACTGCAAGGACTTTTCGCTGGGCGGAAAATCATGTGATAGCACTGTCAGCAGTGTTTCATTCCGGGAATGGAAACTGGGAAGCAGACTTCCTCAGTAGGCACGACCTCCACCCGGCAGAGTGGGAACTTCATGGGGAAGTTTTCCACATAATTGTAAACCGTTGGGAATTACCAAAGGTGGACATGATGGCGTCCCGTCTGAACAAAAAACGGGACAGGTATTGCGCCAGGTTAAGAGACCCTCAGGCAATAGCTGTGGACGTTCTGGTAACACCGTGGGTGTACCAGTCGGTGTATGTGTTCCATCCTCTGCTTTTCATACCTAAGGTACTGAGAATTATAAGACGTAGAGGAGTAAGAACTATACTCATGGCTCCGGATTGGCCAAGAAGGACTTGGTACCCGGAACTTCAAGAGATGCTCACAGAGGACTTATGGCCTCTGCCGCTAAGAAGGGACTTGTTTCAGCAAGTACCATGTCTGTTCCAAGACTTACCGCAGCTGCGTTTGACGGCATGGCGGTGGAACGCCGGATCCTAAGGGAAAAGGCATTCAGGAAGAGGTCATTCCTACCCTGGTCAAAGCCAGAAAGGAGGTGACCGCACAACATTATCACCACATGTGGCGAAAATATGTTGCGTGGTGTGAGGCCAGGAAGGCCCCACGAAGAAATTTCAACTCGGTCGATTCCTGCATTTCTTGCAAACAGGAGTGTCTATGGGCCTCAAATTGGGGTCCATTAAGGTTCAAATTTCGGCCCTGTCGATTTTTCTTCCAGAAAGAAGTGGCTTCAGTTCCTGAAGTCCAGAAGTTTGTCAAGGGAGTATTGCATATACAACCCCCTTTTGTGCCTCCAGTGGCACTGTGGGATCTCAACGTAGTTCTGGGATTCCTCAAAACACATTGGTTTAAAACCAGTCAAATCTGTGGATTTGAAGCATCTCACATGAAAAGTGAACATGCTCTTGGACCTGGCCTGGACCAGGCGAGTGTCAAATTGGTGTTTTTTTTTCTCAAAAAAGCCCATATCTGTTTGTCCATTCGGACAGGGCAGAGCTGCGGACTCGTCCCCAGTTCTCTCCCTAAGGTGGTGTCAGTGTTTCACCTGAACCAGCTTATTGTGGTGTCTTGCGCCTACTAGGGACTTGGAGGACTCCAAGTTGCTAGATGTGGTCAGGGCCCTGAAAATATAGGTTCCAGGACGGCTGGAGTCAGGAAAACTGACTTGCTGTTATCCTGTATGCACCCAACAAACTGGGTGCTCTTGCTTTTAAGCAGACTTTTGCTAGTTGGATGTGTAATACAATTCAGCTTGCACATTCTGTGGCAGGCCTGCCACAGCCAAAATATGTAAATGCCCATTCCACAAGGAAGGTGGGCTCATCTTGGGCGGCTGCCCGAGGGGTCTCGGCTTTACAACTTTGCCGAGCGGCTATTTAGTCAGGGGCAAACACGTTTGTAAAATCCTACAAATTTGATACCCTGGCTAAGGAGGACCTGGAGTTCTCTCATTCGGTGCTGCAGAGTCATCCGCACTCTCCCGCCAGTTTGGGAGCTTTGGTATAATCCCCATGGTCCTTTCAGGAACCCCAGCATCCACTAGGACGATAGAGAAAATAAGAATTTACTTACCGATAATTCTATTTCTCGGAGTCCGTAGTGGATGCTGGGCGCCCATCCCAAGTGCGGATTATCTGCATTACTTGTACATAGTTACAAAAATCGGGTTATTATTGTTGTGAGCCATCTTTTCAGAGGCTCCGCTGTTATCATACTGTTAACTGGGTTCAGATCACAGGTTCTACAGTGTGATTGGTGTGGCTGGTATGAGTCTTACCCGGGATTCATAAATCCTTCCTTATTGTGTACGCTCGTCCGGGCACAGTACCTAACTGAGGCTTGGAGGAGGGTCATAGGGGGAGGAGCCAGTGCACACCACCTGATCCTAAAGCTTTACTTTTTGTGCCCTGTCTCCTGTGGAGCCGCTATTCCCCATGGTCCTTTCAGGAACCCCAGCATCCACTACGGACTCCGATAAATAGAATTATCGGTAAGTAAATTCTTATTTTAAAAGCCGTAAATTCTTGCAAGATGCAGCTATGGTTTCTACAGGATAAATGGAGCACAGTCCCGGATTATAGATGTACACAGTTATGGAGCTCACCAGATCCTTGGGACAGTGCCAGATTAAGGTCCACATGGGCCTGGAGCTGAAATTTATGAAGGGCCTATTGTGTGCCTCGTTAGGAGGTGTGACAAGTGATGTGGAGATGTGACCAATGTGGTGTGGGTGTGGTTTACTTAGTGGGTGTGGCCTGTGCTGTATGTGTCGATATTCCCATGGAGCTCATAGCTAGTGTCTACTTTCAACTACTTAAGTGAAGCTATAACAACAAAAAGTTTGTGACCATATATACAGAACCATCAATGACCGCCATATGATACAGAGAGCATCAGAGTGACCACCATATAATACAGAGACCATTGCAGCGACCGCCACATGATACAGAAAGCATTGCAGTACAGCCATATGATACAGAGAACATTGGAGTGAACACCACATAATACCGAGAGCATCACAATGACTGCCACATAAAAAAGATAGAGTTACAGTGTCCAAATTAGAGAGCATCACAGTGACTAACACATAATACACAAAGTATCCAAATGACATCAACACACTAAAGAACATTGCAATAAATGCCACACAGAGAGCTCCAACCACCATCATAAAATACAAAGGGCACCACACCCAGGGGGTGTGACACAGGGCAATGTGGGGTAAAACTGAGAGGAGATGACTCTGAGGAGACAGGAGTGTGAGGATAGAAATAGAGGTCTGAAGCATAGGTAGTCTAGGAGATTGCTAGACTGGGTGTTATGGGTGTGAACAGGTCTCTGGATTAAAGGACACTGTGTAGAGGTGAGTGTCTCTGGATGAAAGGATAGAGTGTACCTGGATGCACGGACAGGGTGAAAGGGTAATGGTTTCTGTATGCAGGGACCGGGTGTAGGGTTGAGGGTACCTGGATGCAAGAACAGGGTATGGGTACTGGGATGCAGGGACAGGGTGTAGGGGTGAGGTTATCGGGATGCAGAGAGAGGGTGTAAAGGGTGAGGGTATTGGGATACAGGGACAGGTTGTAAGGGTAATGGTACCTGGATTGAGGGACAAGGTGTAGGAGTTATGGTATCTGGATGCATGAACAGCGTGTAGGGGTGACGATACCTAGATGCAGGGACAGTGTGTAGAGGTGACAGTACCTGGATATAGGGAAAGGGTATAGGTGTGAGGCTATCAGAACATAGGGACAGGGTGCAGGGGTGATGGTACTGGAATGCAGGGGTGACGGTAGCTGGAAGCAGGGACAGGGTATAGGGGTGAAATAAATGGAGGGACAATACAAAGCTCCTATAGATCACCCTGATAAGTGCCATAGGCTGCATGTGCCCAGCTGCGTGTAGTGGTTTAAATCAGAACATCATGTTAGAGGATCCCTGGACAAATGACTAGGGGGGCTGAAGCACCTCCAATAATTGGGCTCTTACCCACTCTCCCAGCAGCAGGTGGTCTTTACAAGAGCTCGGGAATTCCTTTCCTGGGAAGATATCTCAATTCTCAGGAGGCATATTGGGTTGTCTAGGGCTGCTCCAGGGTCATCCACAGAAGTCAGTGTCAGACTGGGGCATCAAGGGCCCACAGAGGAATGCAATGGCAGGGGCCCACTGTAGGGACATAACCAGCCTTAGGTAAGTGTGGCCATCAGTTGGAGGGGTGTGGTCAACCCACATTATAATATAAATAATCTGTGCCCCTTTTATTAGATTAGCATTAATCCATGCCCCTTTACTAAAATATCATTAATCTGTTCCCCTTTAAAAAAAATATCAATAATCGGTGACCCTTTTAATAGATTAGCAATAATACACATGAGGAAGGATGTAATGTAGTCCGAGTTCGCTGGACATGCGAGTTGCCGGCTGAACTCTGACATTTTTCTGAAGGGACAATCACATACAAGGCATGGCTTTGCCTTGTAAATGAATGCCCCTTTAAAAAAAAGTCCAAGTTCGGCCGGCTACCCGCACGTCCAGCGAACTCGGACGGCATTACATCCCTCCCATAGTTTACACAAAAAGGGAAGAATACAATTGCAGGTGAAATTCTCATCCCCGCAAATTAGTACTATGCCAGCTCCGAGTTGTACAATTTTGTAAACAGCTTTATGGGTCTGCGTACAAAATTGTTCAAATTCGCGTCACACCCAGCATTTTGGTTTTATGTGCCTAAACCTGGCCTGTCTGGGTGAGATTAGTGTGAAAAAAAATAAAACAATTTAATTGCACCCTGCAATCTCCCATCACTTTAGACGGGAGAACGGGTGTGCAAAACACTTGAAACTCCTCCCTAGTGTACATATACAGTATACATATGTGCATATACACAGTATGGGATGCGGTCATGTGACCGGTGCTCGGGATCCCAGCAGCCAGTCACACAGCCCCAACCCCACAGTATACACGTACAGTATATATACTGCAGGGATAGGCAATGTCCAGCACACCAGATGTTGTGGAATTAAATATCTCAGCGTATCCTTCCACAGTTATAGTTTGCCCTAACAGCAAATTTATGGCAATACATGCTGGGATTGTAAACTGTAGCTGGAGTGCTGAACATTGCCTACCCGTACACATGCTGCGGCGGCCGGCGGGGATTGACATCTGAGCTGGGCGGGCGTGTGTACACGCCCGCCCAGTTCATGACATCAGTCCCCGACGGCTCGGGCAGTGTGTATGCACCGCACACTGCCCGATCCGTCCATAGATATATCTGCAGATCAATTGATCTGCAGATATATCTATTAGTGTGTACCCACCTTTAGGGTTATGTCATGGGTGGAGGGGTTAGGTTCAGGCTGCGGGAAGGGGGGGTTACGTTTACGCACCACTGGGGAGGGTTAGGGTTAGGCTGCGGGGAGGGAGGGTTAAGGTTAGGGGGGTTGGTGGGGAAGGTAAGTATAGTTACCGAACCCCTGTCGGCATCTTCTCCATCGGGATACCGCTGTCAGTCTTATGACTGCCGGCATCCCAAACGCCGGTAAAATGTATCACACCCAGCATATGTATGCAGTGTACATAGACATACCTACAAGTATACATACATAGAATGCATGTTTACATTTACATAGCATAAATACCAATACAAAAAATACATATACATAGTACAGTATACATGCACACATATAGTATACACACCTATAAATAGACTATATATACTGTACATAGTGTGCATGCAGATATAGTGTACATATATGTAGTATATTTTAATACACTTCATTATTCCTGAACTTATTGCCTCCAGTGCCGTTCTTTTTTTGGAGTGGTAGATATATATATATATATATATATATATATATATATATAAAATATGTGTGTGGCACTTGCTATGCCGGCTGTCGGGATCCCGGCGCTCAGTATACCGGTGCCGGAATCCCGATACCTATTCTCCTACTTAGGGTGTCCACGACACTCCTGAAGGGAGAATAAATCCACCGTGCCCGCAGCGTGGCAAGCCCGCAAGGGGCTCTTTTGCGCTTGCCCCGCTGCCGGTATACCGTCGGTCGGGATCCCGGCGCCAGTATACTGGGCGCCGGGATCACGAGCGCCGGCATACCGTAGTGTGTGTGTGTGTATGTATGTATGTATGTGTGTATGTATATATATATATATATATATATATATATATATATATATATATATATATATATATATATATATATATATATATATATTGTGACAAGAACACTGGGATAGTGTTTGAGGGCAGGTATATTTGTCCCAGGTTCTTGTCTTACATGTTTTAGAAAATGTTAACTTCTAGGAAAAATGCTTTTTGTTTTGTCTGAACCTTTTCAGTTTGCTGTAAAAGCTGGGTAAAGGCTCTGAGAGAGAGATAAGGCGAGTTCTAGACATTGGGCCCAGTTCGGGTCTTTGGCCTCACAGAGGGCTAATCAGGGTTTCAGCTGTGTAAGAGTGTTATAGTGCTTCTAACCTGATTAGTATGGGCAGACTGCCTGGGAAGGCTGGAGGATCTGTGTGTGAGAGACACGCTTTCTGATGCAAGTAAGCTATACAGTATGTACTGAAGAACTCTGTGTTTTGTTTAGTGACAGTTAGGAATATCTTATGTTTAGTTAGTGCCGGACAGGCAAGGTATTTTTATTTTTGGGTTTTGTTTTATTTTCTGTTTCAATAAAACTGGCCGGGGTCAGTTGTACCAGAAACTGGACTTGTGTTGTTCCTCAGCTGCTGCGTGCGGCCATATTCCCCAGGAAAAGGCGCCTTGCACCCCTACAGTGTTACAACTTGGTGGAGAATGCGAGCACACCGTTCTGCGCATAAGTGAAAGCAGCAGCTTTGTGAGGCCTGCAGAAAACGGTGGTTTATGCAGATACAGCCCAGTGTGAAGTTACTGAGACTCACCCCTGAGGGTTTGATATGTCCTGGGTGAAAGCAGCTACAAAGCCGCCTGAAAAATCTGTCGACATGGAGGATCTGCTTAAAGCCTTGCTGCAAGCTACAGCGGCTCAGCAGGAGGCCAACAGACAGCAGCAGGTGGCAATGGAGGAAAATATAAGACAGCAGCAGGTGGCAGTGGAGGAAAATAAGAGACAACAGCAGGCAGTTGTTGATGAACTTTACAGGCAACAGCGTCAGGATAGACAGGCCTTAACAAGTGGTGCAGAGCCTTGCAGCCCGGATTGGAGATGTGGCCGTCAGTGCTCCGACCAGCTCTAGTTCTATACGGGCCAGTCACTTCCTGCAGAAAATGACAGAGGCTGATGATGTGGAGGCCTACTTGACCACGTTTGAAAGGACTGCAGAGCGTGAGAACTGGCCAAAAGCACAGTGGGCCAGTCTGCTGGCACCTTTTCTGTCAGGTGAGCCCCAAAAAGCTTACTTTGATTTAAGCCCTGCTGAGGCTCGGGACTATGATAAACTAAAGACTGAGATCCTGACCCGCCTGGGAGTCACGCTGTCAGTACGAGCACAACGGGTGCACCGTTGGCTGTACGCCATGGAGAAGCCTCCGCGCTCCCAGATGCACGACCTTATTCAGCTAACAAAAAAATGGCTACAGCCAGAGACATTAACTGGTCCCCAGATGGTGGAAAGAGTCGTCATGGACCGCTACTTGAGATCTTTGCCCATGGTCCTGCGCAAGTGGGTGAGCCATGGAAACCCGGGTACTGCTGACCAATTAGTGGACATGGTAGAGAGGTATTTGGCAGCAGAGGAACTACTGATGACCACCCAGCAACCCATAGATCCTCGACAGCGCCCTTCAGTAAAGACTGGTAAGACTGTTCCGTGGGAAAACGTTGCTGGGCGGTTAAGAGAACGCAGGGCTGGAGAGACTGTAAACACTGGCCCTGGAGACAGGCCAATGGGGCTAGAACGGTCTATGCTGCCCAAACGGGTTGATAATCGTGTGGTTAAATGTTTTAGGTGTGGTATGCCAGGTCATGTTATTGCCAATTGCCCAGTCACGCAAGAACCCATGCAATGTGATGCTGCCTTTGAATGTCGCAGAATGTCTTTCTTTGCTAGGTTAGCCTGTACTGTGGTACCTTCACCTGAGCTGGAAAAACAAATGTGTGATGTGTTCTTAGAGGGTAACCGGGTAGAGGCCTTGCTAGATTCAGGAAGTTTAGTTACCCTCGTGAAAGCTGGGTTAGTGAACCCCTTAAAGGTCCAGCAAATACCTATTGGGGTAACTTGCATACATGGGGATACCCAACATTATGCCACTGCTGAGGTGAATATAGAAACTTGTTGTGGGTCAGCAATGGTTAAAGTGGGACTGGTCCCTACCTTGGTGCATGAGGCCATAATAGGGAGGGATTTTCCTCATTTTTGGAAACTGTGGGAATCACGGTTATCAACAGATGTGAGAAGTAAAAAGCCAGTTGATAATACCGGTGATTTTATGGATGTACGTGGGTCTTCGGAACTTTCTGGCCCTTTGCCTTTTGCTAGTTTGGCTGGGGAAGTGACAGATGGGGAGTCCAGTGAGGACCCTCTTGCCGGGAACAGAGACATAGTAGTTAGAACTGAAAGCGTGCCTGACCTGGAGGTAAAGAAGGATCTGTTTGCGTCTGAACAGTTAAAGGATCCTACCTTAATAAAGGCTAGAGAGAATGTTAAGATTGTTAATGGGGAACCTGTGGTACCAGGTGACAGGGTTACGTATCCCCACATGGCCATCTGTAATGAGCTCTTGTACCACATTGTCAAAAGGGGTGAGGATGTGGTGGAACAGCTGGTAGTTCCCCAGCCTTATCGGAGAACGGTACTAGATTTAGCTCATAGTCACGTTACCGCAGGACATTTAGGGGCAGAAAAAACCACTGAAAGAGTTTTACAAAGGTTCTTTTGGCCAGGGGTTTATAAAGAAGTGTCTGAATATTGTTCTTCCTGTCCTGAATGCCAGTATCATGCCCCTAGACCCCATTTCAGGAGCCCTCTAGTTCCCATGCCTATTATAGAGGTCCCGTTTGACAGAATAGCCATGGATCTCGTGGGGCCCTTGTTAAAGTCTGCTCGGGGCCATCAGTATATCCTGGTAATTATGGACTATGCCACTCGATATCCTGAGGCTGTCCCTTTACGCACTATCACAACCAAGGCGATAGCTAGGGAGCTGGTGCAGGTATTTAGTAGAGTGGGAATACCAAAAGAAATTTTGACTGACCAAGGTACTCCATTTATGTCAAGGATCATGAAAGAGTTGTGCAAGTTATTTAAGGTCACTCATCTCAGGACGTCCATCTACCATCCCCAAACTGACGGGTTGGTGGAAAGGTTTAATAAAACATTAAAAAGTATGTTAAAAAAGGTTGTTGAGAGAGATGGGAAAAACTGGGATTGTTTGTTGCCCTACTTGTTAATGGCCATCAGAGAAGTTCCTCAGTCCTCTACGGGGTTTTCTCCATTTGATTTGTTGTATGGTAGACACCCCAGAGGGCTGTTGGATATTGCCAAAGAGACGTGGGAAGGACAGCCCACTCCTTATAGAAGCGTTATTGAGCATGTAACACAAATGCAGGATAGGATTGCAGCCGTGGTACCTGTTGTCAGAGAGCACATGGAACAGGCCCAAAGTGCTCAACAGAGGGTCTATAACCGGAGTGCCAAGATACGGGAATTTGCTCCTGGCGATAGAGTTCTTGTTTTGGTACCCACTGTGGAAAGCAAATTCCTAGCTAAATGGCAGGGTCCATTTGAGATTAGGGAAAAAGTGAATGAGGTTAATTACAAAGTATACCAGCCGGGAAAGAGAAAACCCGAACAGATCTACCATGTTAACTTAATCAAACCCTGGAAAGATAGGTTGTCTCTGTCAGCGGAGCCTTGCCCTTCGGTGTCTTCACCCCGGTTGCTTCCCGCAGTGAAGGTGTCAGAGACCTTATCAGCTGATCAGAACAATCAGGTTAAAGAATTTCTCATCCAAAATAGGGAGGTATTTTCAGAGCTGCCTGGCCGAACGACCATAATAAAACATGACATTGTCACAGAACCAGGGGTCAGGGTTCATTTAAAGCCATATAGGATTCCTGAAGCTCAGCGAGAAGCTATTTCTAAGGAAGTTAAAACCATGTTAGAACTGGGAGTCATAGAGGAGTCTAACAGTGAGTGGTCCAGTCCCATAGTGCTCATCCCGAAGCCCGACGGTAGCATACGCTTCTGTAATGACTTTCGTAAGTTAAATGAGGTGTCCAAGTTTGACGCATACCCCATGCCCCGTGTGGATGAGCTTGTAGAAAGGCTGGGAACAGCCAGGTTTCTCACCACATTGGACCTGACCAAAGGTTACTGGCAAATACCTTTATCTGATAGCGCCAAAGAAAAAACAGCCTTTTCGGTTCCGGAGGGGCTGTACCAGTATAAGATGTTACCCTTTGGGTTGCATGGGGCTCCAGCAACCTTTCAACGGGCGATGGATAAAATTTTGAGGCCCCATAGAAAATATGCAGCTGCCTATTTGGATGATGTGGTAATTCACAGTACAGACTGGGGGTCCCATTTGGTTAAAGTACAAGCAGTACTGGACTCAATCAGAGAGGCAGGGTTAACTGCTAACCCAAAGAAGTGCTGCCTCGCAATGGAGGAGGTCAAATACTTGGGCTTCACCATAGGCAGAGGTCTGATTAGGCCCCAATTGAATAAAGTTGATGCTATTCAAAACTGGCCTCGTCCAGTGAATAAAAAACAGGTAAGGGCTTTTTTGGGAATTACTGGGTACTATAGACGGTTTATTCCTAATTTTGCGACCACAGCGGTGCCGTTGTCAGACCTTACCAAAGGGAAGCAGTCAAATGTGGTGAAATGGAACCCTGATGCAGAAAAGGCGTTCCAAGCGTTAAAAGTGGCTTTGTGTTCACAACCGGTGTTGATAACACCAGATTTTTCAAAAGAATTTGTGGTACAGACAGATGCCTCAGAGGTAGGGATAGGTGCTGTGCTGTCCCAAACCAGAGATGGGGACGAACACCCTATCATTTATTTGAGTAGGAAACTCAATGAGCATGAAAAAAGGTATGCCATTGTGGAAAAGGAGGCTTTGGCCATTAAGTGGGCACTAGATACCTTGAGGTATTACCTCTTGGGTAGACAATTCAGACTAGTGACAGACCATGCCCCTTTAAAATGGATGTATGTAAATAGAGGCAAGAATGCTCGTGTAACTAGATGGTTTCTAGCGTTGCAGGACTTTAAGTTTACTGTCGAACATAGACCGGGAACACAATTGGCCAACGCAGATGCATTGTCTCGCATCTTCTGTTTGGGGGCTACAAGTGTTCCGGCCCCTAGGTCGAAACAGGGGAGGGGGATATGTGACAAGAACACTGGGATAGTGTTTGAGGGCAGGTATATTTGTCCCAGGTTCTTGTCTTACATGTTTTAGAAAATGTTAACTTCTAGGAAAAATGCTTTTTGTTTTGTCTGAACCTTTTCAGTTTGCTGTAAAAGCTGGGTAAAGGCTCTGAGAGAGAGATAAGGCGAGTTCTAGACATTGGGCCCAGTTCGGGTCTTTGGCCTCACAGAGGGTTAATCAGGGTTTCAGCTGTGTAAGAGTGTTATAGTGCTTCTAACCTGATTAGTATGGGCAGACTGCCTGGGAAGGCTGGAGGATCTGTGTGTGAGAGACACGCTTTCTGATGCAAGTAAGCTATACAGTATGTACTGAAGAACTCTGTGTTTTGTTTAGTGACAGTTAGGAATATCTTATGTTTAGTTAGTGCCGGACAGACAAGGTATTTTTATTTTTGGGTTTTGTTTTATTTTCTGTTTCAATAAAACTGGCCGGGGTCAGTTGTACCAGAAACTGGACTTGTGTTGTTCCTCAGCTGCTGCGTGCGGCCATATTCCCCAGGAAAAGGCGCCTTGCACCCCTACAGTGTTACAATATATATATATATATATATATATATATATATATATATATATATATATTTCTCTGATGTCCTAAGTGGATGCTGGGACTCCGTAAGGACCATGGGGAATAGCGGCTCCGCAGGAGACTGGGCACAACTAAAGAAAGCTTTAGGACTACCTGGTGTGCACTGGCTCCTCCCACTATGACCCTCCTCCAGACCTCAGTTAGAATCTTGTGCCCGGCTGAGCTGGATGCACACTAGGGGCTCTCCTGAGCTCCTAGAAAAGAAAGTATATTTTAGGTTTTTTATTTTCAGTGAGATCTGCTGGCAACAGACTCACTGCTACGAGGGACTAAGGGGAGAAGAAGCGAACCTACCTGACTGGAGATAGTTTGGGCTTCTTAGGCTACTGGACACCATTAGCTCCAGAGGGATCGAACACAGGACCCGACCTCGATCGTTCGTTCCCGGAGCCGCGCCGCCGTCCCCCTTACAGAGCCAGAAGCATGAAGATTGTCCTGAAAATCGGCGGCAGAAGACTTCGGTCTTCAACAAGGTAGCGCACAGCACTGCAGCTGTGCGCCATTGCTCCTCATGCACACCTCACACTCTGGTCACTGATGGGTGCAGGGCGCTGGGGGGGGGGGGGGGCGCCCTGAGCAGCAATATTAAACACCTTGGCTGGCAAATCTACACAATATATAGTCATATAGGCTATATATGTGTAAAATACCCCTGCCAGAGATCCATAAAAAGCGGGAGAAAGTCCGCCGAAAAAGGGGCGGGGCTATCTCCCTCAGCACACTGGCGCCATTTTTTCTTCACAGTGCAGCTGGAAGACAGCTCCCCAGGCTCTCCCCTGTAGTTTTCAGGCTCAAAGGGTTAAAAAGAGAGGGGGGGCACTAAATTTATGCGCAATATTGTGTATACAAGCAGCTATTGGGGAAAAAATCACTCAGTTAGTGTTAATCCCTGCATTATATATAGCTCTGGTGTGTGCTGGCATACTCTCTCTCTGTCTCCCCAAAGGACTTTGTGGGGTCCTGTCCTCAGTCAGAGCATTCCCTGTGTGTGTGCGGTGTGTCGGTACGGCTGTGTCGACATGTTTGAGGAGGAAGGTTATGTGGAGGCGGAGCAGATGCCGATAAATGTGATGTCGCCCCCTGGGGGGCCGACACCAGAGTGGATGGATAGGTGGAAGGTATTAACCGACAGTATCAACTCCTTACATAAAAGGCTGGATGACGTAACAGCTATGGGACAGCCGGCTTCTCAGCCCGCGCCTGCCCAGGCGTCTCAAAGGCCATCAGGGGCTCAAAAACGCCCGCTACCTCAGATGGCAGACACAGATGTCGACACGGAGTATGACTCCAGTGTCGACGAGGTTGAGACATACACAATCCACTAGGAACATCCGTTGCATGATCTCGGCAATGAAAAATGTGTTACACATTTCTGACATTAACCCAGATACCACAAAAAAAAGGGGTTTTATGTTTGGGGAGAAAAAGCAGACAGTGTTTTGTTCCCCCATCAGATGAGTGAATGAAGTGTGTGAAGAAGCGTGGGTTCTCCCGATAAGAAACTGGTAATTTCTAAAAAGTTACTGATGGCGTACCCTTTCCCGCCAGAGGATAGGTCACGTTGGGAGAATATCCCTTAGGGTGGATAAGGCGCTCACACGTTTGTCAAAAAAGGTGGCACTGCCGTCTTAGGATACGGCCACTTTGACGGAGCCTGCTGATAAAAAGCAGGAGGCTATCCTGAAGTCTGTATATACACACTCAGGTACTATACTAAGACCTGAAATTGCCTCAGCATGAATAGTGCTGCTGCAGCGTGGTCTATTACCCTGTCAGGACAGGGATACTATTTGCTAACCATAGTGCATATTAAAGACGTCGTCTTATATATGGGGGATGCACAGAGGGATATTTGCCGGCTGGCATCCAGAATTAATGCAATGTCCATTCTGCCAGGAGGGTATTAGGGACCCGGCAGTGGACAGGAGATGCTGACTTTAGAAGGCACATGAATATTCTGCCTTATAAGGGTGAGGAATTGTTTGGGGATGGTCTCTGGGACCTCGTATCCACAGCAACTGCTGGGAAGGAAAAAAATTACCTCAAGTTTCCTCACAGCCTAAGAAAGCACCGTATTATAAGGTACAGTCCTTTCGGCTTCAGAAAAGCAAGTGGGTCAAAGGCGCTTCCTTTCTGCACAGAGACAAGGGAAGAGGGAAAATCTGCACCAGACAGCCAATTCCCAGGATCAAAAATCTTCCCCCGCTTCCTCTGAGTCCACCGCATGACGCGGGGGCTCCACAGGTGGAGCCAGGTGCGGTAGGGGCGCGTCTCGGGAACTTCAGCGACCAGTGGGCTCGCTCACAGGTGGATCCCTGGGTTCTGCAAGTAGTATCACAGGGATACAAGCTGGAGTTCGAGGCGACTCCCCCTCGCCGTTACCTCAAATCAGCCTTGCCTGCTACCCTCGAGGAGAGGTAGTACTGGCGGCTATTCACAAGCTGTACTTCCAGCAGGTGAAAATCAAGGTACCCCTCCTACTACAAGGCCGGGGTTACTATTCCACAATGTTTGTGGTACCGAAACCAGACGGGTCGGTGAGACCCATTCTAAAATTGAAATCCTTGAACACTTGTATACGAAGGTTCAAGTTCAAAATGGAATCGCTCAGGGCGGTTACTGCAAGCCTGGACGAAGGGGATTACATGGCATCACTGGACATCAAGGATGCTTACCTGCATGTCCCCATTTACCCTCCTCACCAGGAGTACCTCAAAATTGTGGTACAGGACTGTCATTACCAATTCCAGACGTTGCCGTTGGTCTGTCCCCGGCACCGAGGGTATTTACCAAGGTAATGGCCGAAGTGATGATACTCCTTCGAAAAAAGGGAGTTATAATTATCCCGTACTTGGACAATCTCTGTAACAATCCTGACTGTAGGTTTATATTTGGTGACTTACCCCTGCCATCTGTCCTGGATCCTGTGTCTTTTCACTCACGGAGTTAAACAGCTTGTCAGCACTATGAGTTTTCCTGAGTTCTCTGCCTGAGAGGTAATCAGCTCCTCCTGTGGTGATCTCCTGTGTGAGGCTGAATTCAGTAATCTAAAAGCAAGCATCCTGTGTTTTGCAGAAGTCCAGGCTTCAGTGTTCTCTTGGCCTGCTAGGCCTCATTCTACATCACAGCCTTGGCTAGAGTAGTCACATGACAGTGACATCACCTAATCCTGCCCACCAATCATCAAGGACCAGGAAGTATAAATCAGGAGGCTGAGTTGGAATCTGGGCCAGTTCCTTGTGTCACATACAGCCTTGTGTGGGTCTTAAGCTGAGCTCCCTAAAGGTAACCTTTGTACCTAAGTTCCTGTGGAAACTCTGTTCCCTTGTTACCGTTTGGTTTATTTGTGTATTGCCATTTGATTTCACCATTTCCCTGAGGCTCAATGTAAAGGTACAGCTGCAATGTTTCGTCTTAAAGGCACTGTACTGAATTCCGTGTTCTCCACTGAAAACCACAGCTGTCGTGTTTCAGTTTTACTACTGTTGTAGTTGGGATCTCCAGGGCTCAGTACCTCGTGCCTCAGCATCTCCGTGCCTCAGCACCTCCGTGCTTCCAGCACCTCAGTATCTCCGTGACTCAGCATCTCCGTGCCTCAGCACCTCAGTGCCTCAGCATCTCAGTATCTCCGTGCCTCAGCACCTCCGTGCTTCCAGCACCTCAGTATCTCCGTGACTCAGCATCTCCGTGCCTCAGCACCTCAGTGCCTCAGCATCTCCGTGCCTCAGCATCTCCGTGCCTCAGCACCTCCGTGCTTCCAGCACCTCCGTGCATCAGTACCTCCATGCCTCAGTACCTCCGTGCCTCAGTACCTCCGTGCTTCCAGCACCTCCGTGCATCAGTACCTCCGTGCCTCAGCACCTCCGTGCATCAGTACCTCCGTGCCTCAGTACCTCCGTGCCTCAGTACCTCCGTGCCTCAGTGCCTCCGTGCTTCCAGCACCTCAGCATCTCCGTGCCTCAGTACCTCCGTGCTTCCAGCACCTCCGTGCCACAGCACCTCCGTGCCACAGCACCTCCGTGCCTCAGTACCTCCGTGCCTCAGCATCTCCGTGCTTCCAGCACCTCCGTGCCTCAGCACCCCTACGCACCCCAGTGTCTCTACGCACCCCAGTGCCTCCACGCACCTCAGTGCCTCCACGTACCTCAGTGCCTCCACGTACCTCAGTGCCTCCACGTACCTCAGTGCCTCCAAGCACCTCAGTGTCTCCAAGCACCTCAGTGTCTCCAAGCACCTCAGTGTCCGCAAGCACCTCAGTGTCCGCAAGCACCTCAGTGTCCGCAAGCACCTCAGTGTCCGCAAGCACCTCAGTGTCTCCAAGCACCCCGTGCCCTTTAGCACAATTATACCTGGTATTCTTCACTGATTCATCAGTGCCTTTCCAGTTCTGTCTTTCAGGAGACCTTCAGCATGCCTCCTGTCTGCCGACCTAATCCTGCATGAGGAGAACCTAGATTCGGCCATCTCTGCTGCGGTTCCTCTTCCCAGTCACCGGAAGAAACCCAGAGTCCACAACATTTCCAAACCAGGTCAGTGGTAGTATTCACATAATCCTCCAGTCGCCCGCACAGACTTCACTACACCGGGTTCACAAAAACCTCAGTCATGACAGTAGGAACTGGCCACATGGACCCGGCCGAAAGTGTTAGTCTGACGCATGACCTCCTAAGCAATATTGCAGGACGCTTGGAAGGTCTGGAGTCGACTCAGCATCGATTGGCACAGTGTCTGCAGCGGAATTCGTCCTCCAGAGATTCTATGACCTTCTGCTCTAAGACTCCTGACCAACTGCAGATTTTCTACCAGATGTTACTTCAGTTACAAGAACTTTTGCCTAGTATTCTCTCTGTGATGCCTGATCTCCTCAGGAATACTACCAACGTTGTTGATCCTGTTTTGTCCCATCCAGTTAATAGTCTCTTCCTCTGCGCAAGGGAAAGTTTTTCATCAGAGCTATCCACGGCCCAAGCTCTCTGAAGCTGAACGTCAGCGGCGTAAGGAGCTACATCTCTGTCTTTACTGTGGAAATTCTGGTCATTTTGTTAAAGACTGCGTTCTTCGCAAGCCAGGTAATAGTGACAAATCTCAGTATCATAGTGCTCATGTTTACAAGTCATCCACAGTATCCGATCCTTCTGCTGCTGACGGGGGTATCAAGAAGGCTACTCTTCTGAGAGAGACTCAAATTTATGACTGGGGTCCGGTGGTTAAAAGACCTTATCCCAAGTTGGGTGTCCAGAGAAGAATGTTCAAGCCATCTACAGTCACAGAGGAGTCCGTGTCCACAGCCCCAGGAGGGGCGTCTTCAGAGCGTCCAGCCCCAGGAGGGGCGTCTTCAGAGCGTCCAGCCCCAGGAGGGGCGTCTTCAGAGCGTCCAGCCCCAGGAGGGGCGTCTTCAGAGCGTCCAGCCCCAGGAGGGGCGTCTTCAGAGCGTCCAGCCCCAGGAGGGGCGTCTTCAGAGCGTCCAGCCCCAGGAGGGGCGTCTTCAGAGCGTCCAGCCCCAGAGAGTCTTCAGAGTGCTGCCCAGCCAGTGAGTCTTCAGAGTGCTGCCCAGCCAGAGAGTTTACAGAGTGCTGCCCAGCCAGAGATTCTACAGAGTGCTGCCCAGCCAGAGATTCTACAGAGTGCTGCCCAGCCAGAGATTCTACAGAGTGCTGCCCAGCCAGAGATTCTACAGAGTGCTGCCCAGCCAGAGATTCTACAGAGTGCTGCCCAGCCAGAGATTCTACAGAGTGCTGCCCAGCCAGAGATTCTACAGAGTGCTGCCCAGCCAGAGATTCTACAGAGTGCTGCCCAGCCCCGTGAAGAGGGGGCTCTTGCCTCAGCCCAGCCCCGTGAAGAGGGGGCTCTTGCCTCAGCCCAGCCCCGTGAAGAGGGGGCTCTTGCCTCAGCCCAGCCCCGTGAAGAGGGGGCTCTTGCCTCAGCCCAGCCCCGTGAAGAGGGGGCTCTTGCCTCAGCCCAGCCCCGTGAAGAGGGGGCTCTTGCCTCAGCCCAGCCCCGTGAAGTGGGGGCTCTTGCCTCAGCCCAGCCCTGTGAAGAAAGGGCTCAGGCCGTCCCGGTTCCAGCCGGTCCAGCAATACTCCAGGCCCTGCCTGGTCAGTCCGTCCCGGTTCCAGCCGGTCCAGCAATACTCCAGGCCCAGCCTGGTCAGTCCGTCCCGGTTCCAGCCGGTCCAGCAATACTCCAGGCTCCGCCTGGTCAGTCCGTCCCGGTTCCAGCCGGTCCAGCAATACTCCAGGCTCCGCCTGGTCAGTCCGTCCCGGTTCCAGCCGGTCCAGCAATACTCCAGGCTCCGCCTGGTCAGTCCGTCCCGGTTACAGCCGGTCCAGCAATACTCCAGGACCAGCCTGGTCCGTCTCCTTTGGCTCCAGCCAATTCAAGTATCCTCGGATCCAATCCAGTCCTACTCGTCCAGCCAAAGCTTTCTTCAGTTTCATCCTCTAAGCCTGCCAAAGATAGTCCAAGTATCTCCTTCCGTAGGAATCCGACCATTCAGGTTGGTCATGTAGGAGTCTCTCCTAGCTCAATACTAAGTTCTCCGCCAAATAATTTAAAGTTACAGTGCACTTCTAGGTCATTTTCAAACTGTGTATCTAAAGGAGATTCGTATTTTCCGTTAGACTTGGACTCAGACTCTGAATTTGATCCAGTTTATGATGCTACTCCTTTCCTGGGAGGTGCTGTTCCTTCCTGTTATGCTTCCATGCATGAAGAGGTTCCAGAATCACCAAAAAGCTCTACAGGTCTCTGTATGAAAAGTCCTCGTTATAGAACAAGATTTAATTTAAGCCTCAGTGGAGTGCTAGCTTCGAAAGCACAATCTTCTCGCACTACAAAACGAGGAGAGGAACCTTCTACAGTTTATTCCTCAGTCCTTTCGGATGAAGGAAATTCCAGTCTTGTCTATGATGGATGGTCTACCTGTTCTGAAGATGAAGATCAGGAAGACTTCTAAAGAATCCAGCTTAAGTTTTGTTCTGGACCCTCTGGTTTCCACTTTTTAGAAGCTTTGTGTACAAGTTATTCATCAAGTTCCTCTAAGATTCAAGATGGGTGTCCGGAGTCCACCCTTGAAGAGGGGGATACTGTCACAATCCTGACTGTAGGTTTATATTTGGTGACTTACCCCTGCCATCTGTCCTGGATCCTGTGTCTTTTCACTCACGGAGTTAAACAGCTTGTCAGCACTATGAGTTTTCCTGAGTTCTCTGCCTGAGAGGTAATCGGCTCCTCCTGTGGTGATCTCCTGTGTGAGGCTGAATTCAGTAATCTAAAAGCAAGCATCCTGTGTTTTGCAGAAGTCCAGGCTTCAGTGTTCTCTTGGCCTGCTAGGCCTCATTCTACATCACAGCCTTGGCTAGAGTAGTCACATGACAGTGACATCACCTAATCCTGCCCACCAATCATCAAGGACCAGGAAGTATAAATCAGGAGGCTGAGTTGGAATCTGGGCCAGTTCCTTGTGTCACATACAGCCTTGTGTGGGTCTTAAGCTGAGCTCCCTAAAGGTAACCTTTGTACCTAAGTTCCTGTGGAAACTCTGTTCCCTTGTTACCGTTTGGTTTATTTGTGTGTTGCCATTTGATTTCACCATTTCCCTGAGGCTCAATGTAAAGGTACAGCTGCAATGTTTCGTCTTAAAGGCACAGTACTGAATTCCGTGTTCTCCACTGAAAACCACAGCTGTCGTGTTTCAGTTTTACTACTGTTGTAGTTGGGATCTCCAGGGCTCAGTACCTCGTGCCTCAGCATCTCCGTGCTTCCAGCATCTCCGTGCTTCCAGCACCTCAGTATCTCCGTGACTCAGCATCTCCGTGCCTCAGCACCTCAGTGCCTCAGCATCTCAGTATCTCCGTGCCTCAGCACCTCCGTGCTTCCAGCACCTCAGTATCTCCGTGCCTCAGCACCTCAGTGCCTCAGCATCTCCGTGCCTCAGTGCCTCAGCACCTCCGTGCTTCCAGCACCTCCGTGCATCAGTACCTCCATGCCTCAGTACCTCCGTGCCTCAGTACCTCCGTGCTTCCAGCACCTCAGCATCTCAGTGCCTCAGTACCTCCGTGCTTCCAGCACCTCCGTGCCACAGCACCTCCGTGCCACAGCACCTCCGTGCCTCAGTACCTCCGTGCCTCAGCATCTCCGTGCTTCCAGCACCTCCGTGCCTCAGCACCCCTACGCACCCCAGTGTCTCTACGCACCCCAGTGCCTCCACGCACCTCAGTGCCTCCAAGCACCTCAGTGTCCCCAAGCACCTCAGTGTCCCCAAGCACCTCAGTGTCCGCAAGCACCTCAGTGTCCGCAAGCACCTCAGTGTCCGCAAGCACCTCAGTGTCCGCAAGCACCTCAGTGTCTCCAAGCACCCCGTGCCCTTTAGCACAATTATACCTGGTATTCTTCACTGATTCATCAGTGCCTTTCCAGTTCTGTCTTTCAGGAGACCTTCAGCATGCCTCCTGTCTGCCGACCTAATCCTGCATGAGGAGAACCTAGATTCGGCCATCTCTGCTGCGGTTCCTCTTCCCAGTCACCGGAAGAAACCCAGAGTCCACAACATTTCCAAACCAGGTCAGTGGTAGTATTCACATAATCCTCCAGTCGCCCGCACAGACTTCACTACACCGGGTTCACAAAAACCTCAGTCATGACAATCTCCTTATAAAGGCTAGGTCCAGGGAGCAGTTGTTCGTCGGAGTAGCACTATCTCGGGAAGTGCTACAACAGCACGGCTGGATTCGGAATAGTCCAAAGTCGCAGCTGGTTCCTACGACGCGTCTACTGTTCCTGGGTATGGTTCTGGACACAGAACAGGAAAAAGGGTTTCTCCCGGAGGAGAAGGCCAAGGAGTTGTCATCTCTAGTCAGAGACCTCCTAATACAAATACAGGTGTCGGTGCATCAATGCACGCGAGTCCTGGGAGAGATGGTAGCTTCTTACGAAGAAATTCCATTCGGCAGGTTCCATGCAAGGATCTTCCAGTGGGATCTGTTGGACAAGTGGTCCGGGTCGCATCTTCAGATGCATTGGCTGATAACCCTGTCTCCAAGGGCCAGGGTGTCGCTGTTGTGGTGGCTGCAGAGTGCTCATCTTCTAGAGGGCCGCAGATTCGGCATACAGGACTGGGTCCTGGTGACCACGGATGCCAGCCTTCGAGGCTGGGGGGCAGTCACACAGGGAAGAAACTTCCAGGGACTGTGGTCAAGTCACGAGACTTCCCTACACATAGATATTCTAGGACTAAGGGCCATTCACAATGCCCTAAGTCAGGCTAGACCCCTGCTTCAACACCAGCCGGTGCTGATCCAGTCAGACAACATCACGGCGGTCGCCCATGTAAACCAGCAGGGCGGCACAAGAAGCAGGATGGTGATGGCAGAAGCCACAAGGATTTTCCGATGGGTGGAAAATCATGTGTTAGCACCGTCAGCAGTGTTCATTCCCGGAGTGGACAACTGGGAAGCAGACTCTCAGCAAGCACGACCTCCACCCGGGAGAGTGGGGACTTCATCCAGAAGTCTTCAAAATAATTGTACACCATTGGGAAAGGCCACAGGTGGACATGACGGCGTCCCGCCTCAACAAAAAGCTAAAAAGATATTGCGCCAGGTCAAGGGACCCTCAGGCGATAGCTGTGGACGCTCTGGTAACACCGTGGGTGTACCAGTCGGTGTATGTGTTCCTTCCTTTGCCTCTCATACCCAAGGTACTGAGAATACTAAGAAGGAGAGGAGTAAGAACTAAACTCATGGTTCCGGATTGGCCAAGAAGAGCTTGGTACCCAGAACTTCAAGAAATGATCTCAGAGGACCCATGGCCTCTACCGCTCAGACAGGACCTGCTACAGCAGGGGCCCTGCCTGTTCCAAGGCTTACCACGGCTGTGTTTGACGGCATGGCAG
Source organism: Pseudophryne corroboree (assembly GCF_028390025.1). NCBI lineage: Eukaryota > Metazoa > Chordata > Amphibia > Anura > Myobatrachidae > Pseudophryne > Pseudophryne corroboree. The sequence goes on along the minus strand of NC_086444.1, from coordinate 940,104,502 downwards.
TTGAACACCGGATCCTAAAGGAAAAAGGCATTCCGGAGGAAGTCATTCCTACGCTGATTAAGGCTAGGAAAGATGTGATCGCAAAATATTATCACCGAATATGGCAAAAATATGTTGCTTAGTGTGAGGCCAGGAAGGCCCCAACGGAGGAATTTCCACTGGGTCGATTTCTGCACTACAGTCAGGAGTCACTACGGGCCAAAAATTGGGTTCCATTAAGGTCCAGATTTCGGCTCTGTACATTTTCTTCCAAAAAAGAACTGGCTTCACTGCCTGAAGTTCAGACTTTTGTTAAGGGAGTGCTGCATATTCAGCCCCCGTTTGTGCCTCTAGTGGCACCGTGGGATCTCAACGTGGTGTTGGATTTCCTGAAGTCGCATTGGGTTGAGCCACTTAAATCCGTAGAGCTAAAATACCTCACGTGGAAAGTAGTCATGCTGTTGGCCTTGGCGTCGGCCAGGCGTGTATCAGAATTGGCGGCTTTGTCATGCAAAAGCCCTTATCTGATTTTCATATGGATGGGGCGGAATTGAGGACTCGTTCCCAATTCCTTCCTAAGGTGGTATCAGCTTTTCATGTGAACCAACCTATTGTGGTGCCTGCGGCTACGTGGGACTTGGAGGACTCCAAGTTACTGGACGTAGTCAGGGCCCTGAAACTATATTTCTCTGACGTCCTAGTGGATGCTGGGACTCCGTAAGGACCATGGGGAATAGCGGCTCCGCAGGAGACAGGGCACAAGAATAAAAGCTTTAGGATCAGGTGGTGTGCACTGGCTCCTCCCCCTATGACCCTCCTCCAAGCCTCAGTTAGATTTTTGTGCCCGAACGAGAAGGGTGCAGGCTAGGTGGCTCTCCTGAGCTGCTTAGAATAAAAGTATATTTTAGGTTTTTTATTTTCAGTGAGTCCTGCTGGCAACAGGCTCACTGCATCGTGGGACTAAGGGGAGAAGAAACGGACTCACCTGCGTGCAGAGTGGATCGGGTTTCTTAGGCTACTGGACATTAGCTCCAGAGGGACGATCACAGGTTCAGCCTGGATGGGTCCCGGAGCCGCGCCGCCGGCCCCCTTACAGAGCCAGAAGAGCGAAGAGGTCCGGTGAAATCGGCGGCAGAAGACTATCCTGTCTTCAGACTAAGGTAGCGCACAGCACCGCAGCTGTGCGCCATTGCTCTCAGCACACTTCACACTCCGGTCACTGAGGGTGCAGGGCGCTGGGGGGGAGCGCCCTGAGACGCAATATAACAGATAATACCTTAGGTTGGCTAAAGAATACATCACATATAGCTCTTGGGCTATATGGATGTATTTTAACCCCTGCCATTTTTTACAGAAAAAGCGGGAGATAAGGACGTCGTGAAGGGGCGGAGCCTATCTCATCAGCACACAAGCGCCATTTTCCCTCACAGCTCCGCTGGAAGGACGGCTCCCTGACTCTCCCCTGCAGACTTGCTACTGAATCAGGGTAAAAAAGAGAAGGGGGGCACTATTGGCAGCTAAAAACTATATAAACAGCAGCTATAAGGGAATAACACTTATATAAGGTTATCCCTGTATATATATATATATATAGCGCTTGGTGTGTGCTGGCAGACTCTCCCTCTGTCTCTCCAAAGGGCTTGTGGGGTCCTGTCCTCTATCAGAGCATTCCCGGTGTGTGTGCTGTGTGTCGGTACGTGTGTGTCGACATGTATGAGGAGGAAAATGATGTGGAGGCGGAGCAATTGCCTGGGTTAGTGATGTCACCTCCTAGGGAGTCGACACCTGACTGGATGATCGTATTTAAAGAATTAAGTGATAATGTCAGCACTTTGCAAAGAACGGTTGATGACATGAGACAGCCGGCAAATCAATTAGTGCCTGTCCAGGCGTCTCAGACACCGTCAGGGGCCCTAAAACGCCCGTTACCTCAGTGGGTCGACACAGACCCAGACACAGATACTGAGTCTAGTGTCGACGGTGAGGAGACAAACGTAATGTCCAGTAGGGCCACACGTTACATGATCACGGCAATGAAGGAAGCATTGAACATTTCTGACACTACAAGTACCACAAAGAAGGGTATTATGTGGGGTGTGAAAAAACTACCAATAGTTTTCCCTGAGTCAGATGAGTTAAATGAGGTGTGTGATAAAGCGTGGGTTTCCCCCGACAAAAAACTGCTAATTTCTAAAAAATTATTGGCACTATATCCTTTCCCGTTAGAGGTTAGGACACGTTGGGAAACACCCCCTAGGGTAGATAAGGCGCTCACACGTTTATCTAAACAAGTAACGTTACCGTCTCCTGATACGGCCACCCTCAAAGAACCAGCAGATAGAAGGCTGGAAAATATTCTTAAAAGTATATACACACATACTGGTGTTATACTGCGACCAGCAATCGCTTCAGCCTGGATGTGCAGTGCTGGCGTCGCGTGGTCGGATTCCCTGACTGAAAATATTGATACCCTGGATAGGGACAATATACTGTTAACTATAGAGCATTTGAAGGATGCATTACTATATATGCGTGATGCACAGAGGGATATTTGCACCCTGGCATCAAGAGTAAGTGCTATGTCCATTTCTGCCAGAAGAGCGTTATGGACACGACAGTGGTCAGGCGATGCGGATTCCAAACGACATATGGAAGTATTGCCGTATAAAGGGGAGGAGTTATTTGGGGCTGGTTTATCGGACCTGGTGGCCACGGCAACGGCTGGAAAATCCACCTTTTTACCCCAGGTCACTTCACATCAGCAGAAAAAGACACCGTCTTTTCAAACTCAGTCCTTTCGTTCCCATAAGTACAAGCGAGCTAAAGGCCATTCCTTCCTGCCCCGGGGCAGAGGAAGGGGAAAAAGACTGCACCATGCAGCCGCTTCCCAGGAGCAGAAGCCCTCCCCTGCTTCTGCCAAGTCTTTAGCATGAAGCTGGGGCTTTACAAGCAGACTCAGACATGGTGGGGGCCCGTCTCAAGAATTTCAACGCGCAGTGGGCTCACTCGCAAGTGGACCCCTGGATTCTACAGGTGGTATCGCAGGGGTACAAACTGGAATTCGAGGCGTTTCCCCCTCGCCGGTTCCTGAAGTCTGCTCTACCAAAGTCTCCCTCCGACAGGGAGTTTTGGGAGCCATTCACAAGCTGTATTCCCAGCAGGTGATAATCAAGGTACCCCTCCTACAACAGGGAAAGGGGTATTATTCCACGCTGTTTGTGGTACCGAAGCCGGACGGCTCGGTGAGACCAATTTTAAATCTGAAATCCCAGAACACTTACATAAAGAGGTTCAAATTCAAGATGGAATCACTCAGAGCGGTGATAGCAAACCTGGAAGAAGGGGACTATATGGTGTCTCTGGACATCAAGGATGCTTATCTCCACGTCCCAATCTACCCGTCTCACCAAGGGTACCTCAGGTTTGTAGTACAAAACTGTCATTATCAGTTTCAGACGCTGCCGTTTGGGTTGTCCACGGCACCTCGGGTCTTTACCAAGGTAATGGCCGAAATGATGATTCTTCTTCGAAGAAAAGGCGTCTTAATTATCCCTTACTTGGACGATCTCCTGATAAGGGCAAGGTCCAGGGAACAGTTAGAAGTCGGAGTAGCACTATCTCAGGTAGTGTTACGTCAGCACGGGTGGATCCTAAATATTCCAAAATCGCAGCTGATTCCAACGACACGTCTACTGTTCCTAGGAATGATTCTGGACACAGTCCAGAAAAAGGTGTTTCTCCCGGAGGAGAAGGCCAGGGAGTTATCCGAGCTAGTCAGGAACCTCCTAAAACCAGGCCAGGTGTCAGTGCATCAGTGCACGAGGGTCCTGGGAAAAATGGTGGCTTCTTACGAAGCAATTCCATTCGGAAGATTCCATGCAAGAACGTTTCAGTGGGATCTACTGGACAAATGGTCCGGATCGCATCTTCAGATGCATCAGCGGATAACCCTGTCGACAAGGACAAGGGTGTCTCTTCTGTGGTGGCTGCAGAGTGCTCATCTACTAGAGGGACGCAGATTTGGCATTCAGGATTGGGTCCTGGTGACCACGGACGCCAGCCTGAGAGGCTGGGGGGCAGTCACACAGGGAAAAAATTTCCAGGGCTTGTGGTCAAGCATGGAAACATCTCTTCATATAAACATTCTGGAACTAAGGGCCATTTACAATGCCCTAAGTCAAGCGAAACCCCTGCTTCAGGGTCAGGCGGTATTGATCCAATCGGACAACATCACGTCAGTCGCCCACATAAACAGACAGGGCGGCACGAGAAGCAGGAGGGCAATGGCAGAAGCTGCAAGGATTCTTTGCTGGGCGGAAAATCATGTGATAGCTCTGTCAGCAGTGTTCATTCCGGGAGTGGACAACTGGGAAGCAGACTTCCTCAGCAGACACGACCTTCACCCGGGAGAGTGGGGACTTCACCCAGAAGTCTTCCACCTGATTGTAAACCGTTGGGAAAAACCAAAGGTGGACATGATGGCGTCACGTCTAAACAAAAAACTAGACCGATATTGCGCCAGGTCAAGGGACCCTCAGGCAATAGCGGTGGACGCTCTGGTGACACCGTGGGTGTACCAGTCAGTGTATGTGTTCCCTCCTCTGCCTCTCATACCAAAGGTACTGAGAATCATAAGAAGGAGAGGAGTAAGAACGATACTCGTGGTTCCGGATTGGCCAAGAAGGACTTGGTACCCGGAACTTCAAGAGATGCTCACGGAAGACCCGTGGCCTCTACCTCTAAGAAAGGACCTGCTCCAGCAGGGGCCTTGTCTGTTCCAAGACTTACCGCGGCTGCGTTTTGACGGCATGGCGGTTGAACGCCGGATCCTGAAGGAAAAAGGCATTCCAGATGAAGTCATCCCTACCCTGGTCAAAGCCAGGAAGGATGTAACCGCAAAACATTATCACCGCATTTGGCGAAAATATGTTGCGTGGTGTGAGGCCAAGTAGGCCCCTACAGAGGAATTTCAACTGGGTCGTTTCCTCCATTTCCTGCAAACAGGACTGTCTATGGGCCTAAAATTAGGGTCCATTAAGGTTCAAATTTTGGCCCTGTCGATTTTCTTCCAGAAAGAACTGGCTTCAGTACCTGAAGTTCAGACATTTGTAAAAGGGGTACTGCATATACAACCTCCTTCTGTGCCTCCAGTGGCACCTTGGGATCTCAATGTTGTTTTGAGGTTCCTTAAGTCACATTGGTTTGAACCACTCACCACTGTGGACTTAAAATATCTCACATGGAAGGTGACGATGCTGTTAGCCCTGGCTTCAGCCAGGCGTGTGTCAGAATTGGCGGCTTTATCATATAAAAGCCCTTACTTAATTTTTCATTCTGACAGGGCAGAATTGAGGACTCGTCCTCAATTTCTCCCTAAGGTGGTTTCTGCTTTTCACATGAACCAACCTATTGTGGTGCCTGCGGCTACTAGGGACTTGGAGGACTCCAAGTTACTTGACGTTGTCAGGGCCCTGAAAATATATGTTTCCAGGACGGCTGGAGTCAGAAAGTCTGACTCGCTGTTTATCCTGTATGCACCCAACAAGCTGGGTGCTCCTGCTTCTAAGCAGACTATTGCTCGTTGGATTTGTAGTACAATTCAGCTTGCACATTCTGTGGCAGGCCTGCCACAGCCAAAATCTGTAAAAGCCCATTCCACAAGGAAAGTGGGCTCATCTTGGGCGGCTGCCCGAGGGGTCTCGGCTTTACAACTTTGCCGAGCAGCTACTTGGTCAGGGGCAAACACGTTTGCTAAATTCTACAAATTTGATACCCTGGCTGAGGAGGACCTGGAGTTCTCTCATTCGGTGCTGCAGAGTCATCCGCACTCTCCCGCCCGTTTGGGAGCTTTGGTATAATCCCCATGGTCCTTACGGAGTCCCAGCATCCACTAGGACGTCAGAGAAAATAAGATTTTACTTACCGATAAATCTATTTCTCGTAGTCCGTAGTGGATGCTGGGCGCCCATCCCAAGTGCGGATTGTCTGCAATACTTGTACATAGTTATTGTTAACTAAATCGGGTTATTGTTGTTGTGAGCCATCTTTTCAGAGGCTCCTTCGTTGTTATCATACTGTTAACTGGGTTCAGATCACAAGTTGTACGGTGTGATTGGTGTGGCTGGTATGAGTCTTACCCGGGATTCAATATCCTTCCTGATTATGGCCCTCATTCCGAGTCGTTCGCTCGGTATTTTTCATCGCATCGCAATGAAAATCCGCTTAGTACGCATGCGCAATATTCGCACTGCGACTGCGCCAAGTAATTTAACAATGAAGATAGTATTTTTACTCACGGCTTTTTCATCGCTCCGGCGATCGTAATGTGATTGACAGGAAATGGGTGTTACTGGGCGGAAACACGGCGTTTTATGGGCGTGTGGTTGAAAACGCTACAGTTTCCGGAAAAAACGCAGGAGTGGCTGGAGAAACGGGGGATTGTCTGAGCGAACGCTGGGTGTGTTTGTGACGTCAAACCAGGAACGACAAGCACTGAACTGATCGCACAGGCGCAGAGTAAGGTTGAAGTTACTCAGAAACTGCAAAGTAGTTTGTAATCGCAATATTGCGATTACATCGGTCGCAATTTTAAGAAGCTAAGATACACTCCCAGTAGGCGTAGGCTTAGCGTGTGTAACTCTGCTAAATTCGCCTTGCGACCGATCAACTCGGAATGAGGGCCTATGTACGCTCGTCCGGGCACAGTATCCTAACTGAGGCTTGGAGGAGGGTCATAGGGGGAGGAGCCAGTGCACACCACCTGATCCTAAAGCTTTTATTCTTGTGCCCTGTCTCCTGCGGAGCCGCTATTCCCCATGGTCCTTACGGAGTCCCAGCATCCACTACGGACTACAAGAAATAGATTTATCGGTAAGTAAAATCTTATTGTTTCCAGGACGGCTGGAGTCAGGAAAACTGACTCGCTATTTATCCTGTATGCACCCAACAAGCTGGGTGCTCCTGCTTCAAAGCAGACTATTGCTCGCTGGATCTGTAGTACGATTCAACTTGCACATTCTGCGGCTGGACTGCCGCATCCTAAATCAGTGAAAGCCCATTCCACGAGGAAGGGGGCTCTTCTTGGGCGGCTGCCCGAGGGGTCTCGGCTTTACAACTTTGCCGAGCAGCTACTTAGTCGGGGTCAAACACATTTGCTAAATTCTACAAGTTTGACACCCTGGCTGAGGAGGACCTAGAGTTTGCCCATTCGGTGCTGCAGAGTCATCCGCACTCTCCCGCCCGTTTGGGAGCTTTGGTATAATCCCCATGGTCCTTACGGAGTCCCAGCATCCACTTAGGACGTCACAGAAAATAAGATTTTACTCACCAGTAAATCTATTTCTCGTAGTCCGTAGTGGATGCTGGGGACTCCGTAAGGACCATGGGGATTAGCGGCTCCGCAGGAGACTGGGCACAACTAAAGAAAGCTTTAGGACTACCTGGTGTGCACTGGCTCCTCCCACTAAGACCCTCCTCCAGACCTCAGTTAGATTTCTGTGCCCGGCTGAGCTGGATGCACACTAGGGGCTCTCCTGAGCTCCTAGAAAGAAAGTATATTTAGGTTTTTTATTTTACAGTGAGATCTGCTGGCAACAGACTCACTGCAGCGAGGGACTAAGGGGAGAAGAAGCGAACCTACCTAACAGGTGGTAGTTTGGGCTTCTTAGGCTACTGGACACCATTAGCTCCAGAGGGATCGACCGCAGGACCCGACCTTGGTGTTCGTTCCCAGAGCCGCGCCGCCGTCCCCCTTACAGAGCCAGAAGCATGAAGAGTCCGGAAAATCGGCGGCAGAAGACTTCGGTCTTCACCAAGGTAGCGCACAGCACTGCAGCTGTGCGCCATTGCTCCTCATGTACACCTCACACTCCGGTCACTGATGGGTGCAGGGCGCTGGGGGGGGCGCCCTGAGGACAATATATGACACCTTGGCTGGCAAATCTACATCATATATAGTCCTAGAGGCTATATAGATGTAAAATTACCCCTGCCAGTATTCCAGAAAAAGCGGGAGAAAGTCCACCGAAAAAGGGGCGGGGCTTCTCCCTCAGCACACTAGCGCCATTTTCTCTTCACCGTGCAGCTGGAAGACAGCTCCCAAGGCTCTCCCCTGTAGTTTTCAGGCTCAAAGGGTTAAAAAGAGAGGGGGGGGCACTAAATTTAGGCGCAATATATGTATACAAGCAGCTATTTGGGGAAAAATCACTCTGTTATAGTGTTAATCCCTGCATTATATAGCGCTCTGGTGTGTGCTGGCATACTCTCTCTCGGTCTCCCCAAAGGACTTTGTGGGGTCCTGTCCTCAGTCAGAGCATTCCCTGTGTGTGTGCGGTGTGTCGGTACGGCTGTGTCGACATGTTGGATGAGGAAGGTTACGTGGAGGCGGAGCAGAGGCCGATAAATGGGATGTCGCCCCCTGTGGGGCTGACACCAGAGTGGATGGATAGGTGGAAGGTATTAACCGACAGTGTCAACTCCTTACATAAAAGGCTGGATGACGTAACAGCTGTGGGACAGCCGGCTTCTCAGCCCGCGCCTGCCCAGGCATCTCAAAGGCCATCAGGGGCTCAAACAACGCCCGTTACCTCAGATGGCAGACACAGATGTCGACACGGAGTATGACTCCAGTGTCGACGAGGTTGAGACATATACACAATCCACTAGGAACATCCGTTACATGATCTCGGCAATGAAAAATGTGTTACGCATTTTCTGACATGAACCCAAGTACCACATAAAAGGGCTTTTATTTTTGGGGAGAAAAAGCAGCCAGTGTTTTGTTCCCCCATCAGATGAATGAATGAAGTGTGTAAAGAAGCGTGGTTTCCCCCGATAAGAAACTGGTAATTTCTAAAAAGTTACTGATGGCGTACCCTTTCCCGCCAGAGGATAGGTCACGTTGGGAGATATCCCTTAGTGTGGATAAGGCGCTCACACGTTTGTCAAAAGGTGGCACTGCCGTCTTAGGATACGGCCACCTTGAAGGAACCTGCTGATAAAAAGCAGGAGGCGATCCTGAAGTCTGTATTTACACACTCAGGTTATATACTGAAACCTGCAATTGCCTCAGCATAAATAGTGCTGCTGCAGCGTGGTCTGATACCAGGTCAGATAATATTAATACACTAAGACAGGGATAATATTTTGCTAACATTGAGCATATTTAAGACGTTGTCTTATATATAAAGGATGCACAGAGGGATATTTGCCGGCTGGCATCCAGAATTAATGCAATGTCCATTCTGCCAGGAGGGTATTAGAAACCCGGCAGTGGACAGGTGATGCTGCCTTTAAAAGGCACATGGAGATTCTGCCTTATAAGGGTGAGGAATTGTTTGGGGATGGTCTCTGGGACCTCGTATCCACAGCAACAGCTGGGAAGAAAAATTTTTTACCTCAGGTTTCCTCACAAAAGCCTAAGAAAGCACCGTATTATAAGGTACAGTCCTTTCGGCTTCAGAAAAGCAAGCGGGTCAAAGGCGCTTCCTTTCTGCACAGAGACAAGGGAAGAAGGAAAAAGCTGCACCAGTCAGCCAGTTCCCAGGATCAAATATCTTCCCTCGCTTCCTCTGAGTCCACCGCATGACGCTGGGGCTCCACAGGTGGAGACAGGTGCGGTGGGGGCGCGTCTCGGGAACTACAGGGACCAGTGGGCTTGCCCACAGGTGGATCCCTAGGTTCTGCAAGTAGTATCACAGGGATACAGGCTGGAGTTCGAGACGACTCCCCCTCGCCGTTGCCTCACATCAGCCTTGCCTGCTGCCCTCGGAGAAAGGTAGTACTGGCGGCAATTCACAAGCTGTACTTCCAGCAGGTGAAATCAAGGTACCCCTCCTTCAACAAGGCCGGGGTTACTATTCCAAAATGATTGTGGTACCAAAACCAGACGGTTCGGTGAGACCCATTCTAAAATTGAAATCCTTGAACACTTATATACGAAGGTTCAAGTTCAAAATGGAATCGCTCAGGGTGATTATTGCAAGCCTGGAAAATTTCAGGGTATCACTGGACATCAAGGATACTTACCTGCATGTCCCTATTTACCCTCTTCACCAGGTGTACCTCAAAATTGTGGTACAGGATTGTCATTACCAATTCCAGACGTTGCCGTTGGTCTGTCCCCGGCACCGAGGGTATTTACCAAGGTAATGGCCGAAGTACTTATCCCGTACTTGGACGATCTCCTTATAAAGGCGAGGTCCAGGGAGCAGTTGTTCGTAGGAGTAGCACTATCTCGGGAAGTGCTACAACAGCATGGCTGGATTCTGAATATTCCAAAGTCGCAGCTGGTTCCTACGACGCGTCTACTGTTCCTGGCTATGGTTCTGGACACAGAACAGGATAAAAAGGGTTTCTCCCGGAGGAGAAGTCCAAGGAGTTGGCGTCTCTAGACGGAGACCTCCTAATACAAATACAGGTATCGGTGCATCAATGCACGTGAGCCTTGGGAAAGATGGTAGCTTCTTACGAAGAATTTCCATTCGCCAAGTCCCATGCAAGGATCTTCCAGTGGGATCTGTTGGACAAGTGGTCCGGGTCGCATCCTCCGATGCATCGGCGGATAACCCTGTCTCCAAGGGCCAGGGTGTCGCTGTGGTGGTGACTGCAGAGTGCTCATCTTCTAGGGGGCCGCAGATTTGGCATACAGGACTGGGTCCTGGTGACCACGGATGCCAGCCTTCAAGGCTGGGGGGCAGTCACACAGGGAAGAAACTTCCAAGGCCTATGGAAAAGTCAGGAGACTTCCCTACTCATAAATGTTCTGGAACTATGGGCCATTTACAATGCCCTAAGTCAGGCTAGACCCCTGCTTCAACACCGGCCGGTGCTGATCCAGTCAGACAACATCACGGCGGTCGCTCATGTAAACCGACAGGGCGGCACAAGAAGCAGGATGGCGATGGCAGAAGCCACAAGGATTCTCCGATGGGCGGAAAATCATGTGTTAGCACTGTCAGTAGTGTTCATTCCCAGAGTGGACAACTGAGAAGCAGACTTTCTCAGCAGACACGACCTCCACCCGGGAGAGTGGGGACTTCATCCAGAAGTCTTCCAAATGATTGTTCACCGTGGGGAAAGGCCACAGGTGGACAGGATGGCGTCCCGCCTCAACAAAAAGCTACAAAGATATTGCGCCAGGTCAAGGGACCCTCAGGCGATAGCTGTGGACGCTCTGGTAACACCGTGGGTGTAGCAGTCGGTGTATGTGTTCCCTTCTCTGCCTCTCATACCCAGGGTAATGAGAATAATAAGAAGGAGAGGAGTAAGAACAATACTCATTGTTTCGGGTGGCCAAGAAGAGCTTGGTACCCAGAACTCCAAGAAATGATCTCAGAGGACCCATGGCCTCTGCCGCTCAGACAGGACCTGCTGCAGCAGGGGCCCTGTCTGTTCCAAGACTTACCGCGGCTGCGTTTGACGGCATGGCGGTTGAACGCCGGATCCTGAAGGAAAAGGGCATTCCGGAGGAAGTTATCCCTACGCTATTTAAAGCTAGGAAAGAAGTGAATGCAAACCATTATCACCGCATATGGCGGAAATATGTTGCGTGCTGTGAGGCCAGTAAGGCCCCAAAGGAGGAATTTCAGCTAGGTCGATTTCTGCACTTCCTACAAGTCAGAGGTGACTATGGGCCTAAAATTGGGTTCCATTAAGGTCCAGATTTCGGCTCTATCGATTTTCTTCCAAAATAGAACTGGCTTCACTGCCTGAAGTTCAGACTTTTGTTAAGAGAGTGCTGCATAGTCAGCCCCCGTTTGTGCCTCCAGTGGCACCGTGGGATCTCAACGTAGTGTTGGATTTCCTGAAGTCGCATTGAGTTGAGCCACTTAAATCCGTGGAGCTACAATACCTCACGTGGAAAGTGGTCATGCTGTGGGCTTGGCGTCAGCCAGGCGTGTATCAGAATTGGCGGCTTTGTCAAAAGCCCTTATCTGTATTTTATATGGATAAGGCGGAATTGAGGACTCGTTCCCAATTCCTTCCTAAGGTGGTAGCAGTTTTTCATGTGAACCAACCTATTGTGGTGCCTGCGGCTACTTGGGACTTGGAGGATTCCAATTTTCTGTACGTAGTCAGGGCCCTGAAAAGTATGTGTTTCCAGGACGGCTGGAGTCAGGAAAACTGACTCGCTATTTATCCTGTATGCACCCAACAAGCTGGGTGCTCCTGCTTCTAAGCAGACTATTGCTCGCTGGATCTGTAGCACGATTCAACTTGCACATTCTGCGGCTGGACTGCCGCACCCTAAATCTGTGAAAGCCCATTCCACGAGGAAAGGGGCTCTTCTTGGGCGGCTGCCCGAGGGGTCTCGGCTTTGCAAAAATTTGCCGAGCTGTTACTTGGTCGGGTTCAAACACTCTTGCAAGAGTCTACAAGTTTGATACCCTGGCTGAGGAGGACCTAGAGTTTGCTCATTCGGTGCTGCAGAGTCATCCGCACTCTCCCGCCCGTTTGGGAGCTTTGGTATAATCCCCATGGTCCTTACGGAGTCCCCAGCATCCACTTAGGACGTTAGAGAAAATAAGATTTTACTCACCGGTAAATCTATTTCTCGTAGTCCGTAGTGGATGCTGGGCGCCCATCCCAAGTGTGGATTGTCTGCAATACTTGTATATAGTTATTGCCTAACTAAAGGGTTATTGTTGAGCCATCTGTTGAGAGGCTCAGTTGTTATCATACTGTTAACTGGGTATAGTATCACGAGTTATACGGTGTGGCTGGTATGAGTCTTACCCGGGATTCAAAATCCTTCCTTATTGTGTCAGCTCTTCCGGGCACAGTATACTAACTGAGGTCTGGAGGAGGGTCTTAGTGGGAGGAGCCAGTGCACACCAGGTAGTCCTAAAGCTTTCTTTAGTTGTGTCCAGTCTCCTGCGGAGCCGCTAATCCCCGTGGTCCTTACGGAGTCCCCAGCATCCACTACGGACTACGAGAAATAGATTTACTGGTGAGTAAAATCTTATTTTCTCGTAGTCCGTAGTGGATGCTGGGCGCCCATCCCAAGTGCGGATTGTCTGCAATACTTGTATATAGTTATTGTTATGAGCCATCTGTAGTGAGGCTCAGTTATATTTCATACTGTTAACTGGGTATAATATCACGAGTTATACGGTGTGATTGGTGTGAGTCTTACCCGCGATTCAAAATCCTTTTCCTATTGTGTCAGCTCTTCCGGGCACAGTATCCTAACTGAGGTCTGGAGGAGGGTCATAGTGGGAGGAGCCAGTGCACACCAGGTAGTCCTAAAGCTTTCTTTAGTTGTGCCCAGTCTCCTGCGGAGCCGCTATTCCCCATGGTCCTTACGGAGTCCCAGCATCCACTACGGACTACGAGAAATAGATTTACCGGTGAGTAAAATCTTATTATATATATATATATATATATATATATATACACACACACACACACACACACACACACACACACACACACACACACACACACTATAATCCCAGGGTCGGTATGCTGACCACTGGGATCCTGGCAGCCGGCAACACATCCCCAACCCATATGTTATAAAATATATTTATGCATGAAAGTGTGTCGGCACCCAATTCCACAGCTCTCCAATGTTGTCCATGTTTCCACAGCTCTCTCACGTGTTGCTCATTGAATAAAAACATATAAACCGGCTGGCTTGTTTATACAGGTTGAGTATTCGAGTATTCCTTATCCAAAATGCTTGGGACCAGAACTATTTTGGATATCGGATTTTCCGTATTTTGGAATAATTGCATACCATTATGAGATATAATGGTGATGGGACCTAACTCTAAGCACAGAATGCATTTATGTTTCATATACACCTTATACACACAGCCTGAAGGTAATTTTAGCCAATATTTTTAATAACTTTGGGCATTAAACAAAGTGTGTGTAAATTCACACAAATCATTTATGTTTCATATACACCTAATATACACAGCCTGAAGGTCATTTAACACAATATTTTTAATAACTTTGTGTATTAAACAAAGTTTGTGTACATTGAGCCATCATAAAACAAAGGTTTCACTATCTCGCTCTCACTCAAAAAATTTCGTATTTAGGAATATTCCGTATTTCGGAATATTTGGATAAGGGATACTCAACCTGTATATACATTTACACATACAGTATAACTTACATATAAATAGCATACACGTAGAATGAATACACATACAATACATATATACACAGTATATATATATATATATATATATATATATATAGCAGATGTGGACCGGCACTCCTCCTGATGGCCACTCGTGACCCTGGTGCCTCCTGGTAACAATGTGCAGTATCCCAATAAAGATGACAGCGGCACTCAGGGTTTTGTAAACATGCAAAAGTTGTATTCAAAACGTGAATAAATAAGCCGACGTTTCGGGGCTTACCCGCCCCTTTGTCAAGGTGTATATATATATATATTTCTCTGACGTCCTAAGTGGATGCTGGGACTCCGTAAGGACCATGGGGAATAGCGGCTCCGCAGGAGACTGGGCACAACTAAAAGAAAGCTTTTGGTCTAACTGGTGTGCACTGGCTCCTCCCTCTATGACCCTCCTCCAGACCCCAGTTAGAATCTTGTGCCCGGCTGAGCTGGATGCACACTAGGGGCTCTCCTAAGCTCCTAGAAAAGAAAGTATAATTTAGTTTTTTTTATTTTCAGTGAGATCTGCTGGCAACAGACTCACTGTTAGGAGGGACTAAGGGGAGAAGAAGCGAACCTACCTGATTGGAGCTAGTTTGGGCTTCTTAGGCTACTGGACACCATTAGCTCCAGAGGGATCGAACACAGGACTCGACCTCGATCGTTCGGTCCCGGAGCCGCGCCGCCGTCCCCCTTACAGAGCCAGAAGCATGAAGATGGTTCTGAAAATCGGCGGCAGAAGACTTCGGTCTTCAACAAGGTAGCGCACAGCACTGCAGCTGTGCGCCATTGCTCCTCATGCACACCTCACACTCCGGTCACTGATGGGTGCAGGGGGGGGGGGCGCGCCCTGAGCAGCAATCTTCATACCTTGGCTGGCAAAAAATCACAATATATAGTCCCAGAGGCTATATATGTGATAAATACCCCTGCCAGAATCCATAAAAAGCGGGAGAAAAGTGTGCCGAAAAAGGTGCGGGGCTATCTCCCTCAGCACACTGGCGCCATTTTTCCCTCACAGCTCCGCTGGAAGGATCGCTCCCTGGCTCTCCCCTGCAGTTTCAAGCTACAAAAGGGTAAAAAAGAGAGGGGGGGCACTAAATTTAGGCGCAGCAATATATATATATATATATATATATATATATATATATATATAAGCAGCTATAAGGGAAAACACTCAGTTATAGTGTTAATCCCTGTGTTATATAGCGCTCTGGTGTGTGCTGGCATACTCTCTCTCTGTCTCCCCAAGCATTCCCTGTGTGTGTGCGGTGTGTCGGTATGGCTGTGTCGACATGTTTGAGGAGGCTTACGTGGAGGCGGAGCAGATGCCGATAAATGTGATGTCACCCCCTGCGGGGCCGACACCTGAGTGGATGGTTATGTGGAAGGAATTACGTGACAGTGTCGACTCCTTACATAAAAGGTTTGACGACATACCAAATATGGGACAGCCGGCTTCTCACCGTGTGCCTGCCCAGGCGTCTCAAAAGCCATCAGGGGCTCTAAAACGCCCGCTACCTCAGATGGCAGACACAGATGTCGACACGGATACCGACTCCAGTGTCGACGACAATGAGACTAATGTAACTTCCAATAGGGCCACACGTTACATGATTGAGGCAATGAAAAATGTGTTGCATATTTCTGATGTTACCCCAGGTACCACAAAAAAGGGGTTTTATGTTTGGAGAGAAAAAACTACCAGTAGTTTTTCCTCCATCTGAGGAATTAAATGAAGTGTGTGAAGAAGCGTGGGCTTCCCCCGATAAGAAACTGTTAATTTCTAAACGGTTACTAATGACGTACCCTTTCCCGCCAGAGGATAGGTCACGTTGGGAAACATCCCCTAGGGTGGATAAAGCGCTCACACGCTTGTCAAAGAAGGTGGCACTACCGTCTCCGGATACGGCCGCCCTAAAGGAACCTGCTGATAGAAAGCAGGAGGCTATCCTGAAGTCTGTATATACACACACAGGTATTATACTGAGACCAGTTATTGCTTCAGCATGGATGTGCAGTGCTGCAACTGCGTGGCCAGATTCCCTGTCGGAAAATATTGATACCCTAGACAGGGACACTATATTGCTAACCGTAGAGCATATTAGAGACGCACTCTTATACATGAGAGATGCACAGAGGGATATTTGCCGGCTGGCATCTAAAATAAGTGCAATGTCCATTTCTGCCAGGAGAGGGTTATGGACTCGGCAGTGGACAGGTGATGCAGATTCTAAAAGGCACATGGAAGTTTTGCCTTATAAGGATGAGGAGTTGTTCGGGGATGGTCTCTCCGACCTCGTTTCCACAGCAACAGCTGGGAAGTCTACATTTTTACCCCATGTTCCCTCACAGCCAAAGAAAGCACCGTATTATCAGGTACAGTCCTTTCTGCCCCACAAGGGCAAGCGGGTTAAAGGCGCGTCCTTTCTGCCCAGAGGCAGAGGTAGAGGGAAAAAGCTGCAGCATACAGCCAGTTCCCAGGAGCAAAAGTCCTCCCCCGCTTCCTCCAAGTCCACCGCATGATGCTGGGGCTCCACAGGCGGAGCCAGGTACGGTGGGGGCCCGTCTCAAAAACTTCAGCAATCAGTGGGCTCGCTCACGGGTGGATCCCTGGATCCTTCAAGTAGTATCTCAGGGGTACAAGCTGGAATTCGAGACGTCTCCCCCCCCGCCGTTTCCTCAAATCTGCCTTGCCAACAACTCCCTCAGGCAGGGAGGCAGTGTTAGAGGCAATTCACAAGCTGTATTCCCAGCAGGTGATAGTCAAAGTGCCCCTACTTCAACAAGGACGGGGTTACTATTCCACAATGTTTGTGGTACCGAAACCGGACGGTTCGGTGAGACCCATTTTAAATTTGAAATCCTTGAACACATATATAAAAAAATTCAAGTTCAAGATGGAATCGCTCAGGGCGGTTATTGCAAGCCTGGACGAGGGGGATTACATGGTATCACTGGACATCAAGGATGCTTACCTGCATGTCCCCATTTACCATCCTCACCAGGAGTACCTCAGATTTGTGGTACAGGATTGTCATTACCAATTCCAGACGTTGCCGTTTGGTCTATCCACGGCTCCGAGGGTATTTACCAAGGTAATGGCCGAAATGATGATACTCCTTCGAAAGAAGGGAGTTTTAATTATCCCGTACTTGGACGATCTCCTGATAAAGGCGAGGTCCAGGGAGCAGTTGTTGGTTGGGGTAGCACTATCTCGGGAGGTGCTACAACAGCACGGCTGGATTCTAAATATTCCAAAGTCACAGCTGGTCCCTACGGTACACGTCTACTGTTCCTGGGGATGGTTCTGGACACAGAACAGAAAAAAGTGTTTCTCCCGGAGGAGAAGGCCAAGGAGCTGTCATCTCTAGTCAGAGGCCTCCTAAAACCAAAACAGGTGTCGGTGCATCACTGCACGCGGATCCTGGGAAAGATGGTAGCTTCCTACGAAGCAATTCCATTCGGCAGGTTCCATGCAAGAACCTTTCAGTGGGACCTGTTGGACAAGTGGTCCGGATCGCATCTTCAGATGCATCGGCTGATAACCCTGTCTCCAAGGACCAGGGTGTCTCTGCTGTGGTGGCTGCAAAGTGCTCATCTTCAAGAGGGCCGCAGATTCGGCATACAGGACTGGGTCCTGGTGACCACGGATGCCAGCCTTCGAGGCTGGGGGGCAGTCACACAGGGAAGAAACTTCCAAGGACTATGGTCAAGTCAGGAGACTTCCCTACACATAAATATTCTGGAACTGAGGGCCATTTTCAATGCCCTAAGTCAGGCAAAACCCCTGCTTCAAAACCAGCCGGTACTGATCCAGTCAGACAACATCACGGCAGTCGCCCATGTAAACCGACAGGGCGGCACAAGAAGCAGGACGGCGATGGCAGAAGCCACAAGGATTCTCCGATGGGCGGAAAATCACGTGTTAGCACTGTCAGCAGTGTTCATTCCGGGAGTGGACAACTGGGAAGCAGACTTCCTCAGCAGACACGACCTCCACCCGGGAGAGTGGGGACTTCATCCGGAAGTCTTCCAACTGATTGTAAACCGTTGGGAAAAGCCACAGGTGGACATGATGGCGTCCCGCCTAAACAAAAAGCTAGAAAGATATTGCGCCAGGTCGAGAGACCCTCAGGCGATAGCTGTGGATGCTCTAGTGACACCGTGGGTGTACCGGTCGGTTTATGTGTTCCCTCCTCTTCCTCTCATACCAAAGGTACTGAGGATAATAAGGAGAAGAGGAGTAAGAACTATACTCATTGTTCCGGATTGGCCAAGAAGAGCTTGGTACCCGGAACTTCAAGAAATGATCTCAGAGGACCCATGGCCTCTGCCGCTCAGACAGGACCTGCTGCAGCAGGGGCCCTGTCTGTTCCAAGACTTACCGCGGCTGCGTTTGACGGCATGGCGGTTGAACACCGGATCCTGAAGGAAAAGGGCATTCCGGAGGAAGTCATTCCTACGCTGATTAAAGCTAGGAAAGAAGTGACCGCAAACCATTATCACCGCATTTGGCAAAATGTTGCGTGGTGTGAGGCCAGGAAGGCCCCAACGGAGGAATTTCAGCTGGGCCGTTTTCTGCACTTCCTACAGTCAGGGGTGACTATGGGCCTAAAATTGGGTTCCATTAAGGTCCAGATTTCGGCTCTATCAATTTTCTTCCAGAGAGAACTGGCTTCACTACCTGAAGTTCAGACTTTTGTTAAGGGAGTGCTGCATATTCAGCCCCCTTTTTGTGCCTCCAGTGGCACCTTGGGATCTCAACGTGGTGTTGGATTTCCTAAAGTCACATTGGTTTGAGCCACTTAAAACCGTGGAATTGAAATATCTCACGTGGAAAGTGGTCATGTTGTTGGCCTTGGCTTCGGCCAGGCGTGTATCAGAATTGGCGGCTTTGTCATGTAAAAGCCCTTATCTGATTTTCCATATGGATAGGGCAGAATTGAGGACTCGTCCCCAGTTTCTCCCTAAGGTGGTATCAGCTTTTCATCTGAACCAACCTATCGTGGTGCCTGCGGCTACAAAAGACTTGGAGGCTTCCAAGTTGTTGGACGTAGTCAGGGCCCTGAAAATTTATGTTTCCAGGACAGCTGGAGTCAGAAAGACTGACTCGCTATTTATCCTGTATGCGCCCAACAAGTTGGGTGCACCTGCTTCAAAGCAGACTATTGCTCGCTGGATCTGTAGTACGATTCAGCTTGCACATTCTGCGGCTGGACTGCCGCATCCTAAATCAGTGAAAGCCCATTCCACAAGGAAGGTGGGCTCTTCTTGGGCGGCTGCCCGAGGGGTCTCGGCGCTACAACTTTGCCGAGCAGCTACTTGGTCGGGGTCAAACACATTTGCTAAATTCTACAAGTTTGACACCCTGGCTGAGGAGGACCTAGAGTTTGCCCATTCGGTGCTGCAGAGTCATCCGCACTCTCCCGCCCGTTTGGGAGCTTTGGTATAATCCCCATGGTCCTTACGGAGTCCCAGCATCCACTTAGGACGTCAGAGAAAATAAGAATTTACTCACCGGTAATTCTATATCTCGTAGTCCGTAGTGGATGCTGGGCGCCCATCCCAAGTGCGGATTGTCTGCAATACTTGTATATAGTTATTGTTTAACTAAAGGGTTATTGTTGAGCCATCTGTTGAGAGGCTCAGTTGTTGTCATACTGTTAACTGGGTATTGTATCACGAGTTATACGGTGTGATTGGTGTGGCTGGTATGAGTCTTACCCGGGATTCAAAATCCTTCCTTATTGTGTCAGCTCTTCCGGGCACAGTATCCTAACTGAAGTCTGGAGGAGGGTCATAGAGGGAGGAGCCAGTGCACACCAGTTAGACCAAAAGCTTTCTTTTAGTTGTGCCCAGTCTCCTGCGGAGCCGCTATTCCCCATGGTCCTTACGGAGTCCCAGCATCCACTACGGACTACGAGAAATAGAATTACCGGTGAGTAAATTCTTATTATAAATACAGTAGAAAAGGCAGCTGGGAGGGAGGGAGGGGGTTACAGAAGAGGCTGCTACATCCATGGGGATAAGGATATAAGGAACATGTAGGCTTTGGGGAGAAAAGGGAGGGGGAGGGGCCAGGCTTATTACAGTGATTACTCTGTGCAGTGCTATACACATACAGTACATAGTATGTGACACACTGACACTACACTTACCATTTGTTCTGTGTAGTGTTGAACTGTTCAGCCTGCAATTTCATCACAATGAAGCCTCCTGTCTGGGAATGGTGTGGGGGTGTCTGTGCTCCGATTGGCTGGCTGACTGTGAGTGATGTGTCACTCTGCCAATCGGAGCACAGCAGACACTGCTGGGGAGTTCCTGCCCTGAGCAGGAATCTCCTCAGCGTTACAACAGCAGGCAATCCACCATGTACACTGCACAGCAGCTGAAGTAGTGAAGTGACTGCTCACTGCTGTATAAAGCTTCTCCCTGCCCGGTCACCAGCTGACCCTGCATTAGCCACGCCCCCCGATGTTAGTGGGAGGGGTTACAGAGCAGGGGAGTACACGGGGATTTACCACCCATCTGCACAGTCCGAGTCTGAGGTAAGCAGTAACGTCAGACGGCCGAGGGGGCGGGGATTCGGACGGGTCTGGGGGCAGACTTTCAGGTGGATTCATTTCGGGAATTGGGGGAGACACGGCAGAGTTACAGATAGGCCTTCGGGTTGGGGTTCTGTGGGGCTATTTTCAATGGGGGGCCTGGAGCTGCAGCTCCATCCGCCCCATTGTTAATCCGGCCCTGCCTTGGGACACCTTTACTCGAGCGGTGCTTTCTACAACAGGATTTGCTCTGCCTGCGGGCACTAAACATCCACCGCTGGCCGTCCTCTGACCGCGAGCCTCCTGGCGCTGCACGCGTCATCCGGTCTCTCCGCTCTGCTTCCTCCTGCTTCCAAACGCTGCCACCTTGTTACATACACGCATGCAGTGACCAAGTCCACCTGCTGCCGCCGACACGTTGGATGGGGGGGACAGCCTCGGGCTTCACCCATGGCCCTTGGGTGGCTGGAGGGGGGAGACCCCTTGATTGAAGGGGTCCCCACTCCTCCAGGGTACCCCAGCCAGGGGTGACTAGTTGGGTATGTAATGCCAGGGCCACAGGGACCAATATAAAAGTGTCCCCCGGCTGTGGCATTATGTATCTGGCTAGTGGAGCCCGGTGCTGGTTTCAGAAATACGGGGGACCCCTACGCTTTTTGTCCCCCGTATTTTTGGAACCAGGACCAGGCGCAGAGCCCGGTGCTGGTTGTTTAAATATGGGGGAACCCCTGTCGGTAATATATTATTTGGAAAACCTTTATCGGATATTCAAGAAAGGGGTTTGTTGGAGCCGCACCGGTCTAGCAATAATTTTTGTACGAAAAGCAATCTGAGTAATGTCCTCTGAGAAACTGAAATTTATGTTATAGAATTGCTTCAGATTAAGGTAACTGTGCATATAGAAAGATAGTATGTCTTTTAAGGAGCACTAAATATAGTTACCATTCAGTGGTGCTCCCATGAGTCAGAAATATATTGAGAAAAAGTACCAAATAAGAGAAATGGAAAAAGAAGTAGACTCTTGTTTGGGAGCACTCTAACTCAGAGGAACTAGGTTGTATACATGTTTTAAACTGGTAAAATCATGATTTTAATAGATTCTTGTTAAAAATATATAGAATTATCGGAGTTCAAAGCTTATTCTATGTGATTCAAGACTATTGTGCAAAAAATATCTATATCAATTTAGTAAATAATTAGCGAAAATTGCTATAATATAATGTAAGCCGGAAAAGCTTTAGAATTCACAAAAAAGGGGGGGGGGGAGAAACACCTACTAGTCTCAATGGTGTCTGTCAAGTGAATATATGACCATCATTCATACTGCAAAAATCCCAAATGGAAAAAGTAGTTGCAGGGAATTAAATCATAGGTCATATGAATCCGAGTACCCATCTGTGACTTAGAATTGGGCAGCAAAATTTATTTGCAGTACCAGGATGTTCCAAGGTGGTCTCCCATCCGAGTACTGGTCCGGCCCTCCACTGCTTAGCTTCCAAGATCGGAAGAGATTGGGCATCTCCAGTGGGGTATGTCCGCAATTTCTTAAGCTAGCCCTTTCATTTGTCACTTTATATTGGAAATGGAATCGTTCATATTTTCAACAAGAAAAATGAAAGAAGGACAGACACACATGTGAACGGCAGGCTCAAAAAGTGCAGATTGGATATGACAATTGTATGGCAAACAAGTATCAAGGCCATAAATATCCAATCAAAGTGAATCCTTCCTTATTTGTATTGTACTATACACCAGTCAATTGTATATAGATAACAAAATCATTCTTGGTTGTGCTGTCTAAATAAGACAGTAATAAGCATAAATGAATCACCAAGAAAGAATAGGGGAATTACTACAAAGAATCCTTTATAATCAGTGGGTTAATATCTGTGTTTTTCTCACAACCAAAGATCCACCATTGGTATACAAAATCTCTGAAATAAACAAAAATGAGAACAAATATTGTAGTATCAGGGTATTCCAAAGTGGTCTCATCCAAGTACCAAACCTGTCCACCGCTATATAGCATAAATGCTCAGATGCAATTAAGCACCATTCGTGGAATACATCTGCAATTAGATGCTTGTCACTGATTGGTATGGTCACCTTCAATCATAGTTTTTGGAAAAAGCATATGTTAGAAGGGCAAATAATAATTAGATGAGTATACCATATATGTGTACCTATGCAGGGTATGCAGTTGGTTAATTACCACAGCATTTAGCATATTACCCTGCAAAAGAGTATATGGTCAGAACACAGCAGGTGTAAGCTTGTAAGGCAAAACCATCAAACACATATTGATCCAAGCCTAAAAGACTTGGTAATGTAAGAATAATATTACCACTAACCAGTAATGTAGCAGAGAGCTTATTTGCTAATCACCCTAGATAAAGATTGTTAAATAAATAAAACGTGACAGGTGCTATTGTACCAGACACTTGGTTCATTTCATACAATACCAAAATGTAGACTTTGATATCCCAGGTTTTCTCGTGCAGGCAGTGGGAATGTGAACAGCGGGATAGGTGCAGCTGATCCCCGCTGCTCCTGCCCGAAATCGAGCTCCAGCGGATGGGGGGAATATCGCTGCGTCCCGCCGTATTTCCCCGCTAGCGAGTTCCAGACACTAGGGGATAGTTTGTGTGAGTATCCACCTCACTTGTGCCCGTAGACGAGCTCCGGCGGGTGGGGGTAGCCGCTAACTTCCGCGGCTTGTATGGTTGCCTGGTGACAGGCTATGATGGTCCGGCTTCCAGGTCACGTGTGCGCACCACGTGACCATAAGGGTCCTGACGTACGTTTCGCTGGTAGGCTTGATCACAGGACGTAAGTCGTCACTGTGGGTTTAGATTTTTAAAGGAGAGTCTGATTGCTGATAGGAGATTCAGATTTGATGGACAGTTTCCTCGATCTATCCAATTAGTGCATTTTTTCTATAGTGACGAAAGCCTTATTAATTAACTTCTTTTTGAAGAAAATGCAATTACATTGCAATTCCATTATTAGATGTTGCTGCTAAAGCATTTGTTATGCATAGAGCTGTCCCATAATTGGGTATATACTAAGAATAAACAGGAATTGAAAACAGGGGAGTGATAATAATTAATTAATAATTGATAAAAATAAAATTATTATTATTAATAATAATGATGAATGAAAATAAAAAATGAGAAATAAATAATAATAAAAAATAAATAAAAATAGATAAATAAAAATAAATATAAAATTGAATAAAAATAATAAAAATAAAAATAAATATAATAAAAATAAAAATAAAAATAAAATTAAAAATAATAATAATAATAATAGTAATAATAATAAATAATAAATATGAAAATAAAAATAAATGAGAATATGTGTAAAAATTAATAAATGGAGAAGGAGGGAGGGGGGGCAGTGGAAAGGCATTATTTTTATATGTGAAAAAACTTTTATGTGCATTGTATATGGGTGGTACAAGTAATACTAGTACTATAGAGATAGCAAGAATATGTAAAGGTTATGTGATAAATAACCATAAAAATGTGAATTGAAGGTGAAATATACGTGAAATATAGATGAAGGGGGGACTGTAACGATTAAAGGAGGGGGGGGGGGTTGAAAGGGGGTTGAGAAAAGGGGGGGGGGGAAGGGCAAATAGCAAAAGTGAAGATGTGGAATATGGGTGTATAAACACAGTAAGGGGCAGAGTATGAATTCTAAAATAAGAGCCCATAGTGAGAATATATGGTAGTGAAAAAAAGTGTGAATATCTTATATTCAGCTGAGTGGACTTTTCAAATAAAAGTGACAGAAATTAATCCATATATTATATTCAGCGAGTGAGCCTTCCAATTGTGTAAACACTATAAATGAATAACTGTGAGGACAAAAGTAGTGAAAAAT
Organism: Pseudophryne corroboree; assembly: GCF_028390025.1. Taxonomy (NCBI): domain Eukaryota; kingdom Metazoa; phylum Chordata; class Amphibia; order Anura; family Myobatrachidae; genus Pseudophryne; species Pseudophryne corroboree. The sequence goes on along the minus strand of NC_086444.1, from coordinate 940,079,953 downwards.
AAAGTAAAAGAAATAATAAGGTAGGTTGCCGTTAATAAGAAAAATGCCGAAACATACTGGGTATTGACTGGGCGAGTATTGTTTCAAGACGTTGGCCAGTATTCTAATTCAGGAAAGCCCCATAGTTTATGTTCTCATTCATACCGGCGGGGTAAATGGATCCCATTTTGAAAATCCATTCACTCTCTTTTTGCAAAAGGACATTTGTGAGGTTGCCTCCTCGTATACCTAATTTAATCCTTTCTAGACCAAACACTTTTAATTCTTCCCATCTGTTGTTATGATGGGTATGAAAGTGACGAGCGACTGAGGTCAGTTGCTTCATTTTTGCTTTGTCCGAAATAGCATTGCGTATTGATCCTATATGTTCTAGGATCCGCTGTTTTAAGGGGCGAGTAGTCATGCCGATGTATTTCTGGTTACAACTACATTTAATGCAATAAATGACACCTTCCGTCTGACAATTCATATAGTCTGGAATTTTGTGTTTTTTCCCAAACTTGTCCTCTATTTCCTTGGTTGGATCAATGAATTTACAGGCTTTACATTTGCCACAGGGATATGTTCCAGTTATTATTGGTCTCTTGTTCGGCAGTATTCCGGGGTTGGGGGCCGACTCCTTCTTTTTGCACACATATAACAACAGTCAACAGCAGATGCTTGGGTGCAGAAGGTAGTATCTCAGGGGTATGGGTTCCCATTCAGGAGGCAGCCTCCTCAAAGATTTTTTTGCACCAGCCCGTCCGAGCCACGTGTACAAAAACGTGCATCCGCAATAAAAAAAATCACACAACCTCTATAAATGTGAGCAATACTAACTATAATCACTCACAAGCACAACCCACGCTTGTTCTGACTTTATGACTGGGCCAGACCTGCGTGTTGTGTCTTTATACTTCCTTCCTTAAATACTTTTATTTCAAATTTATCTGTATAGCAAACAAATGTATTCGATTTCACACAGATCTATAATGACTGCAATAATCTATAATTTAAATGATATGATTCAGATTGGATAGCTATGTTGCAGAACATACACTGATATAAATATACACATAATTATAATAATAAATATATGTACCATTCACTGGCCTCCTATGTTACACCTTACCTCTAATTTGCATATCAAAGATATTTGCTTTTCACTGCTAAAAAAAAGTAGTTACACAGGTTAATTTGCATTTCAATGGCTATACTCCCTAGTAAGCAGACTCTACAAGTCTTGGAAGAAAAAGAAAAAAATACCCCCAAAACTCTTGCTTTCCTTTTTCTATCTGTGTGCAACCCCCCACTTGATGTAAAGTAATTACGCACAGACAAGAAGGAAACCCCCCCCCCCCACCTATCTCACCATTTACTCTCACTAGGCCCAATTGAAACTATTAGTAATTGACTATGGCATGGGTTAAATAAATGCATTGGTAACTCATAAATGGTGCTTTATGTGACAAAGGAAACTGATTGTTCTGAGCACACTGAAAATCAGCTATTTAGAAAGTGATCTTCCTAAAATGGCCACTGCTCTTCCCCTTTCCATATCCATGAGGGTTACACAAGATGGTGGACAGGCCATGTGGTTAGGCCAAAATGGAGGACAAACCATGCGGCTCCTTTGTCACAAAGAAATCACAAATTATACAAGGACCAGAAGTTACTTTAGGCCTGGGTTTAAAAAAAAAAACTATATCAAGGCTATGCAGCAACTTTTAAATGTACTTTTAAATCTACTTAACAGATAAACAATCCAATCTGAATCAAACACAATATGACTTATTTGAACTTTGTTTTGCAACAATATGTGAAAGGGTATGCAAAGTATTGATGTCCTTTGTGTACGCTTTTGGTGCCAAAGAAAATTTACACAGATTTTTTAAATAGCTTTTTTCCTGTTTACCTACGGGTTCTATCAGCACCTCTGTAGACCAGACAGAGCAGACACAATCTAACAGCACACAAATAGGGTTTTTAGAACATCCACCAACCAGGAAAAGGTTACGTAGATAACTTTCCACCCTTTGCTGATAGATTAAGCCTGCTATGACCTGCTAGCCTATGAGCATGTGAAAACCGGATCGAGCCCTCAATTGTAAACGTCGATTTACATACAGGACTAAAAGCAACACTTTAGAAACACATTAAATACACTTTAAAATGGAGCCGCTGCGGCCCTTTGTGATCAACCTTAGCCTACGTACTTTTTCCACCATTAGCGTACAAAGCCTTGTACCGTGAACGTACTTTGCGTACAAACGCCGCGCTGGCCGTACAAAGTACATGCAGTGCGTACACACCCAAAGACACGCTGTGAGCACTCTGCAGCTGTGTGACTGAAATACACTTATAACCTTAGCAGGGAAAAGAGACACGACACCAGATTGTATTTAAGATGCTGGGTTCTGACACACCAACATGTAATTGCTGAAAGGGGGTTACAATAACAACAATACAATACAATAGAAAAATGGCTACAGTCAATGGTACATACGTTTTGGTTTTGCCTGCGCTTCCCGGCCGGTCCTCAGTCATCAAGGGAGATGACCTTCAGAGTCTGTGTGGGACCAAGCATGCAGCTGGCTTTTTATACAATAGTCCAAAACCTAACACAATGGAAACTGTAATCTCTTTGTCCATTGGATACAGGGATGGTCATTTACAGTACAGGAGGGGTTTGAATAGGTGGGCGATGTCTGTTCCAGGTGCACTTGCAGATGATCTCCTCTGGGTTCCCGCCGCATATCAAGTGTACAGTAAATACAGTTAATATTTATATTCTGCTCCTGCGCATAACTATTCGCAGGAGCGTGCGATCTTCTGCAAACTAACACCGGAATATTGCTCTTAAAATACCCTACAGCTGGTTGCCAAACACCACCTTATAACCTAGGTCTGTCCCCTCCTGTCCTGAAAAGGTGAATCCCTTTGTTCTAATACCATTTAAACATGTGTAACTCACTGGTGTGGTGCAGGGAGACTATGGAGGTCATTCCGAGTTGGTCGCTAAGATTTTCGTTCGCACAACATAATCGCAAAGTTGCGATTACGTTGTAAAATTGCGAACGTCCGCCCCCAACGTATTTTTGCTATTTCGTACGCAGTATTACACAAGGTAGGCGTATGCCATATTACAACGCATTATAGTGAATCCAACGCATACACACAAACCTCATCGCAAAAATACGATGTCATCGTAGATTTACGCATTCCTCTTAAATATGCTAAGTTTTGTGCAAACAAACGCACAGCAATGGTTTTTTAAACCTAATTTAGATGACACCTTGCAATTCTAACTCTGCAAGCATCCCTCAATTATAAATCCAATTAGTCTAATAATTGATTATGTGATGACCAGTTAAGTCTGCAAAGAATACCTTAAGAAAAGTTTGTCGGCATAATTGGTCATTACCATGTTTTTTTTGAAAGAAGTGCAAGAGATGTATAAACTGTGCCTGACAGAAATGTAGATAGCATAATTTGGTGTGTATGTGTAGTGTGTGAATGTATGTGTTTACTTTTTTAAAAATTAAAATAACCTAACTAACCTAATTTGTATGTAATAAATAAGAATTAAACTCATAAATGTTGTTTTTGTTTTTTTGTTAGGTAACCAATTTCTGCATTGCAATATGCTTTTAGATTGTTGCTTAAAAAACATCACAAGTGCATAACAGTAAATAATGATTGTTTATTTTGTCAAAATTTTTTTTTTTTTTTTTTTTTTTCATTTTTTATAACAATTTTTATATTTTTTTTCAAAACTTAAATTACATTTGCCAAATTATTGACTTCGGCCAACATGGCCTCCAATTGCATTCTCAAACGCACAACGATGCCTGCCAGGCTTGTGGGATCTCCAATGGCACCATCTGAAATGCAGAGTAAAAATGATTAATTTAAAAAAAAAAAAACATTTCCTATTACATCACAATTCCACAAAGCACACTTTCATATCAAATGATATATATCATGTATGTATAAATGACTAAACAGTAGCATACCAACACACAAGCATACTCAGCAATGTTTGACATAGCAAAATTACAATGTGTAAAAGTCTACCACACCATGATGTACATTTACTAAGATGGGAGTTCTATTTAGGGTGTGATGTTGTCCATAGCAACAAATCACATTCTACTTCTCTTCTCGAAGGTGGAAAATAACTGAAACTTTGTTTTTGTTTGTTTGCTATGGTAAACATCCAATCTTGAATCACAACCCCAAATTAGTACATGTAACCCCATACTGGTCTTCATTCACATCTGTAGTGAAGCAGACATTTTTTTTGTGCTGTTTTGACCTGCATCATCACACTGCATATCAACATCTTCAGGAGGACAACATATCCTAGCATGCCCACACTCCCTGAAAGCCTGCCTTACAAAATAAGTAAGGTCAAACAGATTTTAATAAAGCAAATAAGCATTTTGTGAGTGTAACTTTCATAACAAAAAAAAACAAAAACATATAAAAAAAATATCACTCAGGTCTAAATGTGTTGCAGATAATGTTTCACATACAAAGCTTGTTGTGCAGGCAAACCTGTCGACATAGTGATTTACAACCAGATGTAGACACTGTACATATAATGTCCCGCACACAAATGTGAATGCATCATCCATACCATGATGAAGAAGACAAGCATTTAACCTAGACAAAAGATTATCCACAGTACAACAATGCTTTTTTTTTTTTTTTTTTTTTTTAAAAAGGAATGTGTGCGAACTTACTATCCTCTGACACTTGGCAACCTCCCTCTAGTGGCTCTGGGGCCTCTGCTGCCCATTCTGTAGGCGTCGTTGGCTGGCTGGGGGATGGAGGCTGGATGGGGGATAGGTGCTGGCTGGGGGATGGAGGCTGGAGGGGTGAGCTTGGCTGGATGGGGGATGGGTGCTGGATGGGGGAAGGAGGCAGGATGGGGGAAGGAGGGTCCAATTGTGTGACAGGATGTAAGGGGGAGGTACTTTCAGAGTGGGTTAAGGAATTATAGGGTGAGGGTGGTAGTGTGATTTTTAGGGACACAGAGGGTGAGGGGGGCAGAGAGGGGAATTTTGTAAAAGTGTGGGATTGGGCTGGAGAGGGGGTGTGGGCTGGAGAGGGGGATTGGGAAAGAGAGTGGGCTTGGGCTGGAGAGGTGGATTGGACAGGAGAGGCTGAGGTGGCTGGAGAGGGTGAGGTGGCAGGAGAGGAGGATTGGGCTGGAGAGGGGGATTGGACAGGAGAGGCTGAGGTGGCTGGAGAGGGGGATTGGGCAGGAGAGGCTGAGGTGGCTGGAGAGGGTGAGGTGGCAGGAGAGGGGGATTGGGCTGGAGAGGGGGATTGGACAGGAGAGGCTGAGGTGGCTGGAGAGGGAGATTGGGCAGGAGAGGCTGAGGTGGCTGGAGAGGCTGAGGTGGCTGGAGAGGGGGATTGGGCAGGAGAGGCTGAGGTGGCTGGAGAGGGTGAGGTGGCAGGAGAGGGGGATTGGGCCGGAGAGGGGGAGGGTGATCGGGAAGGGGATGGGGAATGTTGCTGGTGTGGACTCACAGCACCAGCACCTTGCCGTTGTGCTCGCCCTATAATGACATATGTAAAATAAAAAAAAAACAATAAAAAATGAACCACAGCATATTCCTATTACTCTGTTCTGTACCATGTTATAGAAACAGGGTTAACATGACTAAGTTATTAATATATATTTTATGGTGATGTTGGCCTTATCAAACAAAAAGATTAAAAGTAAACTATATTAAATACCGTCTATCCATTTAAATCTATATTCTCATTTTTTAATCTAAACAACATCCCCAGTGTCAAAATTGTCCCACATTTTTAAATAAAAAACAAACCACTGAGCCGGTAAATTTTAAAAGTTTTCTGCCTGTGTATTAATTATGGCCAACAACATACAGTCAGTACCATACCTCCCAACATGAGTCTCTCCAGGAGGGACAGAATGTTCTGCTCCGTCACTTCACTCTTAATGTATGATTGCCATCACTTGTGCAGAGAAATCTTGAGATTAACAATTAAGTTACAAATACCTAAGCAGAGTTTTCGGTTCCTCTTGCAAAAGGTCATATTGGGAGTTATGCATCACTGCATAACCTACCTACACACACTCATGCCAATTTTCTCTGTGCAAATTTTGGCACTCACACTTAACGATAGTATGCAAAGGTTATGCGTTAATCCCGTCTGTGCACGAAATGTTACTTACTGCGGACACGTAGGGTCCGGATCTGTTGGCGGAGCTCCGCCAGGAGGTCTGGCGTGCGCCTCCGCAGGTCGCTCCAGCGCCTCTCTAGCTGGATGATGGTCCTGCGACAGCGGAGGCGGCTCCGTAATAGGCGGTGGACCTCCGCGTAGGCCTCGCGTTTAACCCTATTGGGGATAAAACGCCCAACGCGGCCTACGCGTCGGTCCATCACCGCCACTAGCAGGCGGAGTTCCCGCCGTGTGAACGGTGCAGCACGCATCATGGCAATGGCGTTTTCCTTGTTTGGGTATATATTTATAGTGTGTGTTGGCATGTGATTGGTGTAAAATCTATGCTGTCATTGAAATAAACTTTATTGATGTCTGCAATGCTGTGAAGAGCAGAGTGATTATTTCGCTAGAGCGGAAATACGCAGTCGCGGAAGAGCATGAAAAAAAAATTACTATTCTGACATAACCCCCAATACAAACACCCAAAGCAACACACACACACACACACACACACACACACACACACACACACACTTTGTATAAAATTTACACACAACACAGTGTACTCACCACATTTGGTGTGAAAAATCAGCTGCATAGTCACAAAATGTTCAACATTTAGTAACATATGTTTGTGTTTTTTACAAAGAAAACAGGATTATAAAAAAAAAAAAAAAATTAGCAACGACACATTATTATATTCCCCGAAAAAACATTGTAAGCTTAACATTTTTAATTTTAAATGAACAAAAACATAATAATATATTCAAACACACCATAACAATTACACAATGACCTTACAATAACAACCTAAATGACATGTGAGCAAAATGAACATAAGCATACAGTGTTTTTTATTTATTTCCAAAAGCAGAACAAAATACACTATACCTGAAATATTCTTGGACAATGCTTGCCCTTACTTGGCTTCCCCTCCGGGAAACACTCCCACCACCAAATCTCCGGCCAACCCCTGGCTCCTCATCTGGCAATTCCTCTGTGTCAGGAAGCTCAACGCGACTCCTTACCACGATGTTATGAAGTATAGCGCACAGGACCACTATTTTACTTGCCATCTCCGGCGAATACATGATATCGCCACCAGTGCGGTGGAGCACACAAAAACGTCCTTTAAGCACACCAATTGTGCGCTCCACCAGCTGTCTAGTGGCAGTAAGCGCGGAGTTAAATGCCGTCTGTGGTCCTGGCCTGGGATTACGGTAAGGAGTCATGAGCCAGGGGGTGCAAGGATATCCACGGTCTCCTGTTTGATGAGAACATTAAATTAGAATGAGAATATTATTTAGGTATAAAAGACCAAAAAAAAAAAAATAAATACTCACCCAATAACCACATGTCTTGTCGTTGACTTGATCTTAATCTCTGCCATATCCCTGATTGTCTAATAACATGTGCGTCATGGGAGCTCCCAGGGAACTTAGCATTCAGGGACAGGATCTGGAGGGATGGCCCACAAACAACCATTACATTCAGAGAATGAAACAGTTTCCTGTTTCGATAAATTTCTTCATTATGTCTTGGTGGCACAATAGCTACATGTGTGCCATCCACAACCCCAATAACATGTGGGAAGCGACTACCACCTGCCTCAAATTGCCGCTTCACCACATCTAGGGCACCAGCATCCAAAGGCATAGCAATAAATTGCTTCACACGCTTTAGGAAAGCCTGGCTGACACGCCGCAGGACCTTACTGAACTGGCCCTGCGACATGCCAACCAGGTCTCCAACCACATGCTGGAATGACCCTGTGGCCACAAAATGTAACACAGCAAGGAATTGTGTCAATGGTGGTATTGCTGTAGTATACCGAATTGAAGACTCCAGATCACTCTCTATTATGGAGAGAGTGTCTAGGATTAGATGTGTTGGCAGCCTGTATCTACGCACAACCACATCATCTGGCATCCCAAAAAGTAGGACACGGGTGCGGAAAATTGGTGGCCTAGCACGCCTCCGTTGCCTTGGTTGATGAGGAGCCGGTTGTGGTTGGCGGGCTGGCGGTTGGGGTGGGAGTGCTTCCGTGGGTTGGGGTGGGAGGGCTTCTGCAGCCACAAAGACCGACATCACCAACTTAAAATAAAGATAATAATATTGAGAATAAGACAAATTCAAAAATCAAATGTACAACCTTAATCCAAATTAATTTTTCAGGGTGTAAACTTACTGCAGGAGCATACGACATTGTTTCTGGATTCAATTAGGGACCAATTATAAATTGTGAAAAAAAAGGGAAAGCACAAATTAAAAGGTATAAACAAACATAGTTTAACCCAAAAAAAAAATAGGTGTCAACCAACGAAACAGACACATAATAAGAGCATCAAAAACATATCAAACACCTAAGTATAAATAATGTTAATTATGTTATAAATCTAAACTAGATTCTACACCAAATTTAGTCCTTTAGTAGCTATTACAGGCAAGAACAGCACTACTTTGCAGAACAATCCGGGAAAAAATAATTTAAAAAAAAAAAAATAGTGATGACAAACATAATCAAAACACTTTGAACACACACATACTCCACAACACACAGGCCTAGGGGACTTACCTGCTCCTCAAAATAACACACTTGATTGATGAAAGAAACTGGGCCAAAAAATAAACAATAAGTTGGTCCGAAACTAAATATGGATTACTTCTCCTGAAAAATAACACCTACAAGAGACACAAAATGAGACTAAGACCACATAGAGCACATTAGCACAAACAGACACAAACACAGGCCTTGGGGACTTACCTGCTCCTCAAAATAACACACTTGATTGATGAAAGAAACTGGGCCAAAAAATAAACAATAAGTTGGACCGAAAATAAATATGGATTACTTCTCCTGAAAAATAACACCTACAAGAGACACAAAATGAGACTAAGACCACATAGAGCACATTAGCACAAACAGACACAAACACAGGCCTAGGGGACTTACCTGCTCCTCAAAATAACACACTTGATTGATGAAAGAAACTGGGCCAAAAAATAAACAATAAGTTGGACCGAAAATAAATATGGATTACTTCTCCTGAAAAATAACACCTACAAGAGACACAAAATGAGACTAAGACCAACATTTTTACATTAGTCCACAAAACAGAAACAATAAAGTACAGGTTAGGCCAAAATAATTTCACTAAAATCAACAATGAAAATAAATAAACATATATTCTAACAAAAACAGAAAACCACCTGCATTGCACCAAAAAACATACTTGCATTTAACAACAAGACGATTGCACGAATACTCCCAAACGGAACTTCGCAAAAAATATGCAATACGGTCTATATGCTAAAAGCGAAAAAACGGAAAACTGTATACTTGACAATGCTAAAATTACTCACTTTGCAAAGTCCAAAAGAGCACCTTCTCGCACGAGACAGAAACAAACTTCATTCATCACCAGTACACTCACAGCGTGCAAACCAGGCCCTTAAATAAGCAGTACAATCAGTAGCAAGATTAGCATACTGTACACCTGTGTGAATGAACGCGCCGCACGTAGGTATAAATAGGCACACACCTGGGCATACAGACGACATCTGCAACATGGCTACTCGTGAGGAATTAGCAGCAGAGATAGAGCGCATTATGCAGCAGCAGATGGCATTGGCGAAAAAACGCATAGCGTGCCAGAGACGGATGATGGAATCCGCCTCTGCGGATTTTGAAGAGGCAGGACCCAGTACTCGGGAAATGTCAGCTTCTGAGCCCCAACAATTAAGTGGGGATACCCTGCCACACACACATACTGGCCAAACTGAGGGAGAATCAGCATTAGCCACACAAGCACAACAGACAGAAGCTGCTAGTGACGAGGAAGATGGTGAGGAGCAAAAGGAGGAAAGCTCACAGGCTACCTCCAGACGTAAAAAAAAGACAGCCAGCATTCACTAAGAGGGAGTTGCGTGTTTTGGTCACGCAGGCCATGTCCAAAATACATAGAGGACCCAAAAACATGGGTGCTGCTACGAAAGATCGCATCTGGAGGGACATCACACATTCTGTGAATGAAGTTGGCTCTGTCGTCAGAACATCACAGGAAGTTAGACGACGGTAAGTGCATCTTGCCAGTCCATTCTCTGTGCTAAGTTGTCTAAAAAATGTAGTTACATGTGATGTTATGTATAGCAAACAAAATCAGAACATGTGTCCTATATATTTTTACACAGAAATAATAATACTCTACTTTGCCCCTATTTCCACAAACATATGTAGTTGGGCCGACTTCAAATCCCGCCTGAAGGCAAAGAGGTCTGCGGAGTGGAATGCCTCAAGGGCTACAGGTGGAGGAGCAGCTGTCACTGTGGAGTTTACAGACTTGGAGGAGATGGCGATGCCCTGTATCAGTTATGAGGAGGCCCAAGGGGTGTCAAATATGGACACGGACCTGCCTGAGATCCTGACGGAACATGACTTGCCAGGTAAGTTTACACACGTATTTGTCTTCAATTTAAACTGTATGTTTTTAAAAAAAAAAAAAATTTTATTGTACTCTTTTCCCACACATTCTTCTATTTGCTTGCCACAAAACACAGCACAGGGGGGTGATCAGTTAGAGTCACAGGAAGGTTATGTGGCTGAGGCTGAGGTGGAGGGACCTAGTGGGTCTGGGCGTGTGGGCCCACAAATCCCACCTCTGCAGGTTCCTACTGGCCCCCCCACCCAACCCTCTGCTATCCCGGAGATCCTGCTTGAAATTGCTAGGTATGGTAGGAGCCTAAATGCATTTCAAGACGGGGTCCTCCGGGAGGTAAGCCAGATAGCTGTCCGGCTCAGTGAGCACCGAACCAGTGTTGAGCAAGGTGTTGCTCAACTCTGCCAAGGTCTGGTAGAGATCAGGCAGGGACAAGAACAACTTGCCTCCTCATTCCAAAGCCTTGCAACTAACATCTTGCAAGGGCTCCAGGCCATCGCTGTCTCCCTTGCCCACAGTGGCAGAGAGCCACCCACATCGGCTCCCTCCCCTGCCCCTGCCCAGGAAGAACAGCCCACTGGGCAGGCCCAACGAAGGTCGCTCCGCAGACCAAGCCAAGAAGAACAGCCTCAGGTGGGGCGAAAAAAAAGAAAGTGATGTCTCTCCAGATGGGCAGCACCCATGTTTTTCATGTTGCCTCTATGTTATTTTGGAGTTGGCTTGTGTGTCCAGAATGGCTAACTCCCTCTTAGTGAAATGTATTATTAATGTTTGGAGGTATTGTAGCCTGTGAGCTTATTTTCAGAAACAACAGAGCCATCTTCCTGTTACTAGTGTGCTATGTATTGATGTGTTTGTGTGGTGGATCCTAATTCTTTCTCAGTTGGGTCCAAATTTTTGTGTGGCAGGGTGTGTAATATTTTATTTTGGTCCTTGAATTTCTCAGTTTGTCAGGAGCTGAATTTTGCCGAGTACTGAGTTCTGCTATATCATTTGTGTCAGTGGCATCTGCTTGCTGCTTGGTCCATCTCTGCCTGTGATACTCACGTGTCGCCATGTTGTTTTGATGTTCAAAAATATTACTACAGTAATAAACATATAATATTTTACAAACGATTGTGCACTTTATTCAAGGTAATGCATTATGTAAATCTTAGTTCCAGGAAGATTATGTAAGCATATAGACACTTGTGTAACGAGGGAACAATCTGCAATTTTTTAAAACAATTGCATCTTCAAAAATACTACAGGTATGCCTTGCAACACACGTTAATGTCCATATTAATTAAACTGACACAACACTTTTTTGTTTTAGCTATGGTCAACAGGACATCATTTAAAACATTGTCAGATATTATAAAAAAAAAACATTTCTGGCCAAAATTAAGTGTATGCTGCATTATGGGGGTGTCTGTTTATTTAGGTAAAATGTTGCTGCTTGCAATTAACATTTTGTGTAATTTCACTTGTTTGCATTTAGTAGTCTTACACACATTAAAACCTGCCCTTTACAAAAATGTTTACACACCAACTTTAACACAAACAACAACCTTATTTGGCAGTGTGTGAGATTTATATGTGAGTAGAATAAACATGTAATGTGGGTTCAGACAATTGCTGTTTGCTAACTTTCATCTGAGCAGTATTTAACAAGTAATTGGCCAACAGATGAATGTGCTCTCCAATTAACTGCTAATTACTGCATACACACTTGTAACAGCACTTCGCAAATGCAGAGTAACTGCAGACCTACTCGGCTGCTGCGTGAAGATTGCTAGGGATTCCTATGTTAGTTTTAACAGCGACAATGTTTTATTGCGAAAAACACGCCCATTGCGAGTTGCATACTCCCACACTGTACGCCCACTTTCACGCCCATGTCGGACCATTGCGAAGTCTCGCCTCCGCCACTCCTCGTTTTCGTTTGTGAGTAACGTGTGGGTTTTTTTGTAGAGATGAGCGGGTTCGGTTTCTCTGAATCCGAACCCGCCCGAACTTCATGGTTTTTTTCACGGGTCCGAGCAGACTCGGATCCTCCCACCTTGCTCGGTTAACCCGAGCGCGCCCGAACGTCATCATGACGCTGTCGGATTCTCGCGAGACTCGGATTCTATATAAGGAGCCGCGCGTCGCCGCCATTTTCACACGTGCATTGAGATTGATAGGGAGAGGACGTGGCTGGCGTCCTCTCCATTTAGATTATAAGAGAGAGAGATTTACTGGAGCTTAGGACTAGGAGGAGTACTGTAGAAGTGTAGAGAGTGCAGAGAGTTTACTAGTGAGTGACCACCAGACAGTGCAGTTTATTTAATATATCCGTTCTCTGCCTGAAAAAAGCGATACACACAGTGACTCAGTCACATACCATATCTGTGTGCACTGCTCAGGCTCAGCCCAGTGTGCTGCATCATCTATATATATTATATATCTGTCTGACTGCTCAGCTCACACAGCTTATAATTGTGGGGGAGACTGGGGAGCACTGCAGTGCCAGTTATAGGTTATAGCAGGAGCCAGGAGTACATAATATTATATTAAAATTAAACAGTGCACACTTTTGCTGCAGGAGTGCCACTGCCAGTGTGACTGACCAGTGACCTGACCACACTGACCACCAGTATAGTTAGTAGTATACTTATATTGTGATTGCCTGAAAAAGTTAAACACTCGTCGTGTGACTTCACTTGTGTGTTGTTTTTTTTTTTATTCTATAAAAATAAAACTCATTCTGCTGACAGACAGTGTCCAGCAGGTCCGTCATTATATAATATATAATATATACCTGTCCGGCTGCAGTAGTGATATATATATATTTTTTATATCATTTATCATCCAGTCGCAGCAGACACAGTACGGTAGTTCACGGCTGTGGCTACCTCTGTGTCTGCACTCGGCAGGCAGTCCGTCCATAATTGTATACCACCTAACCGTGGTTTTTTTTTCTTCTTTATACATACATACTACTACGACATCTCTTTATCAACCAGTCTATATTAGCAGCAGACACAGTACAGTACGGTAGTTCACGGCTGTGGCTACCTCTGTGTCTGCACTCGGCAGGCAGTCCGTCCATAATTGTATACCACCTAACCGTGGTTTTTTTTTCTTTCTTCTTTATACATACATAGTTACATAGACATCTCTTTATCAACCAGTCTATATTAGCAGCAGACACAGTACAGTACGGTAGTTCACGGCTGTGGCTACCTCTGTGTCTGCACTCGGCAGGCAGTCCGTCCATAATTGTATACCACCTAACCGTGGTTTTTTTTTCTTTCTTCTTTATACATACATAGTTACATAGACATCTCTTTATCAACCAGTCTATATTAGCAGCAGACACAGTACAGTACGGTAGTTCACGGCTGTGGCTACCTCTGTGTCTGCACTCGGCAGGCAGTCCGTCCATAATTGTATACCACCTAACCGTGGTTTTTTTTTCTTTCTTCTTTATACATACATAGTTACATAGACATCTCTTTATCAACCAGTCTATATTAGCAGCAGACACAGTACAGTACGGTAGTTCACGGCTGTGGCTACCTCTGTGTCTGCACTCGGCAGGCAGTCCGTCCATAATTGTATACCACCTAACCGTGGTTTTTTTTTCTTTCTTCTTTATACATACATAGTTACATAGACATCTCTTTATCAACCAGTCTATATTAGCAGCAGACACAGTACAGTACGGTAGTTCACGGCTGTGGCTACCTCTGTGTCTGCACTCGGCAGGCAGTCCGTCCATAATTGTATACCACCTAACCGTGGTTTTTTTTTCTTTCTTCTTTATACATACATAGTTACATAGACATCTCTTTATCAACCAGTCTATATTAGCAGCAGACACAGTACAGTACGGTAGTTCACGGCTGTGGCTACCTCTGTGTCTGCACTCGGCAGGCAGTCCGTCCATAATTGTATACCACCTAACCGTGGTTTTTTTTTCTTTCTTCTTTATACATACATACTACTACGACATCTCTTTATCAACCAGTCTATATTATTAGCAGCAGACACAGTACAGTACGGTAGTTCACGGCTGTGGCTACCTCTGTGTCTGCACTCGGCAGGCAGTCCGTCCATAATTGTATACCACCTAACCGTGGTTTTTTTTTCTTTCTTCTTTATACATACATAGTTACATAGACATCTCTTTATCAACCAGTCTATATTAGCAGCAGACACAGTACAGTACGGTAGTTCACGGCTGTGGCTACCTCTGTGTCTGCACTCGGCAGGCAGTCCATAATTGTATACTAGTATCCATCTCCATTGTTTACCTGAGGTGCCTTTTAGTTGTGCCTATTAAAATATGGAGAACAAAAATGTTGAGGTTCCAAAATTAGGGAAAGATCAAGATCCACTTCCACCTCGTGCTGAAGCTGCTGCCACTAGTCATGGCCAAGACGATGAAATGCCAGCAACGTCGTCTGCCAAGGCTGATGCCCAATGTCATAGTACAGAGCATGTCAAATCCAAAACACCAAATATCAGTAAAAAAAGGACTCCAAAACCTAAAATAAAATTGTCGGAGGAGAAGCGTAAACTTGCCAATATGCCATTTACCACACGGAGTGGCAAGGAACGGCTGAGGCCCTGGCCTATGTTCATGGCTAGTGGTTCAGCTTCACATGAGGATGGAAGCACTCAGCCTCTCGCTAGAAAACTGAAAAGACTCAAGCTGGCAAAAGCACCGCAAAGAACTGTGCGTTCTTCGAAATCCCAAATCCACAAGGAGAGTCCAATTGTGTCGGTTGCGATGCCTGACCTTCCCAACACTGGACGTGAAGAGCATGCGCCTTCCACCATTTGCACGCCCCCTGCAAGTGCTGGAAGGAGCACCCGCAGTCCAGTTCCTGATAGTCAGATTGAAGATGTCAGTGTTGAAGTACACCAGGATGAGGAGGATATGGGTGTTGCTGGCGCTGGGGAGGAAATTGACCAGGAGGATTCTGATGGTGAGGTGGTTTGTTTAAGTCAGGCACCCGGGGAGACACCTGTTGTCCGTGGGAGGAATATGGCCGTTGACATGCCTGGTGAAAATACCAAAAAAATCAGCTCTTCAGTGTGGAGGTATTTCAACAGAAAAGCGGACAACAGGTGTCAAGCCGTGTGTTGCCTTTGTCAAGCTGTAATAAGTAGGGGTAAGGACGTTAACCACCTCGGAACATCCTCCCTTATACGTCACCTGCAGCGCATTCATAATAAGTCAGTGACAAGTTCAAAAACTTTGGGCGACAGCGGAAGCAGTCCACTGACCAGTAAATCCCTTCCTCTTGTAACCAAGCTCACGCAAACCACCCCACCAACTCCCTCAGTGTCAATTTCCTCCTTCCCCAGGAATGCCAATAGTCCTGCAGGCCATGTCACTGGCAATTCTGACGAGTCCTCTCCTGCCTGGGATTCCTCCGATGCATCCTTGCGTGTAACGCCTACTGCTGCTGGCGCTGCTGTTGTTGCTGCTGGGAGTCGATGGTCATCCCAGAGGGGAAGTCGTAAGCCCACTTGTACTACTTCCAGTAAGCAATTGACTGTCCAACAGTCCTTTGCGAGGAAGATGAAATATCACAGCAGTCATCCTGCTGCAAAGCGGATAACTGAGGCCTTGACAACTATGTTGGTGTTAGACGTGCGTCCGGTATCCGCCGTTAGTTCACAGGGAACTAGACAATTTATTGAGGCAGTGTGCCCCCGTTACCAAATACCATCTAGGTTCCACTTCTCTAGGCAGGCGATACCGAGAATGTACACGGACGTCAGAAAAAGACTCACCAGTGTCCTAAAAAATGCAGTTGTACCCAATGTCCACTTAACCACGGACATGTGGACAAGTGGAGCAGGGCAGGGTCAGGACTATATGACTGTGACAGCCCACTGGGTAGATGTATGGACTCCCGCCGCAAGAACAGCAGCGGCGGCACCAGTAGCAGCATCTCGCAAACGCCAACTCTTTCCTAGGCAGGCTACGCTTTGTATCACCGCTTTCCAGAATACGCACACAGCTGAAAACCTCTTACGGCAACTGAGGAAGATCATCGCGGAATGGCTTACCCCAATTGGACTCTCCTGTGGATTTGTGGCATCGGACAACGCCAGCAATATTGTGTGTGCATTAAATATGGGCAAATTCCAGCATGTCCCATGTTTTGCACATACCTTGAATTTGGTGGTGCAGAATTTTTTAAAAAACGACAGGGGCGTGCAAGAGATGCTGTCGGTGGCCAGAAGAATTGCGGGACACTTTCGGCGTACAGGCACCACGTACAGAAGACTGGAGCACCACCAAAAACTACTGAACCTGCCCTGCCATTATCTGAAGCAAGAAGTGGTAACGAGGTGGAATTCAACCCTCTATATGCT
This sequence comes from Pseudophryne corroboree, assembly GCF_028390025.1. NCBI lineage: Eukaryota > Metazoa > Chordata > Amphibia > Anura > Myobatrachidae > Pseudophryne > Pseudophryne corroboree. The sequence goes on along the minus strand of NC_086444.1, from coordinate 940,062,971 downwards.
TCAGAGGTTGGAGGAGCAGCAAAAGGCCATTCAAGCCTATACAATTGAGCACGATATAGTAGGTGGAATGCACCTGTCTCAAGCGCAGTGGAGAATGATTTCAACGTTGTGCAAGGTTCTGATGCCCTTTGAACTTGCCACACGTGAAGTCAGTTCAGACACTGCCAGCCTGAGTCAGGTCATTCCCCTCATCAGGCTTTTGCAGAAGAAGCTGGAGACATTGAAGGAGGAGCTAACACGGAGCGATTCCGCTAGGCATGTGGGACTTGTGGATGGAGCCCTTAATTCGCTTAACAAGGATTCACGGGTGGTCAATCTGTTGAAATCAGAGCACTACATTTTGGCCACCGTGCTCGATCCTAGATTTAAAGCCTACCTTGGATCTCTCTTTCCGGCAGACACAAGTCTGCTGGGGTTGAAAGACCTGCTGGTGACAAAATTGTCAAGTCAAGCGAAACGCGACCTGTCAACATCTCCTCCTTCACATTCTCCCGCAACTGGGGGTGCGAGGAAAAGGCTCAGAATTCCGAGCCCACCCGCTGGCGGTGATGCAGGGCAGTCTGGAGCGACTGCTGATGCTGACATCTGGTCCGGACTGAAGGACCTGACAACGATTACGGACATGTCGTCTACTGTCACTGCATATGATTCTCTCAACATTGATAGAATGGTGGAGGATTATATGAGTGACCGCATCCAAGTAGGCACGTCACACAGTCCGTACTTATACTGGCAGGAAAAAGAGGCAATTTGGAGGCCCTTGCACAAACTGGCTTTATTCTACCTAAGTTGCCCTCCCACAAGTGTGTACTCCGAAAGAGTGTTTAGTGCCGCCGCTCACCTTGTCAGCAATCGGCGTACGAGGTTACATCCAGAAAATGTGGAGAAGATGATGTTCATTAAAATGAATTATAATCAATTCCTCCGCGGAGACATTGACCAGCAGCAATTGCCTCCACAAAGTACACAGGGAGCTGAGATGGTGGATTCCAGTGGGGACGAATTGATAATCTGTGAGGAGGGGGATGTACACGGTGATATATCGGAGGGTGATGATGAGGTGGACATCTTGCCTCTGTAGAGCCAGTTTGTGCAAGGAGAGATTAATTTCTTCTTTTTTGGGGGGGGTCCAAACCAACCCGTCATATCAGTCACAGTCGTGTGGCAGACCCTGTCACTGAAATGATGGGTTGGTTAAAGTGTGCATGTCCTGTTTTGTTTATACAACATAAGGGTGGGTGGGAGGGCCCAAGGACAATTCCATCTTGCACCTCTTTTTTCTTTTCTTTTTCTTTGCATCATGTGCTGATTGGGGAGGGTTTTTTGGAAGGGACATCCTGCGTGACACTGCAGTGCCACTCCTAAATGGGCCCGGTGTTTGTGTCGGCCACTAGGGTCGCTAATCTTACTCACACAGTCAGCTACCTCATTGCGCCTCTTTTTTTCTTTGCGTCATGTGCTGTTTGGGGAGGGTTTTTTGGAAGGGACATCCTGCGTGACACTGCAGTGCCACTCCTAGATGGGCCCGGTGTTTGTGTCGGCCACTAGGGTCGCTAATCTTACTCACACAGCTACCTCATTGCGCCTCTTTTTTTCTTTGCGTCATGTGCTGTTTGGGGAGGGTTTTTTGGAAGGGCCATCCTGCGTGACACTGCAGTGCCACTCCTAGATGGGCCCGGTGTTTGTGTCGGCCACTAGGGTCGCTAATCTTACTCACACAGCTACCTCATTGCGCCTCTTTTTTTCTTTGCGTCATGTGCTGTTTGGGGAGGGTTTTTTGGAAGGGACATCCTGCGTGACACTGCAGTGCCACTCCTAGATGGGCCCGGTGTTTGTGTCGGCCACTAGGGTCGCTTATCTTACTCACACAGCGACCTCGGTGCAAATTTTAGGACTAAAAATAATATTGTGAGGTGTGAGGTATTCAGAATAGACTGAAAATGAGTGTAAATTATGGTTTTTGAGGTTAATAATACTTTGGGATCAAAATGACCCCCAAATTCTATGATTTAAGCTGTTTTTTAGTGTTTTTTGAAAAAAACACCCGAATCCAAAACACACCCGAATCCGACAAAAAAAATTCGGTGAGGTTTTGCCAAAACGCGTTCGAACCCAAAACACGGCCGCGGAACCGAACCCAAAACCAAAACACAAAACCCGAAAAATTTCAGGCGCTCATCTCTATTTTTTTGTAGTATTTTTGCACCAGTGTCGTACGGCTGTGCTCGCGCATGCGTATTTACGCCTTTGCGCATGCGCAGTTAGTTAGTTTTTGCACATTTGCAATGCGATGACTCTCTGCGATCAACTCGGAATGAGGGCCTATGTGTATATTGTGCACTATTTGGATTAAATATGTAATGTGTTTTATGGCTTTTCCATGCGATCACAAACACTACCGTAATTACTCATACCAAGCGCTAATACGCAGGAAAGCGGGAGTGAGCATACGCAAACTGCGAATATGTGCACGCACGGCAGAGCAAGTATCGCGCACGGAGGCCATCTGTGTGTAGTTTGTACGTGATGTGTGTAATGCAATATTTTTTTTCGACTTCGACACTATGATGGAAATTACAGAACTCTCTCATCTTTTTAAGTGGGTCAACTTGCACAATCGGTGGCTGGTCAAATACTTTTTTGCCCCACTGTATATATATATATCTCCTCCTCCAATGGCGGCACACGGGATGAAATAAATGAAGACTCAGACAACAGCTTGTATCCTTTCACATTAGGCATGCAAAGATACCCTTATCTATCTTCAAATAAATTAGATAACATAAGTGCTATGGACCTCCTCTTATATGTATCTTTATATCACAATATGTCCCCTGTGTATATAAGAAAACACTCATTAGAGTAAAGCCTGCATCCCAATATTTTCATTTAAACCCTTAGGGGTCAATGAGTCAAAACGTATTATCCATTCTGCTTCTCTCTGTAGTAGCTTGGTGGATCGATCCTCACCTCTAGGGGGGGGGGGCACATGATCTATAATCCAATATCTCAAAGAGGAAAGATTATGTTTAGCATCATTAAAATGCAGTGCAACCGGTTGTTGCTAGACCCAGTATTAATGGCTGCCCGTATGGCTGTGCGGTGTTGTGCCATCCTTTCGTGAAAAGTGACCTCAGTTTTTCTTACATAAATTTTAGAACATGGACAAGTTATCATTTATACCACATACTGACTAGTACATGTGAGCCGATGTCGGATATAATATTTAACTCCTGTGTAAGGATGATAAAAAGTCTCTCCTGTTTGTAAAAAGCTACTGGTGATACAGTTGAGACATTTGAAGCAACCATTCTTAGGTTTTCCCAGAAAGGTACTACTTTGTTTCTTACCCTGCTATGATATGTCATTAAGCACCAGATAATCTTTAAAGTTTTTGCCCCGTTGGTAGCAACTCATAAGTGACTTATTATGTAATGCCCCCAAATCTTTATCCGATGTGATCATAGGCCAAAGAGACTTGGCTTTATTATTTACATGCGTGCTCATGTGAGTATGTTTACTGACCCACACATGTCGATTATTTTCGCTCTTTCTAACTGTAGGTGTCAGCAATTGATCAACAGGTACAGATAAAGCTTTATTTCTGGCCTTGATTAAATCATCTTCTCTATAGCCTCTCTGCAGAAATTTCAGAAACATGGATTCCAGTTGTTTAACCCCTACTTCCCTGTTGTCACAAATGCAAAGTGCTCTTAAAAATTGAGAATAGGGTAGTGCATTCTTTAACGCAACTGGATGAGCACTAGATGCCTGTAACAGATTATTTCTGTCTGTGGTCTTCGTAAATAGTGCCGGTGAAAGTCTCCCGTCAGTTTTAGTAAGGCACACATCGAGAAAATTGACCTTGTCCCTATAAGGAATAGGTGAACTTGACTGGACTACCACTAGAATTGTGTATTTCTATAAGACAGATAAAGTCTTGTTCAGTTCCTCCCATACAATGAGGAGATCATCTATGTAGCGGAAGTATGCCACAATCCTATCCGCAATGTCTTGATTGGCAAAAAATAATTGCTGTTCAATGATAAACATAAAGGCATTAGCGTACGATGGGGCCACATTGGACCCCATCGCACAGCCAGAGATCTGAAGGTAGTACTGATCATCATATGAAAAAAAGTTCCTTGTTAGGACCAGTCCCAGGTGGTTAATAAGTTGTTTATGGATCTTGGGTAACATAAAAAGTAATGGTTTAATAGGGTATTGTAGTCAATGCTTGTTTAACTTCACTAGAAATACAGCCGTGTGCAGGCCTCTGCAAGTACCTTGTCAAGTTCACCCTTAAACACAGATGATGGATTTGTATTGAGCTTTCTATATGTTTTTACAGTACATCTTTAAACTGTCATTCCACTTCAAACTTATAGTCGGTTAAGTTTAACACAAAGTTTGAACCGACCAGTAACAGTGCCTCCATTAAAACATATACGTGGCTGTTGGATAAATCCGTTAGCGAAGCTCCTTTGGCCAAGAAGCCCACTTATTGAAATTTGTCTAAAGATGAACGGAAAGCACTTTCTGACTTGAGTAGCTATGAAGACATAGTATTTCGTCAGGCGAATAAGGGCGGGGCACTGGTTGTGTTAAACTTAACCGACTATAAGCTAGAAGTGGAACGACAGTTGAAAGATGTAAAAACATATAGAAAGCTCGATACAGAGCCATCATCTGTGTTTAAGGGTGAACTTGACAAGGTACTTGCAGAGGCCTGCACACACGGCTGGATTTCTAGTGAAGTTAAACAAGCATTGACTGTACAATACCTTATTAAATCATTACTTTATATGTTACCTAAGATCCATAAACAATTTATTAACCCCCCTGGGTAGGCCCATTATAGTGGCCAGGGGGTCATTATACCAACCTGTTTCAATTTATCTGGATGCTTTGTTGCAACCTTGTGTACAAGCCAGGCCGACATTTTTGAAAGATACCACGAGCCTACTATTGGCACTAAAGAAGCTGCCTGTTTTGTCTGACACATGTTTATTTTGTGCAGTAGATGTGAGTAGCCTGTGTACCTGTATACCCCACGAGGCTGGGATACAGGCTACTAAAGAACTAATAGTCAATAATCAACTTTATGTGGGTCCGCCTATAAAACTTTTTTGGACCTTTTGAGATTGGTCCTAGCAAGGAACTTTTCTGCTGCAGAGTACACTGGGCTCCACAGGGAATAACATCGGGGTGTAGAGTAGGATCTTGATCCGAGGCACCAGCAGGCTCAAAGCTTTGACCTACTTCCCAGAATGCACAGCGCCACCTCCTCTATATCCCCGCCTCCGTGCACAGGAACTCAGTTTTGTAGGTGGTGCCATGCAGTGAGCACAGAAGAGCCTTTCTAATGAAGACAGAAGACTTCAAGGGCTGCAGCAGTGATAGATGTCAGTCTGACATCTCCTGCTGCAGCTCCATCACCTCCCCCAGCGGCACTGTATACTCCCGCGCCCTGGTTGCCGGGTACTTACAGCGGAGGCTTTGGTTTGCTCCACATTAGTCACACACTCGCCGAAGTTCTCCTGGATCGCGTGGCCGCACTCAGGGAGGAGGTAAGTGGGTCCCCTAGGTGGGTCCCACTGAAATCGCGGTCCAGCACGGCCGGTGGGAGACGGGCTGTGTGCGCTGGCGTGGACACTGTGGTCGGGCAGGGACTCCACTAAACCACCATGGCAAGGGCACAGGTCGGTTTTTACCTCATAAAAAACGTTTTTATTACAGCCCATAGTACCAGTGGTGAGGTCCAGCAGGGGGATAAGGCTTGGAGCTGTAGCCCCTCCCCCAGCCCCAGGGCACCATTTACAGTAATGTTCCCACCCTGGAGCTGCATATCTCTCTCTCCCTCACTCCCAGTCAGTGCTTGAGCACCATTACACAGAGCAGCACTGTTCCTGGGACTGTTTGGGCAAATCCTCCTTTGTACAGCCGCCTGCATGTCAGCGCTGTGCATTTTACAAGTCACTTAAGTATTCTACATGTCTGTTGACAGTGTTAGTTAAGAAACAGTGCATTTGGTCAGGGTTATATAGTACAAGTACCCTGTGATATACATCCAGTCTTTACTGTGCATTGATATAGCTACTAATTATATAGCTATACTGAGTATTACTTTGTATTGCTAGTCCAGTGCAGTTTTATTGCATGCCATAATTTCTGCATTGTACATTGACTATATGTGTGTGCATGTAGCTGCTGTGTGACCTCCATTTCATGTATCTCACTCAGATTGCTATCACTATATTCAATGACCTGAGGGGGCTTAGTGCGTCAGGGTTATTATCTAATATAGGTAGTTCACAGGATATGTCAGCTACAAAGGGCAATGGTGCTGGGGCTGATCCCACATTGCGAGGTCGTGACGCTGCAGACACATTTGGGGAAAACATAGCAGCTGAGGGTTCAGGTTCTGGGGGATCCTTACCCCCAAAGTGGGACTGTAGCAACGGTGGTTCAAAATGACCCACCTTGGGCTACCGTCTCCACGCTATTGAATACGCTGGTAACTAGACTAACACCCCCTATGGGGCCTCCTGTGTCGGTACAACCGCTTATGGCCCCTGCGGTTAACCCGTCATGGGCAGATCAGCTGTCCCCTCAGTTACAGCAATTGAACCAATCACTGACTACTCAGAAGTCTAACCCTCGCCCGCCTAAGACCAAGGGGTCCTCTAGGCGGGCCATTACTTCCTCACAATCCACCAACGTCCCAGACACCTCGTCTGATGAGGATGGTGTTTATACTGACCCCACAGATTCTGATTCCGACGCTTCTGATGGGGAAGCTGTTTCACAGGTGGATGTTCCTGACTTGTTGGAGGCTATCAGGACCATTCTTCAAATTACTGATGAACCTGAGCCTGTTGCTGCCCCTAAGAATCCGGACAGGTTTAAACGTCAGAAAGTGGTTAAACAAGTTTTACCTCATTCTGACCATTTAGTTGACATACGTCAGGAGTCCTGGGAAAATCCAGGAAAGAAATTCACGCCTCACGAGAAGATGCTGGCTCACTACCCCCTCGCAGCGGAGCTAAGTAAAAATTGCGAAACACCCCCGCCAGTGGATTCGCAGGTGGCGCGGCTGGTGGTATCCTCAGCTCTGTCGGTAACTACCGTCACGTCTCTGAAAAAAATGACGGAAAAGTGTGTGGAGGGTTAGTATAAAGGCAATTTACACCCTAACTGGTGCTGCACATAGGCCCACCATTGCAGCGACATGGGCTGCTGAGGCTGTTGAAGCGTGGGCTCAGGAGCTGGAGGCGGAGTTGCCTTCCAATGCTTTTGATCATGCTAGACAATGTCTGCCTTATATTGTCACAGCTTCTCATTACATTAAGGAGGTGGCTTCTGATGCTGGTATTCTGGCGGCCAAGGCTTCTACTACGTCCATTTTGGCTCGCCGGTTTCTCTGCTTACGGTCCTGGTCTGTAGATCTGGACTCTAAGAAAACCCTGGAGGTACTCCCTTTTAAGGGAGACATTCTTTTCGGAGAAGACCTCAACAAGATAGTGGCTGACTTAGCTTCTGCTAAAACAGCATGTCTACCTAGTACTGCTCCTTCGGTACCGAAGGCATAGAGTACTCCCTTTTGCTCCTTTCGTCCTTCAGGGAAAGCAAAAGGCCAGGCGTACCCGAAACAGGTTCGCACTTCCAAACCCAACAAGCCCAAACCCAAATGGGCCTGGGCTGCCCGTCTGCCTGCTTCCAAAAACTGTCAAGCCTGCCGCGTGATGTGGCGGGCCTCCCTCTGGGGGATCCCAGGGTGGGGGGCCGACTTCTAGGGTATACCCAGGAATGGTTGAGGACCACTTCCGATGCCTGGGTACGGGAAGTCGTCACTCGAGGTTACGCCGTATCCTTCAAGAATCGTCCCCCTCATCGATTTTGCCTGACAGACGTCTCTTCGGATCAGGATGAAGGCAAAACCTCTTCATTCTGTGGTACAGTCCCTCCGGGACACAGGAGTGGTGGTACAGGTGCCTCTGGCTCAGAGTGGCAAGGGGTATTATTCACCGTTGTTCCTAGTCCCAAAACCGAATGGGTCCCCTCGACCCATTTTCAACCTCAAGTCCTTGAACAAATTTGTAAAGGTCTCCAAGTTTTGTATGGAAACTCTTTGCTCTATTGTTCTGGCCTTTGAACCTGGGGATTATATGGTCTCCCTGAACATACAGGATGCTTACCTGCATATTTCCATTGCAGTGTCACATCAGCAGTACCAGAGGTTTGCAGTTGGCAACCTCCATTACCAATTTCGGGCATTACCTTTTGGTTTGACCACGGCTCCACGAGTCTTCACCAAGGACATGGCGGTAACGACGGCTGTACTCCGGGGTCAGGGGTCAGGATCCTACCGTACCTGGACAACTTGTTGATCCTGGCAAATTCCCTATAAATTCTTCTATGTCATCTAGATCTGACTATTCAGTTTCTGCAAGCCCACGGGTGGCTCATCAACTGGAAGAAATCTTCCCTGGTCCTTGCTCAGAGCATGGTGCACCTGCAGGCATTGTTGGACACTCACAACCAGCGGTTGTTCTTGTCTCAGGAGAAAGTCCTGAAGCTTCAGGACAGGATTCGATGCTTCCTATCTTGTCCGCAAGTGTCGATACATTCGGGTATGCAAGTGTTAGGTCTCATGGTGTCGGCTTTCGACATGGTGGAGTATGCTCAATTCCATTCCCGCCCTCTGCAGAAGCTGATTCTTGCCAAGTGGGATGGCCTGCCTCACCGGATCAGGTCTCAAATGATCTCCTTGTCTTCGGAGGTCCGTCTGTCACTGAGCTGGTGGCTTCAGGACCAACGATTGAGCAGGGGTCATCCCTTCTGGATCTCCAACTGGGTCCTTCTGACGATGGATGCCAGTCTGAGAGGTTGGGGCGCGGTGTTGGAGCAACACTCCCTTCAGGGTCGGTGGGCCAAGGAGGAGTCTCTCCTCCCGATAAACATTCTTGAATTTCTGGAATTGTGGGCGGTGTTCAACTCATTGAACTTGGCCCAGCATTTAATACAGAACAGACCTGTTCAAGTACAGTCGGACAACGCCACCACGGTGGCGTACATCAATCATCAAGGCGGCACTCGAAGCCGCATGGCAATGAGGGAAGCATCACGGATTCTTCAGTGGGTGGAATGCCATCTGCCAGCCATATTGGCAGTGTTCATTCCCCGGGGGTCCTAAACTGGGAAGCGGACGTTCTCAGTCATCAGGATGTACACTCCGGAGAGTGTAGCCTCCATCCAGAAGTGTTTCAACTCCTCATGGACAAGTGGGGCCTTCCAGATGTGGACCTGATGGCATCTCGACACAATCACAAGGTTCCGGTCTTCGGAGCAAGGACAAGGGATCCTCAAGCAGCGTTCGTGGATGCACTGGCAATTCCATGGAACTTTCGGCTGCCATACGTGTTCCCTCCAGTGTCACTCCTGCCCAGAGTAATAAGGAAGTTCAAGCAAGAAGGAGGAATCCTACTTCTGATCGCTATAGCGTGGCCCAGACGGCATTGGTTCTCAGACCTTCAGGGTCTCTCGATAGAGCGTCCCCTTCTACTTCCGCAGCGCCCAGATCTCCTCGTTCAGGGCCACTGTGTATATCAGGATTTAGCCCGATTGGCTTTGACGGCGTGGCTCTTGAGCTTCCGTCCTGAGGGCCAAAGGATTTTCCGAGTCGGTCATTCAAACCATGCTGAGGGCCCGGAAACTGGCTTCTGCTTGGATTTATCATAGGGTATGGAATTCTTACTTTGCTTGGTGCGCCACTAACAATCATGACGCTTACAAGTTTAGTACGGCCTTTCTACAGCAGGGCATGGACTTGGGCCTTCGTCTGGCCTCCATCAAGGTTCATATTTCTGCCTTGTCGGTTTGGTTTCAGAGAAATATTGCTACTTTACATGATGTTCATACGTTCACTGAGGGTGTGTTGCAGATTCAACCTCCTTCTGTCCCGTCTGTGGCTCCTTGGAACTTGTCGGTGGTTCTGGAGGCGTTGCAAGGGTCTCCGTTTGAGCCTCTTGAATCTGCAGACCTTAAGTTGCTTTCTTTTAAGGTATTGTTTCTGCTGGCTATTGCCTCTGCTAGACGGGTGTCGGATCTGGATGCCTTGTCTTGTAGGTCCCCATATCTGATTTTTCACCGTGACCAGGTGTTTCTTAGAACACATCTCGGGTACTTAAGTAAGGTGGTGTCTTCTTTCCACCTTAATCAGGAAATTGTGGTTCCGGCCTTTGTCTCTCCTGACTTGTCTCCCAAAGAGCGGTCTTTGGATGTGGTACGGGCTCTCTGTATCTATGTGAAGAGGACAGCTCCTATCAGGAAGTCTGATTATCTTTTTGTACTGTTTGGTTTTCACAAACGTGGCTGGCCTGCTCACAAGCAGACCCTGGCCAAATGCATTAGAATGGTGATTGCACATGCTTATGTACAGGCTGGCCTTCCAGCTTCTGCTACCATCAAGGCCCATTCTAATCGGTCGATTGGACCTTCTTGGGTGGCCCGCCGTGGTGCGACCCTTGAACAATTGTGCAAGGCGGCTACGTGGTCCTCAGTGAACATGTTCCTAAGGTTCTATGCCTTCGATACTTCCGCCTCCCAGGATGCTTCCTTTGGATGCCAGGTTCTTGTGCCTGCTACAGTGTGTCCCCTCCCATAAGGAACTGCTTTAGGACATCCCCGATGTTATTCCTTGTGAAGCCCAGTGTACCCCGCAGCAGAAAACAATATTTATGGAAAGAACTTACCGTTGTTAAATCTCTTTCTGCGTTGTTAAATCTCTTTCTGTGAGGTACACTGGGCTCCACAGGGTGCCCACCCTGATGCACTTAGCTTCTTTGGGTTTGTATGGCATTAGCCGCTGACATCCTCTCCTGTCGTGAGTGTGTGGGGTATGAGGTTACTAATGATTGTCATCTCTTTTACCTGCTACTGCATTGGACTGGTTAACAAAAACTGAGTTCCTGTGCACGGAGGTGGGGTTATAGAGGAGGCAGCACTGTGCATTCTGGGAAGAAGGTCAAAGCTTTGAGCCTGTTGGTGCCTCGGATCAAGATCCTACTCTACACCCCAATGTTATTCCCTGTGGAGCCAAAAGTACCTCACAGAAAGAGATTTAACAACGGTAAGTTCTTACCATAAATCTCGTTTTTTTTTCATATGATGATCAGTACTACTTTCATATCTCTGGTTGTGCGATGGGGTCCAATGTGGCCCCATCGTACGCTAATGCCTTTATGTTTATCATTAAACAGCAATTATTTTTTGCCAATCAAGACATTGCGGATAGGATTGTGGCATACTTCTGCTACATAGATGATCTCCTCATTGTATAGGAGGGAACTGAACAAGACTTTATCTGTCTTATAGAAACACACAATTCTAGTGGTATTCCAGTCAAGTTCACCTATTCCTTATAGGGACAAGGTCAATTTTCTCGATGTGTGCCTCACTAAAATGGCCGGGAGACTTTCACTGGCACTTTTACAAAGACCACAGACAGAAATAATCTGTTACAGGCATCTAGTGCTCATCCAGTTGCGTTAAAGAATGCACTACCCTATTCTCAATTTTTAAGAGCACTTTTCATTTATGACAACAGGGAAGTAGGGGTTAAACAACTGGAGTCCATGTTTCTGAAATTTCTGCAGAGAGGCTATAGAGAAAATGATTTAATCAAGGCCAGAAATTAAGCTTTACCTGTACCTGTTGATCAATTGCTGACACCTACAGTTAGAAAGAGCGAAAATAATCGACATGTGTGGGTCAGTAAACATACTCACATGAGCACGCATGTAAATAATAAAGCCAAGTCTCTTTGGCCTATGATCACATTGGATAAAGATTTGGGGGCATTACATAATAAGTCACTTATGACTTGCTACCAACGGGGCAAAAACTTAAACGATTATCTGGTGCGTAATGACATATCACAGCAGGGTAAGAAACAAAGTAGTACCTTTCTGGAAAAATCTAAGAATGGTTGCTTCAAATGTCCCAACTGTATCACCAGTAGCTTTTTACAAACAGGAGAGAGTTTTTATCATCCTTACACAGGAGTTATATATTATATCCGACATCGGCTCACATGTACTAGTCGGTATGTGGTATACATGATAACTTGTCCATGTTCTAAAATTTATGTAGGAAAAACTGAGGTCACTTTTCGCGAAAGGATGGTACAATACTGCACAGCCATACGGGCAGCCATTAATACTGCGTCTAGCATACAACCGGTTGCACGGCATTTTAATGATTCTAAACATGATCTTTCCTCTTTGAGATATCGGATTATAGATCATGTGCCCCCCTCTCTAGAGGTGAGGATCGATCCACTAAGCTACTACGGAGAGAAGCAGAATGGATAATACGTCTTGACTCATTGACCCCCAAGGGTTTAAATGAAAATATTGGGATGCAGGCTTTACTCTAATTAGTGTTTTCTTATATACGCAGGGGACATATTGTGATATAGAGATACATATAAGATGAGGTCCATATCATTTATGTTATCTAATTTGTTTGAAGATAGATTAGGGTATCTTTGCATGCCTAATGTGGAAGGATTCAAGGGCTTCCAGCTCAGGATTGAAGTTTAATTATAATATACATCTTTCTACATAAGTGAGCTAGGATATATGATACATTGTCTAACATTATAATGTATTACTGATTGTTTTTAATTGCATGGTGTGTATGACACGACATTGATTTTAACTGTTACATTGTTACATTTATATTGTTTGTTGTTACTATGGTTACTTTGTCTACTTCCTGACTGGACGTTTGTTAGAACAGGAAATTGGGGAGGGGGGGGGTGTCTTATTGTGCTAATTGAGGTTGATGGTATATCTATGTATGTATTTGTGTACTGCATTTATTGGCTTGATAAAAGTGCTGGGAAGCACTGAATCATTGCCTACAAGCTGTTGTCTGAGTCTTCATTTATTTCATCCCGAGTGCCGCTATTGGAGGATATATTACACACAGCCTATGGGCTGAAGATGAGGATGGCACCGGGTACTTTGGAGGATATATATATATATATATATATATATATATATAGTTAGGTCATAGGGGTAAGATACAATCAAGTAAATTGTCAGTTGTGTGTACTTATGTTTATATGGCTACATTATTGTAAAAATGGAGCTTTGTTCATAGGGGTGCCAGCGTATTATATATCACTCTAAGATGTAGGGAAGTAGGGAGAATTGATAATTGTATAGAGTCAATATGGTTTTAATTAACACATATAGCACACTAGGGATTATAGGCGATAGTATAATATATAGGGAGCCTTAGGTTCCATATCTAAGATTTAAAAACATTTTTTTTAGATCTAATCAGCTATTAGTCTGTACAGCATATAAGAGTTGATTCACACACAGTAAAGTATTAACTTATTATTTATAGTATAGCAAAGGTAGTATAGAAGGTTGTAATAATAATTTACTAATCCATATTAGGTTAAGATGAAATCACATAGGTGTAATAATATTTAATAATAAGATTCAGGTTCACTTATAAGTATGAGTATTGGCGATATTCAATCTGCTGCACAAATGAATGATGTAATGAATGTAATTTTAAATAAGGTTAAATATATTTAAATGTATTCGAATATATACACTGGCATTTGAAAGATTTATGACCTAAGTATATCAAATACTATATTCTTAACGTCTTAATATTTAGAGATGGGGTGGTATATATGTGGTCCCACCGAAATTTAATTTAAACTAATTTAAATTTAATGATATGGGAGACGTATGTGGGATACGCATTTCCCACAATACGGGCCCATATGAGTCGTGAACTATATGAGGGTCCTAGTCCTGTTTCAAAATAGGGCTTGAGGCTATTATCCATAGAGTTCATACAGTTACACTGTATGGAATATGGTAGGTCCTTATCACTTATAAGATCTTTTTATTTTTATTTATTTTTCTTCTAATATATAGAGTGGGAGCGAATATGCTTCATGGGTATGGTACTAATGGGTAGATGTGCCGCTTGTGATTGATTCGAGTAGTTGTCAAATTGTATACAAGTGGCTACTTATTAAACAGCCTTTCGGTATTCTGGCTCCCTTAATCTGTCGAGAGCCTTCTAATTGGCCCCTTTTAACATGTGATCCGATCAGGTGACGGGAAGCACCGGACGGGGGAGGTGGAATGCATAACAAAGATGGCGCTGGAACGCATAAGGTCCCGCTATATCGGGCGCATGCAGCGATCAGGTCCGTTCGTTTAACAATCGGAGGTGACGGGTGGCGCTGACGGGAAGCACATTCCCCACAGCATGATTTATTAAGAGCTGATAACATGTATATGTATCTACTTTGAGTATCGGTGGCCTAAGTACCTGCCCCTATGTCACTATGATTGGTTACCAATACTGTCAGTCACTAACAAGAGCAGTTTCTAGTAGAGATTAATACTGCTATGCATTGTGGGTTTAATAATAATTAAAGTTTTACTCACATTGGGTGGATATAAGAGTGGTTATTTTTAAAGTAAATCAACCTTAATAAAGAGATGATAAATTCTATAGGTCGGTTAGTGTGTACCATTAATAACCAGGCTGTTATTAATCTTTATTTGTGCACCAATCAAATAGGACATGTGATGACATCATCACCTTTTCCCTTTATAAGGGGCAACACCCAGTCCAGTGCCTCATTGCACAGGTACTGAGCGTCCATTGCAGACATACAGAAGGTGAGATAATATGGCACTATTCTGAACAAAGCTCTGTTTAAAGGTGTAAATTTTACTTTGTGTATTTTATTTATGTACATCTGCAACATTGTATTCTAGTGCTTTCAATATTCGGATACATTTATCTTCACTCCTTTCTTTAATATTGTGATAATGTGGAGTCTATGTAATGAAGTGCCTATTTCTGATAATTTATTCCAGCACTCTTAGTGTCTGGGTTTATGGATCTGCACTTTTATTATGTTAATCTATGAAGCAGTTTGACCCATTAGAGTATTTAATTGCTATGGGTTAAAATGGTAGTTATGACCAGCAAGTTTCTTGCTTTAAAAACCTCCAATATATATCATGCCCGAAAGGGGAGGTTGTTTATTAAATGAGGTCCAATTGTAAGATGTATTAATCATCTTTAGCTAGAATTGATACCATTGATTAATTAAACATCTAATGATGATCATTCATTAATTTGCCCTAAATATGAATTTATTAGGTTTCCTATCTAAGTGACCTTTCAGTACCTGGGTTTCCGAATTTTTGTACAAGTTATCTCACCATAAGGTATGTGAGGGGACATTTTGACATTTTTTTTCACTATATGTATAGTATGAACATTCAGTATATGTGATGAGATCAATATTTTCCCAATTAGGCCACACTGATTGTTCATCAGAAAGCCTCGGTGTTATATAGGAGTTTCCATCATGCACGTATGAACAAGTTTTTTCGTATTATACTTTTTGTATAAACAACTATACGTCCCAGTCGCTTGAGGTAGGACCCAAGATACAATTGTAATATCCTTCTCTTCCTTTTTACTCTGTCTACTCGGATATATCCATGTTCTTTTGTAACGATATGTTTCTCATATGTTTTAATCGAATATATTATTTTGGAAAAATGTATTCTTTATTAAAGAATGTCTGTGTTTAGTTCTGATAAGATCTTTTACAATTATAGATATACCCCTGATGAAGTCTTTTGTATAAGACGAAACGCGTTGGTTTGTCTGTGTTGTGAAGTTATCTCCGAACCAACTTTAAGGAGAAGGAGGAGATTGTTGTGATCCTTCAACATTTGTATTCAGCGCTAAGAGTCATACAACTTAAAGTGTGGAATAATACATCTCCTCTGTACTAATTTGAATATGTTTTTAATAAATGTTTTATGATGGAACATGTCATTATCTTATGTTAAAAAGTGTTAACCATTTAAGGGTTAGAAAATTGGGAGTTGATGCAACTCCTTGGCGCCAATTCTTCTATTGCTGTATATTCCTTATCTCCAGTTCCTTCTAACAGGGGACTTAGTTGAATTAGGCTGTCTATATCAAATATTTTTTGTTTTATTCAGGGTAACAGTTTTAACAAATTAGCGCAGAGGGAGAGTATTTGTTTAATATATATATATATATATATATATATATATATATATATATGTATATATATATATATATATGCAGGTTGAACATCCCATATCCAAAATGCTTGGGACCAGAAGTATTTTGGATATTGGACTTTTCCATAAAGAGATATCATGGCGATTGGACCCAAGTCAAAGTACAAAATGCATTTATGTTTCATATACACCTTATACACACAGCCTGATGGTAATTTTAGCCATTATTTTTAATAACTTTATACATTAAACAAAGTTTGTGTACATATACACAATTCATTTATGTTTCATATACACCTTATACACACAGCCTGAAGATCAGTTAATACAATATTTTTAATAACTTTGTGTATTAAACAAAGTTTGTGTACACGGAGCTAACAGAAAACAAAGGTTTCACTATCTCAGTCCAACTCCAAAAATTCTGTATTTCGGAATATTCAATATTTCAGAATATTTGGATATGGGATACTCAACCTGTATATACATATACTGTATATGTAAATAATACTGATGAAGGATAAAACAATAAATGATGCACAATATACTGTACAAGTTTTTAATACACTTCCCAGATATAATAACGGCTAGCTGCTTATCCATCAGTATACCAATCAGATTGATCAGTCAAAAGTGGTCTAGAAACATTGGAGAAGGGACATGTATATTCTGTTTGTTTTATTTATTTATTTTTAAATATTTGTTGAAAATGGGGGAGGCAGAACTGTAAAGGGCCCTACACATTTCCCGATGCGCCGCCGAGGTGCCCGACGGCCGATACGGCCGACGAGCGACCCGGCGGCGGGGGGGGGTAGTGACGGGGGGAGTGAAGTTTCTTCACTCCCCCCGTCACGCGGCTGCATTGAAGTGCAGGCAAATATGGACGAGATCGTCCATATTGGCCTGCATGCACAGCCGACGGGAGACCAGCGATGAACGAGCGCGGGGACGCGCATCGTTCATCGCTGGAGTCTCCACACTGAAAGATATGAACGAGTTCTCGTTCATTTATGAACGAAATCGTTCATATCTTTCAGAAAATCGGCCAGTGTGTAGGGCCTAAAAGTGGGAAGAGTAAGAGTAGAGAGTGGAGGAGTCAGTATTAATTCTTAAACCGCCCCCTAAAAACTAAAGTCTAGATCTGCCACTGACTGCAGTATATCATTATATGGGGCCCGGCCCCCAAGGTCTAAATAATTATATGTGACTGCATTGACCTATGTAAAATATTGTTAAAATTGTTGATTGTTATTGAGTAATATTCTGAAGTGTCTGATGGAACACAGAATTAGAGGTTTTACACTGCTAAATGGGTTGTTCTAGAAGAACTATTTTATTATTGAGATAAAGCAATTGTATAAGGGTATTGTTGTGATCAAATGCAAATGCTTAGAAACTTGTCCTGAAAACTTGCCTTAGAAGGAAAAAGCATAGCTAATAAATTGAAACTACACTTGGAAAAGCAGTCGTAATAATTTCTGTGTGGAAGCGCACCTCTTTACCTCTCTTTTGGAAATGGTGGAACCTGTGTCGGTCAGACAGACAGGTCAACAAGATCCAGTAAGGGACACATCTCACAACAAAATACTACTTCTCTGAGTATTACATATACTGTACATACTATTCTTACTTTGATATTTGTTGACAGTGGGGGGAGCAATATGTTAATTAGTAATCCCAGTTCTATTTTAAATAGCATGAAGCAAGAACTCTCATGAAATGTTTTATTACATTCCTTATCTTTCTCTTACCTTGATTTCATTTGACACAAATGTTTTCCATGTAACATTTTATGCTACTGCACTGCCATCTATTGGCTGTGCATTGCCTCACTTTGTATTTTCTTCTGACTTGTCTTAAAATTTGTAGATTCACTACTTGAATTCTAAAAAATGTGAAGCTGACCCATGTTTATTGGAAATCATCAATTAGAAATCCCTTTTACATACTTGAGAGTGTTTAGTTATACATTATTAAATAAATATTATTATTAATATTAACTACCAATTAGTACAATAGCTGTTAAGGGCCCCATACACTACAACGATATGTCTGAGGTTGAAGTCGGATGTAATTTCCCTTGAACTCCCCCAGGACCTTCCCGGGAGTGATTCCATACGATTTGTACTTTTGTGCTATTTTTGCATAAGATATATCGCATGCGATTGATGAAGCCGCTATACATCGCATGCAATATATCGTACGGCATACAATTGTACCATGAGATATATCTGATGGGCTGGATAGAGTGTTACGGGGGCTGGGAGTGTCCTGAGAATGCCAGTCAAACTTCCCTGTGATACATCGCATGCGATATATAACATACATAAAAACACACTTTTTCCATCCGATTCCATCCAATTCCGATATATCATTAGTGCAGCACCAACGACCTAGGGGATCCTATCTGACAGCCACAGGGACGCGCATCAGATTGGATACGATCTAAAACACATACGATTGTACACAATTTTATACAATACAGTATATCAGATGGATATATTGGAATTGTTTGAAATTGTGTAAAATCGTATTAGTGTATGGGGCCCTTTAGAAAGATACATTCAATTATTAATCTTAAAAATTTAAATTTTTTTCAGTCATTAACTTCCTTTTTTTAAAAAGATATTTTATTAGATATATTTGAACAAACATCAGAAAAAAAAGGAATATACATCTCCACATATATAAATTTGAATAAAAAAACATTTAACCAGACAAGGAGAGAAGGATAAATATGTGTAATTACTAGTTGGATTCATATATAGTAACATAAGAACAATATGGAACAAGATTAAAGTTCTAAAATGCAATAATAGGTAACATAGCAAATGTTATTAAACAATACAAAGAATGGGGAAAGAAGCAGTGGCGGAACTAGCGAGCGGTGGGCCCAGGTGCGACAAAATGCTTTGGGGGCCCCCCCCCCCATCTAAGTCCACCCCCTCACCCCTGGAGAGGATCTGGTGAGGGGGACCTGCTCAGGGCCAGAGAAATGGATACCTAGCAACAGTGCCGTTACTAGACATTTTAGCACTGTGTGCAAGAAATGGCATCGGAGCCCCACCCCTGCATGCAAAACAGGGGCAGTGCGCGCCGTAGGCGCGCGCAAAAATACATAGTGGCGTGGCTTTGTGGGGAAGGGGTGTGGCCACAAAATAATACCAATTCATAAAACGGTGCACAGTAGTCTCCATTATTCAAATTACGCCGCACAGTAGCACCACTACACCAGGTAGAGACCCTTTTCAGGGCCGTAAATAGGTGTGTGCCGATGGTGCCTTGCCCACAGCGTAACTGCACTGAAGGCGCACCATCGGCAGCACACCCTCATGTACAGGCGTTGTAGTCAGTGGTAGTTCCGCTGTGTGTCGGCGCCTGTCTCCCATCGCCGCCTCTGTAAGGGACAGGGAGCAGTGTGGTAGGCGCCATTTGTTGGTAGAGACTGAGTCTCCGTTCAGTGATGCTGTCTGTCAGACCCGCTTGCGGCTCTGCAATGGGGAGGGAGTGGTAGCAGTAGTGCAGGCGGCAGGTCTGTTACATGATCCGCCGCTGGAGCGCTGCTTAGACTGAGACCGCCGCTGTAAATGGAGAGAGTGGGAGCCCTACTACAGGCAGTAGCTCGGATCAGTGATCTGCCGCTGCTCAGCCTGTGTGAGCCGCCGCCGGTGATGGGGAGGGGCAGGGAGCGCCAGTATATGAGGGACAGCGCCGGTGAAGCCTGGATGCCGGAGCGACGGCACAGGTGACCGAAGAAAACAATCTCTATCTCTTCCCCCTCCCGTTCAGATGTCAAACATTGAGGAGGGTCAAAACCCTGCAGCTCTTATTGGACTGAATGTAAATCCCCGAGCACCATATTCCTGAATCCCAGGGGTATTATCACAGCATGTGCACCTGTGTAGCAACTCACTCTCCAAAAAGAGCATCCCAATAGCAGAGAGGAATGAAGGAGAATAATGTCACTAAGTGGCATCTGCATGTGGCGTGTTACTTGGTGACTGCTGTTGGGCTCCGTACATTACTGCTCATGTGATGTAGTCATACAATACTTGCTGTCCTTGCGATTTCTGTTCTATGATCTTATGATCTATGTTAATTCATTATATTAGTCCGCTTCTCAGCGGTATAAACTGCAAATGTAGAGTTCACTGTAGTGGAACAAAGTTAACCCAGACTGTTCCAGGAGGAAAGCTCATTGCTACCATGAAGCAGTGGGATGAGCCATGGCGCATAACCACTTGTGCAAGTACTGTATATGACTAGTTCACGTCAAACAGTTTATGACAGAGTAGTAACCTCGATCACTCACTCAAAACAACGTAAACATTGATATCCAGAGAAAGAAATGGTAACAGGTAATAAACATGTATTAAAAGTCTCTCTCTCTCTCTCTCTCTCTCTCTCTCTCTCTCTCTCTCTCTCTCTCTCTCCCTCCCTCCTTCTCTCTCTCCCTGCCTAATGTGTTGAGCTCTGTCGCTGTAATATGTAACAAAGGGGGACTCTGCTGCCTAATGTCTATAAGAGGCACTCTACGTGCTGTAGTGTGTAAAAGGTGGACTCTACCTGCCTAATGTGTAAAAGGGGGACTCTACCTGCCTAATGTGTAAAAGGGTACTCTTCCTGCCGTGCTGTGTAAAAGGGGGACTCTGCCTGCCGTACTGTGTAAAAGGGAGTTATGTGACCATGCCCTTCCCCATGAATCCACGCCCCTATATTTTTGGCACGCGCATTGGCCCTGTAACGTATTGGGGGGGGGGGGGGGTGCCGATGCTGTTTCTTGCACACAGCGCTAAAATGTCTAGTTACGGCACTGACCCTTTTACACCTTACGGCGGACAGATTCCTTTTTACACATTACAGCAGACAGCGTCCCCTTTTTACACATTACGGCAGACAGCGTCCCCCTTTTTACACATAACGGCGGACAGCGTGCCCTTTTTACACATAGCGGCAGACAGCGTGCACTTTTTACACATAACGGCAGACAGCGTCCCCTTTTTACACATAACGGCAGACAGCGTCCCCTTTTTACACATAACGGCAGACAGCGTCCCCTTTTTACACATAACGGCAGACAGCGTGCCCTTTTTACACATAACGGCAGACAGCGTCCCCTTTTTACACATTATGGCAGACAGCGTTCCCTTGTTGCACATTACGGCAGACAGCGTCCCCCTTTTTACACATTATGGCAAGCAGATTCCTCCTTTTTACACATTGCGGCAGGCAGATTCCCCCTTTTTACACATTGCGGCAAAGATTCCCCCTTTTTACACATCACGTCAGGCAGATTCCACCTTTTTACACATTACGTCAGGCAGATTCCCCCTTTTTACACATTACGTCAGGCAGATTCCCCCTTTTTACACATTGCGGCAGGCAGATTCCCCCTTTTTACACATTGCAGCAAAGATTCCCCCTTTTTACACATTACGGCAGGCAGATTCCCCCTTTTTACACATTGCGGCAGGCAGATTACCCCTTTTTACACATTGCGGCAGACAGTCCCCCTTTTTGCACATAGAAAGAAAGAAAGAAAGAAAGAAAGAAAGAAATAATGAATTATACTTACCCTCTCCGCTGGCTCAGGCTCCTCGGTGCAGCTTCTGGCAGATCACGATTCCCGGGCAGGAGAGAAGGAGGAGGAGGGAGGTGGAGGAGGGAGCCGCAGCAGCGCTGTGTTATTGGTGGAGGCGCTGCTGCTGCTGTCCCTCTGCTTCTCGGAAGACAGCCTATAGTGAAGCAGAGGGACAGCAGCAGCAGCGCCTCAACCAGTAGCAAAGCGCTGCTGCGGCTCCCTCCTCCACCTCCCTCCTCCTCCTTACCCCCGTGACCGCTGCGCTCCTCTCCTATGTCCTGCCGGTGGCTGTGTGCTGCGGGCAGCGGTTGCCCGCAGCACACAGCGGCATGTAATGAGTCAGTTTGACTCATTACATGCTTTGGGCCCCTGGACAGTGGCGGGCCCCAGTGCAACACACTGGTTGCACTGGCGGTAGTTCCGCCTCTGGGAAGAAGCGTCCTGAGTATCGATTGAAATGTCAAGAGTGAACATACTGGAATAATTAGCAGGACATTATGATATTGTGAAAAAGGGAGGGGGAAGAAAAGAGATGGGGAGCTACAAATGCTGATATAAGAGAGCGGTCCATTTTCCAGAATGGAATAATTTTTGGGCAGGACTACCAGGTATGAAAGAAAGTGCCAACATGGCCACAAAGCACCCAACACAGGTCAGAAATACCAGGATACATTTGATGAAGGTGCTCCAAGAACCATCTGGTAAACACTTCATGTGAGTGACTAGTTGTTCATCAATACAGGTTATATATTAAATGTTCATGAATAGAACACTTAAAGTTTTTTAAATCAATCAATCAATCAATCAATCAATCAGTGTTTTAAAAAAGTTTCACAAGTTTAGAACAGACACCATGACACCAACGTAGCATGAAAAATCTACTCCTACCCTTTGCCAAAAATAAGTTTCCTCTCTCCATTTCTCATTACAAACTCTCTCAACCTATCATCCAAGTTCTGCACAGTTGTGTGTTCTTGATGAACATGAAGTATCAGGATCTGCATTAGGCATTTCTGCATCATGGTAGACCTTAGATACACTTTAAGATGGCCAAGTGTGCTAAAGGTGCACTCCGATGTCGCAGCTGAAACGGGCACAGTCATGACGAGCACCAAGAACAATACCACCTGCTGGAGAAGCAAAACCACTGCAGGAGATGGGTGATTCGCCAGGCAGATTCTCAAACAGCTGGAGTGTAGAAGTTCATGGGGGGAGGGGGAACAGTCTTAACCCACCCAACAGAAATCATGGGGTGGCATAATTTTTGCTCCTGGTTCATACACCCCTGCACCCACACCATATTTGACTAGTCTACCAGAAGTTGGAGACACCTGAATTTGGGGGCAGTCCCCCGCACTTCTTAATGAAGTGGGCACTACCTGGAGGATAATGCTGCAATTTATGGGTGCTAATGAGGGGGAGGGGCCAATATGGCGCATTTGTATGCAAATAGCATCATAGGCCCAGATCCCTCCTGAGCAACTCGAGGCATTCCCTGTATTGGCTGAAGGGTTGTATTCCAGACTCCCTGGGGGAGATATACTAAGTACTAGCCAGCCATGTTACTGGCTGGGTTTGAAAAATTACAGTTAGAAGCTGGTTGGTTGGTACTTTATCACCGTTCAATTTATCACTTTTCAAGGATTAGTACATCTAGCACCCTGTAAGCTAATTGGAGGTTCCATGAGGTAGTGATGGTGTCACCCGCATGCCTCTGCACCCTGGGTGACAGCAACACTCGCACACCACTGGTTACAGCCCTGCTTACTAGAATCCAATTAATTTACTAAGAATGGGGGAGGCGTGCCCAGAGGGAGCCCACACAAGCACTGTGAGACAAACTCCACAAGAAAGTGCACTGGTCAGGAAATGAACTCATAACCCCAGTGTTGTGAGGAAACAATGCTAATCACTGTGCCATTATGCTGCCATAAAAAATGGACAATACTTGGAAATGGAAAAAATGTTCTAATTGCATTGTGGTCCTTTTCAATTATTAGTAATTTAATTTAGCCTATGTAATTGTCTATCAATTTTTCAACTCTTTGTCCATGATTACTTCCAGGAACCTGTAGTTATATATGCTCATAATCTCCAGGGGCAGGAACATTGCCTAATGTTCATTTGATACTCCCAAAACAGGGCATCACTTAACGAAGCCTGCACAAGTAGAGAAAAGGGGCACATGCCTCTATATAACAGCTATGGGAAATATATTGTGAAATTATATTTGATGACTAGTCCTGTGAGTCACCCTGGTAGAAAGAGGGGCGGGGTGATACAGCTCGGTGCGATTTGCCCCAGTAGAGAAAAAGGGTCAGAGTGAGACACAATGGGACATTCTGTGATGCTTCCTGTCAGTGAGGAAGCATGGTTGCTGTGTCGGGCCACACATAGCGGCCAAGTGGGTCCCGTTCAGTGGGACCCACTTGGCCGCAAGGAGAATGCACATGGGCGCCTATGCAGGCGTCCACACATGTGCGGCAGTCCCGCCGCCGCCGGATCCAACCGCAGCATGCTGCGGTTGGTCCGGAAGGCAGGATGACGGGATTTCATTGTGAACACATACATTTCAATGTATGTGTTCACACAGTGCGGCAAAGCCGCACTGTTGAAATCCACAGAACAGGATCCGTGTGAACACAAAAAACCTCCCGGCCAAGCTTGGCCGCTACGTGTGGCCCTAGCCTAAGCTGTGCTGCTCAGGGACAGAATACAAACTTCCCAACATTTCTGATGGGGCATGTAGGACTGTTGCGCGGTAAAGCCGCGCCTGATTTTGAAAAGAGGGCACGGTCTATGGAAAAGGGGGGGTGGCTTTGCGGGAGTGCCGTGATCCCCGTTTTCATCACTGAGGGGACATGTCCAGCGCTCTGTGAGCTGCTGGCATGCCCCCTCTCCCTCTGTCTCCAGTGAGTAGACGCTGTGCGCAGGAGTGACAGGAGCCTCTCAACTGCCCATCACCACGGGACACTGCGGCTCGCGGGTGGGACAGCGGGACAGTCCACCAAAAAACGGGACTGTCCCGCAAAAATCAGGACAGTTGGGAGGTATGAGAGTATGTGCCGGAGTCTGTGTCAATATTTGTAGCCAGACAATGTCATTGAGGTAGAGACAGAGCCAAGGTCTGCCTAATCTGCTCACAAGACTCCCTGGATAGTAACTTTGGGGCAGATGTACTAAGCAGTGAAAACGGTGGATAAGTGAGCCAGTGGAGAAGTTGCCCATGGCAACCAATCAGCATTGAAGTAACGTTTATGATTTGCATACTATAAAATTATACAGAGCAGCTGATTGGTTGTCAAGGGCAACTTCTCCACTGGTTCACTTCTCTACTCTTATAACTGCTTAGTACACCTCCCCCTTTGAGAGGGGCTGCATCACAGAGCTATCTAGAGGGTCCCATCCTAAATGGTGTTCGGTCTGTAATAAAGCACAGCACCAGTGACAGCAAGCTATTCTACACACTGACCATTGCTGAGTGAGGGCAGCTTCAGCGCCAGAACAGTGCTTATACTTATACTGGTTTGGGAATTAGGGTTAGGGTACTTTCCTAACAGGTGTCCGGATCCTGCACTGTTAGTATTCTGACCACCGGCATCCCAAGCTCCGGGATCCAGATACCATCCCACCTCAGTGACTGCCCTTTACCTCTCACGGAGTCATACTAAACAGCTATTAGTGATGGACCTGTAGCACAGTATACTGTAGCTACTGATGCAATGAATTAACCAAAAGCTACTTAGGAGCTCATCAGAGCTGGCTGCTGATGCGTCCCATAGCGCAGTTTGCTTGGCATCTGTATAGCCTCACACAATGCGGCCGCATCCCGGAAGGATTGACAGCGGTGAGTGTTCATGGGGCAGTGAAGCAGCATTGGGGGGGGGGGGGGGAGGTTGCAGGACAACCAAACAGGGGAGTACTGGGAGTGTTTTTTGGGGGGATGGCTTTGTGACATCACACACAGCCGCTCCGATTAGGAAGTGGGCATTGCTCTGCCAAGGGTCAACCTTAATTCGATGCGTCCACAATTTAATTGCGGACGCATCGTGAGGCAGAGCTATACATGCTGGGAAACCTTGCCCTGTGCTGGGTGGCCTCCAGCATGGGAGGGGATGGACGCAGATGGAGCGATCTGCGTCCATCTCTGAATAAGAACCCTAAATTAGTAAGAACTACAATAACCCTGCCAGCTGTATACACAGTATTTCAACAACTGGAGTACACAAACCCACCCACTAAACCTAAACAAGACATTTGGCCAGATGAAGTATATATATATATATATATATATATATATATAGATAGATAGATTTATTTGTTATAATGTTTATGATTTTGGCATACAGTTTAAGAAAACCCCAAATCCTAAATCTCAGAAAATTAGAATATTACATAAAATCAATAAAAAAGGATTTTAAATACAGAAATGTCGGCCCTCTGAAAAGTATAATCATGCATATGTACTCAGTACTTGGTTTGGGCCCCTTCTGCATGAATTACTGCCTCAATGCGACGTGGCATGGATTCTATCAGTCTGTGGCACTGCTGAGGTATTATGAAAGACCAGGATGCTTCAATAGCGGCCTTCAGCTCTCCTGCATTGTTCGGTCTTATGTCTCTCATCTTTCTCTTGGCAATGCTTCATAGATTCTCTATGGGGTTCAGGTCAGGCCAATTTGCTGGCCAATCCAGCATAGTAATACCACGGTCATTGAACCAGATTTTGTTACTTTTTGCTGTGTGGGCAGGTGCCAAGTCCTGCTGTAAAATTAATTCCACATTGCTAGCTACCGTGCACTGCTTTATTCTGCTTGCATTACAAAGTGTTTCTATACTGCTGTGTGTAGAGATGGATTCTGCTCGCTATCAGGCTCTTATGTGCTACACTGTGCTCAAGATGAGGGGAGACAGGGAGAGGGCCCAGCAAAGGCGGAGAGAGAGATCTTGCTAAACGAAGGACTGGTTACGTGAAAGGCCTACTCGGTCCTACATGCCCCTCCTGGATGAGATCAGGGAGAACAACCCAGACGACTTCCGCAACTACCTGCGTATGGAAGATGACACCTTCCAGGAGTTGCTGAGTCTGGTGACCCCCACATACAGAAGCGGGATACCAAATGGTGGGTGCCTATTCCTGCTCAGGAGAGGCTTGTGGCTACCCTGCGGTTCCTTGCTACTGGTCAGTCATTTGAGGACCTGAAGTTTGGGACCCGTATCTCTGCACCTGCTTTGGGACACATCATATCTGAAACCTGCCAGGCTATTATCAAGGTGCTTCGGTACAAGTATTGAAAGGTAAGGAAATGACACCACACATTGCTTGTAGATTTTCAAAATGTTTTATTTTTAAAACTGCATTTGTTAGAAAAAATTTTAGCTTTTTATTTCAAAACATAACTTTTTTTTATTAAATATGTGCCCAACATGACTGAACTTTAGCAAACAGTGGGGCAGATGTATTAACCTGGAGAAGGCATAAGGAAGTGATAAACCAGTGATATATGCAAGGTGATAAAGGCAGCAGCCAATCAGTTCCTAGCTGTTAATTTACATATTGGAGCTGATTGGCTGGTGCCTTTATCACCTTGCACATATCACTGGTTTATCACTTCCTTATGCCTTCTCCTAGTTAATACATCTGCCCCAGTATAAGTTTTCATGATGCAGCACATCTGCATCATTACATTTATGAAATGAAAAAAAAACTTGCTATATATATCAACAAATGTGGTGCATTCTGATACTATGGTGTTGAGTGGCATCACAGCCACGGGCACAATGTACACATGCAACTTGGGGTAGGAAGATGGGTCCCCGGTTCCATCAACCTGCACCAAGTTGCATGTGTGCATTGTGCACCTGGCAGCAGTGCCACTCAACACCATAGTATCAGAATGCATCACATCTGCTGCTATATATAGCAAAGGGAGTATTACATTTGTGAACCTTAAAAAAAAAATGGTATGTATATCAAAACTATCTTTATAAATATGCGGCCAACATGGCTGAACTTTTTCAAACACTATAACTTTATAGTAATGTATCTTCAAATTTTAATTTTGCATATAATTGTGGTGCAGTATGATATACGGTGTAATGCACACATGCAGGTTGGCCCAGTTTCAGGCTCCCCAGCACCATCAACCTGACCCATGCTGCATGTGGGCATTGTCCACCTGAAAGCGGCACCACTAAAACGCTGTATATCATAGTGTACCAGATCTATCGCAATATACACCAAGGGCAGCAGGAATTTTATATATAGCAACAGATGTGGTGCATTCTGATACAACGGTGTTGAGTGTCACCGATGCCAGGGGCACAATGCACATATGCAGCCAAGGTAGGAAGATGGGTCCCCGGTACCATAAACCTGTCCCTAGCAGCATGTGTGCATTGTCCGCCTGAAAGCGTTGACACTCACCGTAGTATCAGAATGCACCACATCTGTTGATATGTATAACAAGGGCAGCAGTATTTCAGAATCACCCTACATTTGTAAGAGACTTGTGTCGAAGTAAAAAAAAATTACATAAAGAGAACATACAAACTACACACATATAAGTTGCTATACTTGCAAATACGCACAGCGAGCACAGCAATATATGGTAACACACGCATTTACACGGACATGCCACAGAGATGGATTCGACACTTATTTCATGCAGTACATAATTGTGGTGGTATCAAGCGCCAGACATCATGATGATTTAGAATTGTATATGATGGAGTGGTGTCATGTATGTGTATTATTTGAACGAAACAAGATAGACCGGTCATGTTTATTATTAAAACAACCAGATTAATGTGTAGATTAATTTGATACTTGTTATTAAGTTGTAGGACATTGCAACACGGAATTATGATTAAATGTATAAAAGCTAAAATCACTTTTATTAGAACAATAGATATTCCAAACAGGTAATGAACAGGAAACTCAGGCCAGCCCTTTGGATGTCCCCAAGGCTGAACCTGTTCATCATATACAAAGGAACTGGTGACTCATCGTGAATCCCTCCCCCAGAAACTAGATAACACATAGCTAATCAAACAGGAAGTTAGTTCCTGTTTTGGTCTCAGAGTTGCTGTAAGGTCTGAGACGATGATGGAGTTATTGCCAGCTCAGTTCCTGTTTTGGTCTCAGAGGAAGATGGAGTCCCAGTATTACTTTACAGAGAGAGAGAGTGATATGGAAAGACGAATTTATATAACTTAAGGATAATGGTATTGTATGCTGGCATGTAACTGTATGTAACTTTATGTATTAACTGCTTACTGTGTGAGTTGTAATCATGTAACTATAGGTATACTGTACTTTGTAATATATATTGAATCCATATCCTTTTTAATAACAAATATATACATCAATGAGCTTTGGAACTCAGATAATGTGTGGGTGTATTGTTTTCTCTTATGGGATGCAGTGTTTTGCGATGTATAGCGCATATTCATGGGATATGGTAATAAGAGGTGCAGGCGTTTACAATATATATTAGAGCGGGCATTTTAAATATTTGTGAGAAAGCAATTTGGCATTCTTACTTGTCTCCTCCTGATCCCCCTCTGACATCAAGGAGGTCAAAATTGCGGAGGGGACGGTGGATGTGTGACTGGCTTGGGAAGGGTAGCTGGGTTGAGGAGGAGATTGGATAGTGGGGGAAGGGTTGGTGGATGGGGGTGGGGGTTGACGATAATGGGAAGAGTACCTGGTTTGAGGAGGAGGGTGTAAAGGGGAGGGAAGATAGGTGGGTGGGGCTTGCGGTTGCGGATAACCAGAATGGTAGGTTGGATGCAGAGGAGGATGGGTACTGGAGGAAGGGTAGGTGGGTAGTGGACTGAAGGTAAAAGGGAGATGAGGAGCAGGAGCTTGAGGTTCTGGCCCATGAACATTCCACTCTGGTGTCAGTTGTCCTGTGAGTGTTTTGTACAAAACCTGTGACACCAGGGGTTGGCACTCTACTTGCTGCTGCTCGGAAACCTTACGCATGGCTTTGCTAACATATGACGCAAAGTCATCAAATTTATCTGGTTTCGGTAGCAGCTGTGAATGGGCCTCCAATAGTAGCGGGTCTTCAAGAAATTTGGTTTTACGTGGCTTCCTCCTGGCACCCTGTTGCTGTGGAGATTTTGGTTCCTCTGGTGATGCATCTTGGACGGGGCCATCTTAACAACAGTGTAGGCCCCTGGCCACAACAATGAACTAGGGCCCCTACCCATCCGCCAGCGGTAGGAGTGGGGGCTGCTATTAGTGGCTGCTTGGATGTCCCGCGGGCGGTAGGGGGTGTTCTTTCTTCTGCTCAGCATGTAGGACCTGGAGCATTCATTTCTGCTAATTACCCCTTTATTGCACAGATGGGGCAGGAGGGAGAACACTAAACTGTAGAAGGGGGCATTGGGCTGAATGAAGGGAACCTGGTACATAACTACCAGGATGGTAGGGGGTGTTTAATATGTTGGGGAGGGGTGGATAGAGTAGTGGGCTTAATATTCATCATTTTCTGGAGGGAGGGCAGCTTGCTTGGCTGCTGATATCTCCATTTCCTAGAAATAGAGTTCTTAGCTTTGAATGGGACAAAATAACTATAGAGTCCCACCTTTCAGGAGGTATAGAGTTCTTGGGGGTCAGAGTTCAGGAGCCAGAGCAATCTACCAATGAAAATATAAAACTGCATATTAGGCATGTGGAGCTGGAGCAGGGACCAGCTGCTTGAAGGCTGATATCTCTGGTTCTGGGCATAGTAGAGACAAGCTGTCAGTGTCCTCCAAAAGGGGAGAGTCCCAGCTTTTGAAGAATATCCTCAGAAAATCTCTGTATCAGACAGAACCTGAGATATCTGGCTGGGAAGAGCAATTAATAGACTTGGATGGGGACCACTGCTTTGAAGTCGGATTTCTCCGGTTCCCCGGGGCCGATTTTCAAAAATCTGGTACCCATTGAAAGAAGGGACCCTCAGCTATCAGCCCATTGAGCCCATATGAAAAGCCGGCCCTGATCTTGGAGGTCAGGGGTATGGCTGAGGTCTTCAGGTGTCTGTAGGTCTTGTAATGTTTTTCTTTTACAGTTCCCTACAAGCATGGAAGAATGGCAAGCTATTGCAGAGGACTTTGACATGCGGTGGAATTTCCCAAACTATGGTGGCGCGATAGACGGGAAACATGTACGCATCACCAAACCCACCAACAGCGGGTCGGACTACTTCAATTATAAAGGCTACTTTAGCATTGTTCTCACCGCGGTGGTCAACGCAAACTATGAATTTTTCTCTGGCTGGGTCAACAGAATTATCCACAGGATAACATTGGGATATTGTCGAGCGACAGCGAAAATGGCACTGTCAAAGTCGAAAAATATAGTGACCTATGATGCCTTGTACTAACCCCATGCGCTTGCCCGCTGCACATGCACATTCTCTCCCGTGCGTGCGCATATTCGCAGTTGCGTGACGGCGCCTCCACGGTCGTGCGCTCAGGCGCGTGGTATGTGCATTTACGGTAGAGTTTGTGTGCGTCTGGCGGGCGACTCGATCGTTACATAGTTAATCCAAATAGTGTATTTTATAGGTTATGGTCCCCTTAATAATATCAGTAAGTTTGTTTAGTGTAACTGGTTCATGGACAGAGAGATCCCTCTTTACATGATACGAAGGGTCAGACAGGTTTTGAGCAGTGGTGTTTAGTATGCAACGGTAGAGTATATTATTAGTAACATTCCGGTGTTGGTTTGAAAGAGATTAATCGCTCCTGCGAATAGTTATGTTTATAAGAAGTTTATGGACATTTACTGTATTTGCAGTTCATTATCTATGCGGCGGGAAACCTAAGATTCCCTCCCACCAGAGCAACTTGAAATAGTCGCAGCCCACCTGTTCGAATCAACCTATGACCTTTCGTTATGATGTGAAGACAGATTCCTGTGTCCAATGAACAATGGCCCTCATTCCGAGTTGTTCGCTCGGTATTTTTCATCGCATCGCAGTGAAAATCCGCTTAGTACGCATGCGCAATGTTCGCACTGCGACTGCGCCAAGTAACTTTACTATGAAGAAAGTATTTTTACTCACGGCTTTTTCTTCGCTCCGGCGATCGTAATGTGATTGACAGGAAATGGGTGTTAGTGGGCGGAAACACGGCGTTTCAGGGGCGTGTGGCTGAAAACGCTACCGTTTCCGGAAAAAACGCAGGAGTGGCCGGAGAAACGGTGGGAGTGCCTGGGCGAACGCTGGGTGTGTTTGTGACGTCAACCAGGAACGACAAGCACTGAAATGATCGCACAGGCAGAGTAAGTCTGGAGCTACTCTGAAACTGCTAAGTAGTTAGTAGTCGCAATATTGCGAATACATCGTTCGCAATTTTAAGAAGCTAAGATTCACTCCCAGTAGGCGGCGGCTTAGCGTGTGTAACTCTGCTAAATTCGCCTTGCGACCGATCAACTCGGAATGAGGGCCAATGAGATTGTAGGGCCCTTTGTAGTGTACTGTACTTTGTGTATATAAGGACAGCCAGTCTGGGCCAGCTCAGTCTTCTCTCCACAAAGGTTTTCATCATTGACTAACTAGAGAGCTGGTTCCAGGACTGCGCTAGCGATCATTCCCCACGTGTGTAAGTTCTCTGTAGCCAACTTATTCTCTGTTTGTATTTGCCATATTCTCTCTCTCTCTCTGTTATTGTTTAGGATTAAGACGCTGTTGTATATTGTATATTTTCAGTTATTCTGTTTAGGTGTTTTATGTTAGTGCTGTAGTGTATAAGCTGTTTTCCCCTTTTTACATAGCTAAATATCGTTAGTAAAGGTGTTGGAACCTCAGCAAGGTGTCTGTGTTTCTCTAGCTAGTATAGAGGGTTTCTGAGCGTCTCAATCGCTCAATCAGCTTTTATGTAATAGAGGTTAATCAGCGTTACATTTTGTTAACATTACAAGACCAAGGTTTACAGTATAAGCTAGCCTTTCAGTGTGTTGCATACAAGGTTTACTGCGCGTCATCCTGTGAGCGTCTGCGCCGCTTGTTTTCCTCTCGTGGACACAGCGTCCACTATGCTAGTAGCGTAGCATTACGGTACTCGGACCGCCTATAGCGTGCTCGATACCCAGCGTAAGCCGTGAGCGAACGTGCCGCTCGTGCGTCTCGACCACGGCCTAGCGTCTGCTACGCTAAGTGCGTACCATTACGGTACCCCGTACGCCCATTGCGTACTGAGTCTCTTACCAATATATAGTGAATGTTATAAGAAAAATAATTAGCTTTATCAATTGGCGGCTCGTCCGTCCTCCACATATCCGCTCTAGCGAACACAAGCAGACTTTATCTGTCAGCAAAGGGCGGGAAGGTAGTATCTCTTCGTATCCGTGTTGGTGGTGAGGGATACGGTAGTGCTGACTAGATAAGCGTCTGCTGTAGGAGTGCTGGTGGAATCCGGAACCGGAAGGTAAGAACAGTATGCTATTGTCTTTTAAAACTGTTTTATTTCTGTTTGGTACACATTGCGTACGCAACACACGCACACACCTGCATTTTTCATTTGTGTAATTTCACATCTCGCCTTCCTGTTTGCCATTTATCATTGATAACGTGCTGAGAAAGATTTGTTGCTATTGGTAGTTAAAAGTAAAATTAATACGGAAGGAAGTAATTTGTAAAACACGCACACGGCTTTGCCTAAGATACAAGGGAAATCTGTGTGGTGTTCAGTAAATGATTACAGTTAAATATCATTTGCATTGATAAAAACGTGTTACTTGTGTTACTGTGGACGTGTCTGGCCTGTGTACACGTGTCCCTAACAAAGGGCGGGACAAGCGTACGCGACGCAAGGGCTTACACACGTAGCGTATATTACGCAACGGAGCGTATGGGTACGCCCACATAATACAAATCACACGATAGTATTGTTTTAGTAGGCGATACGGAAGCAACGCGATAATAGCGCAAGTTAATCTCAGTGTCCTAAATTTTAGCGTAAAAGATCCTTCTCTAGTTGCAACTCCTCTGGGACTAGACTGCGATACTGAATGAAAGGGATTTCTGTACAGAAACGAAAGTAAAGAGTATATGAGGTGAAAGAGTGTGTGCATATATATATAAGTTTCTCATTTTTGGTTGGAACCTAGAAATCGAGTTCTCGTAGAGGTACATCCGTGAAAGTGACAGCGCGTGGTGGCTTGGGAGGCATCCCTTGTTAAATATTGAAATAAGAGCATTCGAGTATAGCAGACCAGGAGGTCACGGACCAGGAGGTCCAGAGAGACAGACCAGGAGGTCTAGGTACAGCAGACTAGGAAGTCCGCTATAGATAGAGTCAAGAAGCACAACCACAGGAGGGTTGGTGCGGTACCCATATAGGCCATTAGCTCTGGCTGAAGTAATTCGCAGCCACAATTATCGATTCCATTAGTCGTTCCGCACATAAGATTAGTTGCTTATGTGCAGTACGATTGTACCGCATGTAATTGTGTGCATTAGTTTGTAACTTGACCCAGTACCATTTGCGTACGCTAGAGGGGTCATAAATGCTATTTGTACATTCTAACGTGATTTGTGTAAATTTTTTTTATTTTAAGGGAGGTTCGCTGGTCACTCAGGAATTCTCTAACAACCGATACTTGCTGGGGACGGGTAACCTACTCCCACAACGCCCCAGTAAATAAAGGTTTATATTGGCCCTAGGTTGGGTACATCAGCTCTGAGTCAGTGATTGAAGTACTGGCCAACGTGGGCGAAGAGTGAGTGGAAGCACTCGGTCGAACTTTCACCGTCGGCTTACCCCGGACATCTTGGTTTTTGTAAGGGTTCGCTGAGACCCTGATTTGAAGGTCAGAGGTAGTGAAAGCAACACCTGCAAAGATGGGGGCCAGTTGTTCAGGTAAGGGACGATCAACCCTGGTTCAGGTTGATTTAGTAAACCGGCCCATAAGGTCGGCAAGGTATATAACGTGTGATACAGACCAGGAGGTCCGAGATGAATCACACACAAAGGTTTTCAATGAATGGGAAAGAATGACTGTGCATGACGGGGAAAAGTTCCCACGGGTAGGCAGTTTTAGTCCCAAGGTGTTACAAAATTTAAGGAGAAGGATATGTCTAATTAAGTCCGCGAAGAGGCGGATCCGACATTATGATTGTTTACAGTTATGGCAACGGGAAGGTGAGAGACTAGGAGGATTTGCTTACACAGCTGACTCTCACTTTGGTAAGAAAAATATGGCAACAAGAGAGAAAGTGGTTACAGAGAATGGCACACTGGTGTATGATAAACATGCACTTAGTAACTGTAATATTGATGATAAGAATAATTGTAACAAATGTAACAATGATAAAAGTAAAACTGTTAAATGTACAACTGTTAACCCGTGCAAGTTGCACTCCATGTTAAACTTCCCTCAGGATTACAAGCAAGAAAGTGAGCCCAGCACGATGTCGGCACCTTTTCCAGCAGCCATCATACAAGACATCCAGGTGGACGCGACCCAATCGGTAAAGGCAGTAATCAAACCCCCTAACGGAGGGTCAGGTGAGGTCGTGTCCACAGGTACGTACGGTGTTATATATCACGCACAAACAAATGTATCTCATATTGTAGAACCAACACAAGATGATGTGGTTGAATTTAATCCTGTCAGGGTGATCACAGTCCCCAATGGGAAGACTGACGCTCAGGGAATCATTCCCGCCAGGGACAGTGCAATGCGCCGTCCCTGGTCCCGGACAGAATTAAGGGCAATTATGTCTGAATTCCCTGATCCTAGGAAAGATCTAGTTGCATGTCAGAGGTTTATTAAAGAACTAGGAAACTCCACAGAACCCACCAACAAAGGTTGGCGGACAGTGCTGAGGGCATGTTTGCCCTCCAGCGTTGACCCTGCGAAATTTATTGCTGATTGTAAATTAGACACAGAAGTACGGAGGAACACAATCAGGAATGTATTAAGCAGATCAACCGACAGTTAAGAGTATGTTTCCCAGCCGTTGTCGAGTGGAACAAAATCTTCTCCATAAGACAAAGTGAGGGTAAAAGTACTTCTAATTATTTCAATCGAGCACTGCGAGTAATGGCTAGAGACACTGGGATCGCGGACATTGAGAGAAATGCACAGCATAGAGATATAGCGGTTAAGGTATTAATGAATGGTTTAAAGGAAGTGTTGAGAACAAGGGTACAGACCACCAACCCAAACTGGAGAAATATCTCGGTGGCTGCATTAAGAAAGTCTGCTGTAGGGCATGAGCAAAACATCAGCAAGCACAGGGAAGCACAGGGAGGTAAGAAGCCTCAGATCCCTGTGGGTAAGTCAAAGGTGATAAGGTGTTATAACTGCCAGAAGGAAGGTCATTTTGCACGTAGTTGTAGGTTTAAAGATCCACAGAAGGTATATCAACCCCCTAGACAAAAACACGAGCAGAGTTATGACACACGAAATTGTAATCAGGGATCATATAGGAAGAATTTTGGGCCGCACCTGTAATGTGCAGTCAGTAAAGTTGATCATTGGTCGTGACAGTAAGCCTGAGGTTACAGTTAATGATATTGGGAGGTCAGTTCCTTGTAGACACAGGAACGGCCGGGTAAACTTTGTAATTTATCTGTAAATGTTTCTTTTTCCCCATCTCTGACGTTCATCGGCAGAACTTAAACATCACATAGCTACTTGGTCTTTGCAGAAGTCTACCTAACCCCAGTGTGACCTACCGACATCGGTGTGTCCTGGCCAGGCACAAAAGGGTGGAGTGTGGAAATACTGGTGGGGGAGACTGCGCAAAGATACCAATGGATGTGATGGTGTGACAGCCTGATGGTGAACGGAAGATCTGACAATGTTTTTTTTTTTGTTTGTTGTTTTATGTAACATATATATGAATTGTTTTCTCTCTCGTTTGTTTTTTTGTCTCTTCTCTCTCATGTTCTCATGCTTTACAGATGGTATGTCACACATCAGTTAGACAAATGGTAATGCAAGATTTTTGCTCCTTACAGAAAGATCGCAGATTTGGAAGGAATATTGTATCACCGGAATGTTCGTTTGGAAGATTGAGAGACAGCACCTTTAAGATGACAACAGAGCAAGAAGAACAACAAGACTAGAGGACAAAAGCATCGTAACATTTTTCTTTCCCCTCAATTATTTTCTGTACCCCTATTACAAATTTCTCTTTCTCCTCCTGTAAGATGGACTCGCCCCAAGAGACTGTGATCCGGATTTTCCTGTTGACCATGATGTTGACCAGAGCAGTCTGTTTCGTTGAGAGTACCATGGAGGTCGAAGAAGGATCTGGAATGGGTTCTGATGACCAGGATGGAGGCGTAGTTTTCCAAGAGCAACATAATCACCGAGTAAAGGCGAGTATCAGAAAACGATCTGGTAGCATTGACAATAGAAGGAATTGTGAAGGATTGTTAGCTGAAGAGAACTGCATCTGTAGGCATTGTGACAATATAGTTGAGGATGTGTGCATCAAGAAATGTCAGTCCAGTTTTAATGTCCACATGGACCGGCATCCATTGGGTGACTATCACTCTTTAGTGGGTAAAGTGTTAAACCAGACAGACTGTTGGGTATGCTCTCAAGTACCTCAAGGTCATAGCAAATCAGGACTAGTACCATTCCCTTTAACTGTAGGAGAGGTACTTGAGTTAAGTGGTGGGAGGCCAGTGGACAAGAGGTTTAATATCTCTAGTCCTCCTAGTTTGAAGCTCCACCAATATCATGTGGATAAGTCCTTAGTATGCTTTAACATTTCCAATCCCCGAAAGCCGGGAAATTGGGAAGTGTCATGGAGTAATTAAACCATGACATTTTCATATAGAGCCGATAGAATGCCCATAGACACAGAGCTTATACGCCAGATAGCCGACAGTGGAAAATATTTCCGGTATAGGTACACTCTAGGAAGTAGGACCATGCGAGATGGAGAAGTATCACCAGGATACTGTGCACATATCGTACAACCTGATACGTGTACTAGACAGATGGGAGAGTTAGGGTTAGGAGATTTCACATGGAAAGTTTGTAACATGGTTATGTCATACTCCGTCCCATATGTTCTCCCCGATGATGCATATTTCATATGCGGGAGGAAGGCGTATAAGTGGCTTGCCCCAAACTCAGAGGGATTGTGTTACATTGGAAAAGTACTGCCTGAAGTAATGACTGTATCCCATATCAAAATGAAAGATATTCACTGCGGTGCCCAAGCTCCTTATACTCACACTCATTACGAGCACGTCGTTAAACGGCACCTGATAGAGAGGACAGAGCATCCGGCCTCTGATCTGATCCATGAATCCACCAGGATTCAATTCCTACTCGCGTTAGATATCACTCGTACCGCCAGAGGAGTGATAAATTATAGATATATATCTGCGCTAGCAAACTTGTTAGACAATATCACCGAAATGTATGACGACACGTTTAGGTACACTGGGAG
The DNA here is from genome assembly GCF_028390025.1 of Pseudophryne corroboree. Taxonomy (NCBI): domain Eukaryota; kingdom Metazoa; phylum Chordata; class Amphibia; order Anura; family Myobatrachidae; genus Pseudophryne; species Pseudophryne corroboree. The sequence goes on along the minus strand of NC_086444.1, from coordinate 940,024,845 downwards.
AGAGTTACAAGCCTACAAAACAGAGCTGGTTCAGCATAGGATGATTCTCAATTATCTCACAGCAGTGACAGGCGTGTATTGTGTCACCCTAGCAACTCAGCATGGAATAAAGTGCTGCACGTATATTACAAACAGCACTGAGGACCCGGCCGAGGTCATAGACCAAAAGATGGATGACATTTTGCAATTGAAGTGGGAGTTTCGACGGAAACACAATCTCACACTCGCTGCTGTGGGTAATGAGCTGACCAGTTGGGTGTCATGGTTGAACCCACGAAATTGGTTCTATGGTTTAGGAGAATGGGCCCAAGGTATTATAATGGATGTAGGGAAATTTCTCTTGTGTATTCTGGGAGTCGTCATATTGGTTGGTCTGATATTTAGATGCGTTCGGACTTTAACGAAGTGTAAAGGTAATACCAGAGTGATGAGTCTGAGGAGCGAGGACACTGTAATAACAACAACTAATTTGATTTATGACCCAACGATAGAGACAATGTTGTGATGAAAATGTGATTCCACGGTCCGTTTCTTTCACCCGTTTCTCCTTTGTTTTCCTCCAAGGTACAAAGACATCCACTTGGAAGAAGAATTTGACAACCTCTTTTATACAGACCATTGATGAACTATGTCACAGACCCCCAATATCACTAGTGACTTTAACTTTTTACGAAAGCCCAATACTTTAGAGACTGTAATTTTATGGACACTGGAAAAGCTTTTGTCGCCACCTATAGCAAAAGCACCGAGAGACATCAGACAACATGTACATCAAGACAAGACATCAGACAAGACCTCAATCGGCGACTGTTTATTTAAACTCACATAGTTTACGACTGCATTTATAACGATTGTTTCTTATCTTCATCTCTACAACCTCCAGGTAGTATCTCACATAGTCGACAGGTGATTCTCACATATTAGCATTCACATGTTCCCCCCCCCTTCATGTATCATCAACTAAATGTGCTCCCCCATTTGTTGCAACCAAAAGCCGAAAAGAGCTCGGTAGAGTTTGACAGCCCATCCACAGACCCGTAATCCGGGATAAGAAGGATTCAAATGTATACTTCGCAATACCTCGAAGCTTGATTTAAAACACGTACGGCACGATGATACATGACCCCTCAAACATGGATCCCATACACACATGCTTTTACTGTCTCACTAGGTCATACTTTTCCCACCTTCTCCTCTCCTCCCTTTACCCAATCATAAAAAGGTATTTACATGATGACATATATTTTTCTGTTTGAACTGTTTAGGAAGTGGCAGTTATTGGTGACTGCCAAAGGGTGGACTGTCAAAGTCGAAAAATATAGCGACCTATGATGCCTTGTACTAACCCCATGCGCTTGCCCGCTGCACGTGCACATTCTCTCCCGTGCGTGCGCATATTCGCAGTTGCGTGACGGCGCCTCCACGGTCGTGCGCTCAGGCGCGTGGTATGTGCATTTACGGTAGAGTTTGTGTGCGTCTGGCGGGCGACTCGATCGTTACATAGTTAATCCAAATAGTGTGTTTTATAGGTTATGGTCCCCTTAATAATATCAGTAAGTTTGTTTAGTGTAACTGGTTCATGGACAGAGAGATCCCTCTTTACATGATACGAAGGGTCAGACAGGTTTTGAGCAGTGGTGTTTAGTATGCAACGGTAGAGTATATTATTAGTAACATTCCGGTGTTGGTTTGAAAGAGATTAATCGCTCCTGCGAATAGTTATGTTTATAAGAAGTTTATGGACATTTACTGTATTTGCAGTTCATTATCCATGCGGCGGGAAACCTAAGATTCCCTCCCACCTGAGCAACTTGAAATAGTCGCAGCCCACCTGTTCGAATCAACCTATGACCTTTCGTTATGATGTGAAGACAGATTCCTGTGTCCAATGAAGAATGAGATTGTAGGGCCCTTTGTAGTGTACTGTACTTTGTGTATATAAGGACAGCCAGTCTGGGCCAGCTCAGTCTTCTCTCCACAAAGGTTTTCATCATTGACTAACTAGAGAGCTGGTTCCAGGACTGCGCTAGCGATCATTCCCCACGTGTGTAAGTTATCTGTAGCCAACTTATTCTCTGTTTGTATTTGCCATATTCTCTCTCTCTCTCTCTGTTATTGTTTAGGATTAAGACGCTGTTGTATATTGTATATTTTCAGTTATTCTGTTTAGGTGTTTTATGTTAGTGCTGTAGTGTATAAGCTGTTAACTGTTTTCCCCTTTTTACATAGCTAAATATCGTTAGTAAAGGTGTTGGAACCTCAGCAAGGTGTCTGTGTTTCTCTAGCTAGTATAGAGGGTTTCTGAGCGTCTCAATCGCTCAATCAGCTTTTATGTAATAGAGGTTAATCAGCGTTACATTGTGTTAACATTACAAGACCAAGGTTTACAGTATAAGCTAGCCTTTCAGTGTGTTGCATACAAGGTTTACTGCGTGTCATCCTGTGAGCGTCTGCGCCGCTCGTGTTCCTCTCGTGGACACAGCGTCCGCTACGCTAGTAGCGTAACATTACGGTACTCGGACCGCCTATAGCGTGCTCGATACCCAGCGTAAGCCGTGCGCGAACGTGCCGCTCGTGCGTCTCGACCACGGCCTAGCGTCTGCTACGCTAAGTGCGTACCATTACGGTACCCCGTACGCCCATTGCGTACTGAGTCTCTTACCAATATATAGTGAATGTTATAAGAAAAATAATTAGCTTTATCAGCACCAACACGGTCATGAGCTTTCTGGCCTCCCAGGATGCATTGGGGCCTTCACCATATAGTCCCGACCACTGACTCAGTCAGATCAGTTTTTTGCTTGGTGCGGCAGGAAGCCGCATGGTCATAGGGCTGCTGAGAGAGCAGCCTCAAGCTTTTATTATTTTATATTTATAGACTTACTATATTGTTTTTTTGAGCGACTTATCTTTACAGCGTCTTAAACGCATTCTAGAAAGAGTCGCTCCAACAACTCCCCACCGGGTCGCAACAACGCTTACCTTCGGGTATCAGTGCTGTCTCGACGGGCGTCTGTGTCGGATGTTCTAGCAGGTCCAGCAGACGTAACCAGGCTGTGGCCGGAGCATGGGGAGACGGTGAGTCTATGGACTTCCTCTTACTAGAGGGGTCAGGACACAGCTACACTAATTTTGGTGGAGACTACAAACAGTGTGTTGATGCACCGAACATCTAGAGTGCGACAGCGCTATGCTCCGGGGATCATAGGCGCCAGGACTAGGTAGAGGCCGCGATCCTGGGAGTTTAAGTCAACAGGGGGATTCAGACGCCCTCCTGGCCGTCCCTCTTCCGAGTTCATGGCCAGTTCCCGCGTGTTTCTCGTTTCATGAACTAAATGACCTCACTTCCGGCTCAGACGCTACCACGAGGGTACTCGGTCGCAGCTTAGACGCTGCGGTTGTGTACACTGGAGATAAACCCGCCCAAACCGAGTCGCAGGCCTTAGCGTCTGCATACACGTGGAAGTCGCTCAGCGTTCGTGTCCGTTGGTGAGCGTCCGTGTCCGTTATCAGTTATCAAGAGCGGCAGTGTACACCAGCAGCGTCTGAATCCACTCAGCGTATTACGAGCGTATTTGCTTGGATATGGAAGTGTGGTGAGTCTCCCTGTATCCCGCTCTACGGAGGCAGGGTATACAGTACTAAAAATTCTCTCTACTTCTTAGTATGCATTGTTCATTTTTAGTACCTATTGCATATGAGACCTGTATATTACTGTGTTTTCTGCATGCTATGTTGAAAAAAGAACCAGTTTAAAACAGAAGTACAATTTTCCTACTTATGTATAAGTTGTTATGGAGGTTGTATTCTCATATGGCAATGTCTAATGCTTTAACATGTGACTGACTGCTAGAATGTGTACTACTTTTCTGTGTAATGTCAGTCCTGTTCTGACCCTCAAATCAGGTGCACTGTGGTCAGATTGATCTCACCTCTATATACTGACATATAGGATGATTTTCAGTCACAAATTGTGTAGTCAATAACAGGTTAATACCATGTCTGTGAGCGGCAAAAGTGATGAGGAGAATTTATCAAGCACTCCTACAGCCCTAACATGCTTATCTTGTAAGTCAGGGGTAATTGATATGAATCAATTGGTCACTTATGAGGGTTTGTGTGCAAACTGTTTCGCTTTTCAGCGAAGTAAAAAACAGGAGTTGGTTCAACCACCAACAGAGCCACCATGGAATATGTTCGCAAAGACTATATCATCAATAGCGGACAGGTTAACTCCGGTAGAACCGCCTCAAGGATTAGGTTGTACTATGAACCCATACATGCAGCTCCCTTCCTATGGTTTGGTTCCAGTAGCCGCTACAAGCAACCAAGGTAAGACTAAGACAGACACGTCTGTGTGGCAGACTACACAAGATGACACATCGGATGATGATGATACAATAGATTCAACTCCGTATGATGATCAGTCACAGAGCTTTAGTTCAGAAGATGTAGCTGAACTTATTAATGCTGTGAAGGCTGTTCTCTCGTTGGAAGAGCCAGCCAAGACAGTGTTGAAAGCTAAAGCACCTGTATTTAAACAAACAAAATCAGTGAAAGCTGAATTCCCAGCGTCAGATGAGCTGACGGAAATGATGGATGAGTCTTGGGCAGCGCCCAGTAAAAAGTACAAGATTCCTAAGAGATGGGATTCTTATTATCCATTTCCTGCTGTGGATTGTTCGAAAAGAGAAGTTCCTCCAAAAGTAGATGCACATATTCTGCGACTCGTGCATAAATCTGCTTTACCACTGTCATCTACCTCATTGAATGATGTCACAGACAGAAGGGAAGAGAGCCTTTTGAAAAATATTTTTTCTCTAGTAGGAGCAGTGGTAAGACCTGCTATGGCTTCGGCCTGGGTAGCAAAGGCAATGGGCGAATGGATAGAGGAACTAGAGAATGACATCCCTTCTCCTACAAGGGAGCAAGAGGATCGTTTTTGCAGTTTAAGACAATCTATTTGGAAGAAGCAGCAATTGATGTAGGTACAGTTGCTTCTAAAGCTTCAGCCTTGACAGTAGTTGCTCGCAGAGCAGTTTGGCTACGTACCTGGAAGGCAGATGCGGAATCCAAGAAAGAATTGGAAGCATTGCCTTTTGTCGGTAATATATTATTTGGAAAACCTTTATCGGATATCCTAGAATCAGAGGCTGAATCGAAAAAGGTCAGATTTCCGGCTGCTTATAACCCTAAGTCCAAGGGTTTAAAATTTCGCTCATTTCGTTGGCAAAGCAAAGCGAAAGCTAAAGAGGAGCCTAAGCAACCCCAGTTTAAATCCAGGTATAGGAAGCAGTGGGCTAGCAAAAAGCCAGCTTCCAAGCCTGAACAGAAACCGCCAGCCTGAAGAGACTGGCCTCCGCCTGGAGGATTCCGGGGTTGGGGGCCGACTCCTTCTTTTTGCACACATATGACAACAGTCAACAGCAGATGCTTGGGTGCAGAAGGTAGTATCTCAGGGGTATGGGTTCCCATTCAGGAGGCAGCCTCCTCCAAGATTTTTTTGCACCAGCCCGTCTCGTATAGAGTCAAAGGCCAATGCCCTGCAAGAAGCAGTCCAAAAATGACTGCAGTCGGCTGTGATTGTCCCAGTACCTCCATCACAAAGGGGACAGGGGTTTTACTCCAATCTATTTCTAATCCAGAAGCCAAATGGGTCATATCGACCAATTCTAAATCTGAAAATGTTGAACAAATACATATGGATCCCGAAGATCCACATGGAGACGTTACGCTCCATAATGTTGGCTATGGAACCGGGAGATTACATGGTATCTCTGGATGTATGGGATGCTTACCTACATGTGCCTATAGCACTGTCGCATCAGTGTTACCTCAGGTTTGCCATCCTCCAGGAACATTTCCAGTTCCAAGCTCTGCCTTTCGGGCTAGCTACAGCACCCAGGGTGTTTACCAAGATCATGGTGGTTATGGCAGCTTGTCTGCGCAAACAGGGGATAAGAATATTCCCATACCTAGACGACCTGTTAATCTTAGCACAGTCGCAAGATTTACTGTTGAGCCATCTTCAACAGACGATAGTTTGTTTACAGAGACACGGGTGGCTCATAAATTGGGAAAAGTCGTCCCTGAATCCATCACAGCGGATGGTTCATTTGGGGACCATTTTGGATTCAGACCTACAGAAAGTTTTCCTACCGGAGAAAAAGATAGTCAAGGTGCAGGTCATGGCTCAGGAAGCGTTGCACGCCCAGACAATGTCAGTCCATGCAGCAATGCGACTGTTGGGTCTGATGGTATCAACCTTCGACATAGTGGAATATGCACAATTCCACTCCAGACCGTTGCAGCACCTTATTCTGACCAAATGGAACGGAAATCATCAGACGATAAAAAAACAGATGATAAAGTTTCCAGTAAGTGTAAAAAGGTCTCTAACGTGGTGGCTACAGACAGACCATTTAGACAAGGGGAGACCCTTTTGGATAAAAGAGTGGCAAGTCCTTACAACAGATGCCAGCCTGCAGGGCTGGGGGGCGGTACTCGGAAGCCTGTGGTTTCAGGGAAAATGGACCGCAAGGGAAAGTCGCCTGCCAATAAATCTGTTAGAAATAAGGGCTGTTTACTTGGCTCTAGTTCAGGCAAAGGACAGTCTGCAGGGAAGACCAGTCCAGATTCGCTCCGACAATGCGACAGCAGTAGCATACCTCAATCATCAAGGAGGTACTCACAGCAGGAGACTGATGGAGGAAGTAACTCCCATTCTAAGATGGGCAGAACTCCATCTCCCAGCATTGTCAGCAGTATTTGTCCCGGGTGTGCTAAACTGGGAAGCGGATTTTCTCAGTCGACACACCATTCAGGAAACCGAATGGGCACCACACCCACAAGTGTTTCAGACACTGGTGAACAGATGGGGTCTACCAGAGATAGACCTTATGGCGTCTCGTCTAAACAACAAAGTTCCAAGGTACAGATCGAGGACAAGGGACCCAGGGGCGGTCTTTGTAGACGCACTGTCAGTAGAATGGAGGTTTCAGCTGGCGTATCTGTTCCCGCCAATATCTCTGTTACCCAGAGTAGTGAGAAAGCTAAAACAGGCGAAAGGAACAATCATTCTAATAGCTCCAGCTTGGCCAAGAAGGCATTGGTACACAGATCTGTTGAGAATGTCCATGGAAGCACCGATACTGCTCCCTCAACGTCCAGATCTGCTAATGCAGGGTCCTTGTTGTCACAGTCATCTGGATCGCCTGTCTTTGATGGCGTGGCTGTTGAAACCTCTATCTTAGAGGCTAAAGGTTTTTCGAAACAAGTAATCCAAACTATGCTTAGAGCAAGAAAGCCTTCTTCGGCGCGTGTGTATCATAGAATATGGCAAGCCTATGTTCATTGGTGTACTGGAAAAAATTTCAATCCGAGATCTTTTAAAGTAGCTAGGATTTTGGATTTCTTTCAGGCAGGATTGGATAAAGGGTTGAAGGTTGCTTCCTTGAGGGTTCAGGTTTCAGCGTTAACTGTATGGTTTCAGCAGAAGATTGCTGATTTACAGGATGTACGTACATTTTTTCAAGGAGTAGTACATATTCAACCTCCATTTGTTCCTCCTGCAGCTCCCTGGGATTTGAATTTAGTTCTTAAATTTCTCCATGGTCCTCTGTTTGAACCACTTGAGAGAGCAGATCTTAAGTGGTTAACGGTTAAAGTTCTTTTTTTACTGCTAATGGCGTCAGCCAGAAGAGTGTCAGATTTAGGAGCATTATCATGTAAGTCTCCTTTCCTAAGTTTTTTTCCAGACAGAGCAGTTCTCAGAACGAGATCTAGTTATCTTCCAAAGGTGGCATCAAAGTTTCACCTGAATGAAGAGATTGTAGTCCCAGCTTTTCAGGTATCGGGACTATCTGCGGGAGAAGCGTCGCTGGACGTGGTCCGGGCTTTAAGAATCTACATAGATCGTACTAGTGCCATCAGGAAAACAGATTCTCTCTTCATCCTCTATGGATTCCATAGAAGAGGATGGCCTACTAGTAAACAGACGCTGGCGAGATGGCTCCGAATGGTAATATCAGAAGCTTATTCGCATGCAGATCTCCCTATTCCGGCTAATGTCTCTGCACACTCTACATGGAAGGTAGGTCCTTCTTGGGCAGCACAACAGGGTGCTTCAGCAGAACAGATATGTAGGGCAGCCACATGGTCTTCCATAAACACATTCATTAGACATTATGCCTTGGATACTTTTGCCTCTCATGACGCAGACTTCGGGCGAAAGGTCCTCCTGTGCAATCAGGAGCGTCCCCACCACTAAAATGGCTTTGGGAATCCCAATGTTATCCTGTGGATAATCCTGTGGACCCAGCCAGAGAAATATACGTTATGGTAAGAACTTACCGTTGATAACGTGATTTCTCTTATGTCCACAGATATCCACAGGGATCCCACCCTGACGCATCTGATTTGAGGATCTAGACAATCACTAAAACCTCTTCCTTCTTGTATGGAAGGGTGTGCATGTGTGTTCTTATCGCCTAAACAGGTCTCTGCCTGATGTTCCTGCCTAAAATCGCTGTGGAAAGAATTGATCTGACTGAGTCAGTGGGCAGGACTATATGGTGAAGGCCCCAATGCATGGGAGGCCAGAAAGCTCGTGACCGTGTTGGTGCCATTTTCGCTGTCGCTCGACAATATCCCAATGTTATCCTGTGGATACCTGTGGACATAAGAGAAATCACGTTATCAACGGTAAATTCTTACCATAACGTATATATTTTCCTAGATGTTGGGAAAAATGGTTGTTGCTCAGATGGTGGATCCTTGAAGAATACACATCTCTATGAGAGGCTCACCACCAACTCCATTCACCTGCCACCAGTTGAGCAAACAAAGAATGGGCCGGGATTTATGTTCGTGGCCTTCGCACTGCACGAACACATAATGAAACCCTACCCGCAAAGAGCCCTAAACCACGATAGGTGCATTTTCAACTACGTCCTTTCTAGGGCCTGTCGGGTTGTTGAGAATGCATTTGGCATTCTCAGCAACCGGTTCAGGATCTTCCACCGACCCATCAACTTGAGGCTGGACAAAACTGACTCTGTAGTAACAGCATGCTGTATACTGCACAACATGCTCCGACGCAAGGCTACGAGGCAAATGCCTTTGCACCCAGCAGGACCGGAAGTCCCCAACCAGCCATTGGAGATAGTGCTGATTTCCTCGGTAGGACCACCTGCAGTAACCTTACGTGGCAGTGCAAGGGCAAAGGATGTCCGTGAAAATTACAATGCCTTTTACAATGGCATGGCAGAAGGAATACATCAGATAAGAAAAATTATTTAAAAGCAACTTACCCCTTTGGCTTTCTCCACATCCAGACATCCCTCTTCGGACTCTGCCATCACCACTAGAGACTCCTTAACCGTTTCTCCAGGAGTAAGTTTAGTTCTTTGAAATACCACAGCTGCGGCACATAGACCTTGTCTACACCGGCCCCCGACCTCTTTGACTCCTCCTCCTTGTGATTCTCTTTTACGAACACTGTCCGAATATTCACAATTTTCTTCCAAACCCAGGCCACCGAGGCCCCAAAGACGGTGGACTTGAAGTACTCCACCAGGCGGTTATAGGCAGCCTCCCTCTTCTGCTTGTTGCTGTAGTCCGGTGAGGACGTCAGCCAAAGACACTTCTCCTCCCGGTACAAGCTGATAAAGCCTGATATAAAATTGCGGCCCTCATAGGACATCTGCAGAATGAAAAACAAAGGAAAATTAATAAACATGAAAAAAATAAGAATTTACTCACCGGTAATTCTATTTCTCGTAGTCCGTAGTGGATGCTGGGACTCCGTAAGGACCATGGGGAATAGCGGCTCCGCTGGAGACTGGGCACAACTAAAATAAAGCTTTAGACTAACTGGTGTGCACTGGCTCCTCCCACTATGACCCTCCTCCAGACTTCAGTTAGGATACTGTGCCCGGAAGAGCTGACACAAGAAGGAAGGATTTTGAATCCCGGGTAAGACCCATACCAGCCACACCAATCACACCGTATAACTCGTGATACAATACCCAGTTAACAGTATGATAACAACTGAGCCTCTCCACAGATGGCTCAACAATAACCCTTTAGTTAAACAATAACTATATACAAGTATTGCAGACAATCCGCACTTGGGATAGGCGCCCAGCATCCACTACGGACTACGAGAAATAGAATTACCGGTGAGTAAATTCTTATTTTCTCTGACGTCCTAAGTGGATGCTGGGACTCCGTAAGGACCATGGGGATTATACCAAAGCTCCCAAACGGGCGGGAGAGTGCGGATGACTCTGCAGCACCGAATGGGCAAACTCTAGGTCCTCCTCAGCCAGGGTGTCAAACTTGTAGAATTTAGCAAATGTGTTTGACCCCGGCCAAGTAGCTGCTCGGCAAAGTTGTAAAGCCGAGACCCCTCGGGCAGCCGCCCAAGAAGAGCCCACCTTCCTCGTGGAATGGGCTTTCACTGATTTAGGATGCGGCAGTCCAGCCGCAGAATGTGCAAGCTGAATCGTACTACAGATCCAGCGAGCAATAGTCTGCTTTGAAGCAGGTGCACCCAACTTGTTGGGCGCATGCAGGATAAATAGCGAGTCCTGGAAACATAAATTTTCAGGGCCCTGACTACGTCCAACAACTTGGAAGCCTCCAAGTCTTTAGTAGCCGCAGGCACCACAATAGGTTGGTTCAAATGAAAAGCTGATACCACCTTAGGGAGAAACTGGGGACGAGTCCTCAATTCTGCCCTATCCATATGAAAAATCAGATAAGGGCTTTTACATGACAAAGCCGCCAATTCTGATACACGCCTGGCCGAAGCAAAGGCCAACAACATGACCACTTTCCACGTGAGATATTTCAATTCCACGGTTTTAAGTGGCTCAAACCAATGTGACTTTAGGAAATCCAACACCACGTTGAGATCCCAAGGTGCCACTGGAGGCACAAAAGGGGGCTGAATATGCAGCACTCCCTTAACAAAAGTCTGAACTTCAGGCAGTGAAGCCAGTTCTCTCTGGAAGAAAATCGATAGAGCCGAAATCTGGACCTTAATGGAACCCAATTTTAGGCCCATAGTCACCCCTGACTGTAGGAAGTGCAGGAAACGGCCCAGCTGAAATTCTTCCATTGGGGCCTTCCTGGCCTCACACCACGCAACATATTTTCGCCAAATGCGGTGATAATGGTTCGCGGTCACTTCTTTCCTAGCTTTAATCAGCGTAGGAATGACTTCCTCCGGAATGCCCTTTTCCTTCAGGATCCGGTGTTCAACCGCCATGCCGTCAAACGCAGCCAGGGTAAGTCTTGGAACAGACAGGGCCCCTGCTGCAGCAGGTCCTGTCTGAGTGGCAGAGGCCATGGGTCCTCTGAGATTATTTCTTGAAGTTCCGGGTACCAAGCTCTTCTTGGCCAATCCGGAACAATGAGTATAGTTCTTACTCCTCTTCTCCTTATTATCCTCAGTACCTTTGGTATGAGAGGAAGAGGAGGGAACACATAAACCGACCGGTACACCCACGGTGTCACTAGAGCGTCCACAGCTATCGCCTGAGGGTCTCTTGACCTGGCGCAATATCTTCCTAGCTTTTTGTTTAGGCGGGACGCCATCATGTCCACCTGTGGCCTTTCCCAACGGTTTACAATCAGTTGGAAGACTTCTGGATGAAGTCCCCACTCCCCCGGGTGGAGGTCGTGCCTGCTGAGAAAGTCTGCTTCCCAGTTGTCCACTCCCGGAATGAACACTGCTGACAGTGCTAACACGTGATTTTCCGCCCATCGGAGAATCCTTGTGGCTTCTGCCATCGCCGTCCTGCTTCTTGTGCCGCCCTGTCGGTTTACATGGGCGACTGCCGTGATGTTGTCTGACTGGATCAGTACCGGCTGGTTTTGAAGCAGGGGTTTTGCCTGACTTAGGGCATTGAAAATGGCCCTCAGTTCTAGAATATTTATGTGTAGGGAAGTCTCCTGACTCGACCATAGTCCTTGGAAGTTTCTTCCCTGTGTGACTGCCCCCCAGCCTCGAAGGCTGGCATCCGTGGTCACCAGGACCCAGTCCTGTATGCCGAATCTGCGGCCCTCTTGAAGATGAGCACTTTGCAGCCACCACAGCAGAGGCACCCTGGTCCATGGAGACAGGGTTATCAGCCGATGCATCTGAAGATGCGATCCGGACCACTTGTCCAACAGGTCCCACTGAAAGGTTCTTGCATGGAACCTGCCGAATGGAATTGCTTCGTAGGAAGCTACCATCTTTCCCAGGATCCGCGTGCAGTGATGCACCGACACCTGTTTTGGTTTTAGGAGGCCTCTGACTAGAGATGACAGCTCCTTGGCCTTCTCCTCCGGGAGAAACACTTTTTTCTGTTCTGTGTCCAGAACCATTCCCAGGAACAGTAGACATGTCGTAGGGACCAGCTGTGACTTCGGTATATTTAGAATCCAGCCGTGCTGTTGTAGCACCTCCCGAGATAGTGCTACCCCGACCAACAACTGCTCTCTGGACCTCGCCTTTATCAGGAGATCGTCCAAGTACGGGATAATTAAAACTCCCTTTTTTTGAAGGAGTATCATCATTTCGGCCATTACCTTGGTAAATACCCTCGGAGCCGTGGATAGACCAAACGGCAACGTCTGGAATTGGTAATGACAATTCTGTACCACAAATCTGAGGTACTCCTGGTGAGGATGGTAAATGGGGACATGCAGGTAAGTATCCTTGATGTCCAGTGATACCATGTAATTCCCCTCGTCCAGGCTTGCAATAACCGCCCTGAGCGATTCCATCTTGAACTTGAATTTTTTTATATATGTGTTCAAGGATTTCAAATTTAAAATGGGTCTCACCGAACCGTCCGGTTTCGGTACCACAAACATTGTGGAATAGTAGCCCCGTCCTTGTTGAAGTAGGGGCACCTTGACTATCACCTGCTGGGAATACAGCTTGTGAATTGCCTCTAGCACTGCCTCCCTGCCTGAGGGAGTTGTTGGCAAGGCAGATTTTAGGAAACGGCGGGGAAGGGGGGGGGACGTCTTGAATTCCAGCTTGTACCCCTGAGATACTACTTGAAGGATCCAGGGATCCACCCGTGAGCGAGCCCACTGATTGCTGAAGTTTTTTAAAAGGGCCCCCACCGTACCTGGCTCCGCTTGTGGAGCCCCAGCGTCATGCGGTGGACTTGGAGGAAGCGGGGGAGGACTTTTGCTCCTGGGAACTGGCTGTATGCTGCAGCTTTTTCCCTCTACCTCTGCCTCTGGGCAGAAAGGACGCGCCTTTAACCCGCTTGCCCTTATGGGGTCGAAAGGACTGTACCTGATAATACGGTGCTTTCTTTGGCTGTGAAGGAACATGGGGTAAAAATGCTGACTTTCCAGCTGTTGCTGTGGAAACGAGGTCCGAGAGACCATCCCCGAACAACTCCTCACCCTTATAAGGCAAAACTTCCATGTGCCTTTTAGAATCTGCATCACCTGTCCACTGCCGAGTCCATAACCCTCTCCTGGCAGTAATGAACATTGCACTTACTTTAGATGCCAGCTGGCAAATATCCCTCTGTGCATCTCTCATGTATAAGACTGCATCTTTAATATGCTCTACGGTTAGCAATATAGTGTCCCTGTCTAGGGTATCAATATTTTCCGACAGGGAATCTGACCACGCAGCTGCAGCACTGCACATCCATGCTGAAGCAATAGCTGGTCTCAGTATAATACCTGTGTGTGTATATACAGACTTCAGGATAGCTTCCTGCTTTCTATCAGCAGGCTCCTTTAGGGCGGCCGTATCCGGAGACGGTAGTGCCACCTTCTTTGACAAGCGTGTGAGCGCTTTATCCACCCTAGGGGATGTTTCCCAACGTGACCTATCCTCTGGCGGGAAAGGGTACGTCATTAGTAACCTTTTAGAAATTACCAGTTTCTTATCGGGGGAAGCCCACGCTTCTTCACACACTTCATTTAATTCCTCAGATAGAGGAAAAACTACTGGTAGTTTTTTCTCTCCAAACATAATACCCTTTTTTGTGGTACCTGGGGTAACATCAGAAATGTGCAACACATTTTTCATAGCCTCAATCATGTAACGTGTGGCCCTATTGGAAGTTACATTAGTCTCATCGTCGTCGACACTGGAGTCAGTATCCGTGTCGGCATCTGTGTCTGCCATCTGAGGTAGCGGGCGTTTTAGAGCCCCTGATGGCTTTTGAGACGCCTGGGCAGGCGCAGGCTGAGAAGCCGGCTGTCCCATATTTGGTATGTCGTCAAACCTTTTATGTAAGGAATCGACACTGTCACGTAATTCCTTCCACATAACCATCCACTCAGGTGTCGGCCCCGCAGGGGGTGACATCACATTTATAGGCATCTGCTCCGCCTCCACATAAGCCTCCTCATCAAACATGTCGACACAGCCGTACCGACACACCGCACACACACAGGGAATGCTCTGACAGAGGACAGGACCCCACAAAGCCCTTTGGGGAGACAGAGAGAGAGTATGCCAGCACACACCAGAGCGCTATAATAATACAGGGATTAACTGAATTATTTCCCCTTATAGCTGCTATATAAGTTATACTGCGCCTAAATTTAGTGCCCCCCTCTCTTTTTTACCCTTTGTAGCTTGATACTGCAGGGGAGAGCCAGGGAGCGATCCTTCCAGCGGAGCTGTGAGGGAAAAATGGCGCCAGTGTGCTGAGGGAGTTAGCCCCGCCCCTTTTTCAGCGGACTTCTCACGCTTTTTTCAGGATTTCTGGCAGGGGTAATTTATCACATATATAGCCTCTGGGACTATATATTGTGATGATTTGCCAGCCAAGGTGTTTATATTGCTGCTCAGGGCGCCCCCCCCCCCCCCCCAGCGCCCTGCACCCATCAGTGACCGGAGTGTGAGGTGTGCATGAGGAGCAATGGCGCACAGCTGCAGTGCTGTGCGCTACCTTGTTGAAGACCGAGGTCTTCTGCCGCCGATTTTCCGGACCACTTCTTGCTTCTGGCTCTGTAAGGGGGACGGCGGCGCGGCTCCGGGACCGAACGATCGAGGTCGGGTCCTGTGTTCGATCCCTCTGGAGCTAATGGTGTCCAGTAGCCTAAGAGGCCCAAACTATCTCCAATCAGGTAGGTTCGCTTCTTCTCCCCTTAGTCCCTCGCTGCAGTGAGTCTGTTGCCAGCAGATCTCACTGTAAAATAAAAAACCTAAAATATACTTTCTTTCTAGGAGCTCAGGAGAGCCCCTAGTGTGCATCCAGCTCAGCCGGGCACAAGAATCTAACTGAGGTCTGGAGGAGGGTCATAGTGGGAGGAGCCAGTGCACACCAGTTAGTCTAAAGCTTTCTTTTAGTTGTGCCCAGTCTCCTGCGGAGCCGCTATTCCCCATGGTCCTTACGGAGTCCCAGCATCCACTTAGGACGTCAGAGAAAGTTGCATTATTCTGCTTAAATAAAGTTTGTTTTCTAATTACTGCTGTGAATTATCTGAAATATGTTGTGATAATACATTGGTGTGCAGGATGCAGCAGCATAATGGTGGGCAGGGGCTTGCAGTGGGGCAGCATAATGGTGGACAGGGCATGGCCAGTGGCTTGCAGTGCGGCAGCATTTTGGGCAGTGGGCCAGCAGAATGGTGGGTATAGGTGGCAGCATAATGGTGGGCAGTGGCTTGCAGTGGGACAGCATAATGGCGGACAGGGCACGGTCAGTGGCTTGTAGTGGGGCAGAATTTTGGCTAGTGGGCCAGTATATTGGTGGGTAGAGCAGCATAATGGTGGGCAGTGGTGGTAAAACAGCATAATAATCATTGGTGGCCAGTGGTGTAGCCTGTCTACCTTGTGTGGTGTTTGGGAGCTTAGCAGCGTGCTTCCAGCCTCCTCTCCAGTCATGTGCACAGTGGGTGGAAGAGGAGTGGCCAGAAGTGAGCTCAAATCTTCACATATCGCACATCGCAGTGCGATAAATAGCACGTGCATAAAACAGCATGCGATCGCACATGCGATCCGATAAATATTAAGTGCAGCACATAGGATCTTGAGATGCGAGATCCGACCGGCGTAGCCGCGCATCGCGTTGCATAGTACATAAGATGTGCATACTATCCTGCGATTTATCTCACAGATGCGGTTGAAATCGGTTGTACCAGATATCGCAAAATTGCATGGGCCCCATACTATAAAACGATATGTCTCTGAGGCTGATGTCAGATGCGATTTCCCTTGAATTCCCCCGGGACCTTCCCGGGAGTGATCCCATATAATATTATACTTTTGTGCTATTTTTGCATAAGATATATTGCATGCAGGTGATCAAGATGTGAAAAAATAAGAATTTACTCACCGGTAATTCTATTTCTCGTAGTCCGTAGTGGATGCTGGGGACTCCGTAAGGACCATGGGGAATAAGACGGGCTCCGCAGGAGACTGGGCACTCTAAAGAAAGATTCAGTACTATTTGGTGTGCACTGGCTCCTCCCTCTATGCCCCTCCTCCAGACCTCAGTTAAGGAAACTATGCCCGGAAGAGCTGACATTACAAGGAAAGGATTTTGGAATCCAGGGTAAGACTCATACCAGCCACACCAATCACACTGTACAACTTGTGATAAACTTACCCAGTTAACAGTATGAACAACAACTGAGCATCACTCAACCGATGCTACATAACCATAACCCTTTGTTAAGCAATAACTATATACACGTATTGCAGAAAGTCCGCACTTGGGACGGGCGCCCAGCATCCACTACGGACTACGAGAAATAGAATTACCGGTGAGTAAATTCTTATTTTCTCTAACGTCCTAGTGGATGCTGGGGACTCCGTAAGGACCATGGGGATTATACCAAAGCTCCCAAACGGGCGGGAGAGTGCGGATGACTCTGCAGCACAGAATGGGCAAACACAAGGTCCTCCTCAGCCAGGGTATCAAACCTGTAGAATTTTGCAAAAGTGTTCGAACCCGACCAAGTAGCAGCTCGACAAAGCTGTAATGCCGAGACCCCTCGGGCAGCCGCCCAAGAAGAGCCCACTTTCCTTGTGGAATGGGCTTTCACTGATTTCGGCTGCGGCAATCCCGCCGCAGAATGAGCCTGCTGAATCGTGTTACAGATCCAGCGAGCAATAGTTTGCTTTGAAGCAGGAGCACCCAGCTTGTTGGATGCATACAGGATAAACAGCGAGTCAGTCTTCCTGACTCCAGCCGTTCTGGTTACATAAATCTTCAAAGCCCGGACTACGTCCAGCAACTTGGAGTCCTCCAAGTCACGAGTAGCCGCAGGCACCACAATAGGTTGGTTCAAATGAAAAGATGACACCACCTTTGGTAGAAACTGCGGACGAGTCCGCAATTCTGCCCTGTCCATATGGAAAACCAGATAGGGGCTTTTTCATGACAAAGCCGCCAATTCTGACACACGCCTAGCTGAAGCTAAAGCCAACAGCATGACCACCTTCCACGTGAGATACTTTAGTTCCACGGTCTTAAGTGGCTCAAACCAGTGGGATTTCAGGAAATCCAACACCACGTTAAGATCCCAAGGTGCCACTGGTGGCACAAAAGGGGGCTGAATATGCAGCACTCCCTTAACAAACTTCTGAACCTCAGGCAGTGAAGCCAGTTCTTTTTGAAAGAAGATGGATAGGGCCGAAATCTGGACCTTTATGGACCCTAATTTTAGGCCCATAGTCACACCTGACTGTAGGAAGTGCAGGAATCGACCCAGCTGGAATTCCTCTGTAGGGGCCTTTCTGGCCTCACACCAAACAACATATTTTCGCCATATACGGTGATAATGCTTTGCTGTCACGTCCTTCCTAGCCTTTATCAGCGTAGGAATAACTTCATCTGGAATGCCCTTTTCTGCTAGGATTCGGCGTTCAACCGCCATGCCGTCAAACGCAGCCGCGGTAAGTCTTGGAACAGACAGGGCCCCTGTTGCAACAGGTCCTGTCTGAGAGGCAGAGGCTATGGTTCCTCTGTGAGCATTTCTTGCAGTTCCGGGTACCAAGTCCTTCTTGGCCAGTCCGGAACAATGAGTATTGTTTTCACTCTTCTTTTCCTTACGATTCTCAGTACCTTGGGTATGAGAGGAAGAGGAAACACATAGACCGACTGGAACACCCACGGTGTTACCAGTGCGTCCACAGCTATCGCCTGAGGGTCCCTTGACCTGGCGCAATACCTTTTTAGCTTTTTGTTGAGGCGGGACGCCATCATGTCCACTTGTGGCAGTTCCCACCGACTTGCAATCTGCGTGAAGACTTCTTGATGAAGTCCCCACTCTCCCGGGTGGAGGTCGTGCCTGCTGAGGAAGTCTGCTTCCCAGTTGTCCACTCCCGGAATGAACACTGCTGACAGTGCTTGCACGTGATTCTCCGCCCAACGAAGAATCCTGGTGACTTCCGCCATCGCCACTCTGCTTCTTGTGCCGCCCTGGCGGTTTACATGAGCCACTGCGGTGATGTTGTCTGACTGAATCAGCACCGGTTGGTTGCGAAGCAGAGGCTCCGCTTGACTCAGGGCGTTGTATATGGCCCTTAGTTCCAGGATATTTATGTGCAGACAAGCCTCCTGACTTGACCACAACCCTTGGAAGTTTCTTCCCTGAGTGACTGCCCCCCATCCTCGGAGGCTCGCATCCGTGGTCACCAGGACCCAGTTCTGTATGCCGAACCTGCGGCCCTCGAGAAGGTGAGCACTCTGCAGCCACCACAGAAGAGACACCCTGGCCCTGGGGGACAGGGTGATCAGCTGATGCATCTGAAGATGCGATCCGGTGTGTCCAGAATCATGCCCAGAAAGGGCAGACGCGTCGTAGGAATCAGCTGCGATTTTGGGATATTCAGAATCCAGCCGTGCTGTTGCAACACTTCCTGAGAGTGTGCTACGCTGATCAGCAACTGCTCTCTGGACCTCGCCTTTATGAGGAGATCGTCCAAGTATGGGATAATTGTGACTCCTTGCTTTCTCAGGAGCACCATCCTTTCCGCCATTACCTTGGTATTCTCGGTGCCGTGGAGAGCCCGAACGGCAACGTCTGGAATTGGTAATGACAGTCCTGTACCACAAATCTGAGGTACTCCTGATGAGGTGGATAAATGGGGACATGCAAGTAAGCATCCTTGATGTCCAGAGACACCATAAAATCCCCCTCTTCCAGGCTTGCAATGACCGCTCTGAGCGATTCCATTTTGAACTTGAATTTCTTCAGATAAATGTTCAGGGATTTTAAATTCAAGATGGGTCTGACCGAACCGTCCGGTTTCGGTACTACAAACATAGTGGAATAGTAACCCCTTCCCTGTTGAAGGAGAGGAACCTTTACAACCACCTGCTGGAGGTATAACTTGTGAATTGCTGCCAGCACTACCTCCCTTTCCATGGGGGAAACTGGCAAGGCCGATTTTAGGTAACGGTGAGGGGGCGTCACCTCGAATTCCAGTTTGTATCCCTGAGACACAACTTGTATAGCTCAAGGATCCACCCGTGAGCGAACCCACTGGTGGCTGAAATGTCGGAGACGCGCCCCCACGGCTCCTGGCTCCGCCTGTGGAGCCCCAGCGTCATGCGGTGGATTTAGTGGAAGCCGGGGGGGACTTTTGTTCCTGGGAACTAGCTGCGTGGTGCAGCCTCTTTCCTCTACCCCTGCCTCTGGCAAGAAAGGATGCACCTCTGACTTTCTTGCTCTTTTGCGAACGAAAGGACTGCATTTGGTAATACGGTGCTTTCTTAGGCTGTGGCGGGACATAAGGCAAGAAATTTGACTTCCCAGCCGTAGCTTTGGAAACTAGGTCTGAGAGACCGTCCCCAAACAATTCCTCACCCTTATAAGGTAAAACCTCCATGTGTTTTTTAGAGTCGGTATCCCCTGTCCATTGCCGAGTCCATAAGACCCTTCTGGCAGAAATGGACATTGCGTTTACTCTAGAGCCCAGCAGGCAAATGTCCCTCTGGGCATCCCGCATATATAGGACCGCGTCCTTGATATGTGCCAGGGTCATTAGTACAGAGTCCCTGTCCAGGGTATCTAACTCCTCAGACAGAGTATCCGTCCATGCTGCTACCGCACTACACATCCAGGCCGAAGCAATTGCTGGCCTCAGCAGCGTACCAGAATGTGTGTAAACAGACTTCAGGATAGCTTTCTGCTTTCTATCCGCAGGATCCTTTAGGGCGGCCGTATCCTGAGACGGCAGGGCCACCTTCTTAGATAGGCGTGTCAACGCCTTGTCTACCCTGGGGGAGGATTCCCAGCGTAACCTGTCCGTTGGCGGGAAAGGATACGCCATCAGCAATCTCTTGGAAATGACTACCTTCCTATCAGGGGAATCCCACGCTTTTTCACATAATTCATTCAATTCATGTGACGGGGGAAAAGCCACTTCTTGCTTTTTCTCCCCATACATATAAATCCTCTTGTCAGGGACAGGATTTTCCTCAGAAATGTGTAACACATCCTTCATTGCCACAATCATGAAGCGGGTGGCTTTAGTCATTTTAGGCTGCAACTTTGCATCATCGTCATCGACACTGGAATCAGATTCCGTGTCGACGTCTGTGTCAACTAACTGGGATATTGGGGCGCTTTTGAGACCCTGACGGCCTCTGCGCTGTGGGAGCAGGCATGGGTTGAGACCCCGACTGTCCCAAGGCTACAGCTTTATCCAATCTGTTATGTAAGGAGCTTACATTATCATTTAACACCTTCCACATATCCATTCAATCAGGTGTCGGCCCCGTCGGGGGCGACACCACATCTATTTGCACTTGTTCTGCCTCCACGTATCCTTCCTCATCAAACATGTCGACACAGGCGTACCGACACACCGCACACATACAGGGAACGCTCTGACTGAGGACAGGACCCCACAAAGGCTTTTGGGGAGACAGAGAAAGAGTATGTCAGCACACACCCCAGCGCTATATAACCCAGGGATTACACTGTACCTTAGTGTTTACCCAGTAGCTGCTGTTTTAATATATATATCTCTGCGCCTAAATTTATGTGCCCCCCTCTCTTTTTTACCCTCTATTGCACCTGTATACTGCAGGGGAGAGCTTGGGGAGCGTCCTTCCAGCGGAGCTGTGAAGAGAAAATGGCGCTGGTGTGCTGAGGAAGAAGGCCCCGCCCCCTCAGCGGCGGGCTTCTGTCCCGCTTCTCATGTGTAAAAATGGCGGGGGCTCGCACATATATACAGTGCCTGACTGTATATATGTATACTTTTGCCATCAGGTATCTTAATTGCTGCCCAGGGCGCCCCCCCCCCCCCCCCTGCGCCCTGCACCCTACAGTGACCGGAGTGTGTGGGTGTGCTGCGGGAGCAATAACGCACAGCTGCAGTGCTGTGCGCTACCTTAAGTGAAGACAGGAGTCTTCTGCCGCCGATTTCGATGTCTTCTTGCTTCTGCTGCACTTCTGGCTCTGCGAGGGGGACGGCGGCTCCGGGAACGGACGATCAAGGTTAGGTACCTGTGTTCGATCCCTCTGGAGCTAATGGTGTCCAGTAGCCTAAGAAGCGCAACTTAGCTGCAGTGAGTAGGTTTGCTTCTCTCCCCTCAGTCCCACGTAGCAGAGAGTCTGTTGCCAGCAGAAGCTCTCTGAAAATAAAAAACCTTCTTTTCTAGCAAGCTCAGGAGAGCCCACTAGGAGCACCCAGCTCTGGCCGGGCACAGATTCTAACTGAGGTCTGGAGGAGGGGCATAGAGGGAGTAGCCACTGCACACCAGATAGTACTGAATCTTTCTTTAGAGTGCCCAGTCTCCTGCGGAGACCGTCTTATTCCCCATGGTCCTTACGGAGTCCCCAGCATCCACTAGGACGTTAGAGAAATCGCATGCGATATATCATATGGCATACAATGGTAGCATAAAATATATCTGATAGGCTGGATTAGAGGACTGCCGCTGATGGGAGTGTCCTGGAGAATGCAAGTCAAACTTGTGCGATACATCGCATGCGATATATTACATGCACAAGAAGAACACCATTTTCCATCCGATTCCATGCGATAAATCAATCATATAGCACTAGCGATCTAGGGGATCCGATCCGACACTCACTGGACCGCGCATCAGATCGGATCGAAAACACATACGATTTCATACGATATATCGGGCCGAAAGGTCGGAATCGCATGAAATCGTGCAAAATCGTTGTAGTGTATGGGGCCCTTAAAACAAACGTGATTGGTTGGCTGAATCACGTTTACTAGTACATAATTCCCCTGGTGTTCTACTGCATAATTAAAATCAAGTATTTAAGGCAAGTGATCCAATGCAATAATTCACTTCCCTGAAGAACTGCTTATTGCTGGGCATTAAAGTCACAGACACGCATGCAGCCAGTGACACATGTAACCCCTCAGCATCAGCAGCAGGCCAGGCGGCACTGGCAGCCAGTGTGCAACATTTCCCTCCTCCTGCACAAGCACCATCCCCACCCCGCCCAGGCAGACACTGAGGAGGAGGATTAGATGATGAGGAGATCTCCCGGCAGCACCGGATTGCTCGTCACAGGTTACAGTCCTTCATCATCATCATCCTAACCACTGGAACCCCGAGCGGCTCAGCCCCGATCTCCCCCCGCAGTGAGTATACACTATACGGCAGCACCTGATGCCATGACCGGTCCCCAGCAGCAGTATCCTCCCACTGTGACCGTCTCCCCGGCAGCAGCAGCGGCAGAGGGACCATTGCCTTGCGCTACCTGCTGACTGTCCCTGTCTCTGGCCGGTGCTCTCACAGTGTGTACCTCTCGCTAGTGCATGATATGATGTTCCCACCCACTGCCATGTCCTGATGCTTTATCTGCCTCAGTGCTGGCAATGTACAGGATGCTGGCTCCCTGTGTATAGACACAGTACTTTACATCGGCCTCCTAGGTGTATTTATTATCCATATAGTAATTGCTATAGGAGAATGTGCATGTTTTCCAAACAATAACTAGTTAATAACTGAACCATTTTATCACAGTTATCTTCCATAACCTGAATGGACTTTTATCTTAATGTATGATTGCCGGCACCTGTGTTGAACAGGTTAATGGATAAGAAAGGTGTTTCAGCACAGGTGTCGGCAATCATACATGAAGAGGGAAGTCCAGAAGCAGAGCATTCTGTCCCTCCTGGAGAGGGTCATGTTGGGAGGTATGTAATAGTTCTATACGATAATGTGATTTTCCTAATGTCGCCGTGCTGTTGGTGGCTTCCATTACTTGCCGTCCTCCCCCCTGCTGAGAGACTAATGGGCTATATTTATGAAATAGCAGCTTGCTTTATATACATAGCCCTATAGTATATATGTCAGGCACTTGTGTGATGCTTTCATGTTGCTGCTTCAATAGGACAGCTAAAATATAAACTGTATTAAAATACATTTCACCATTGTCCTAGTACTGTTAAAACCAAGGATACCTGAGAATACGTTTTCATTATAAGGTAGGACCATGTTAACACTGATGATGTGTCGACATGGTAACAATGTTGTGTGGCTGTTCCGAGGGCTAAGTACCCTAAACCTAACCCTAATGGTAACCATAAGCCTAAACCTAACCAGCAGCTGCTGTAGATGTTCCAGAGTTTGCGTCTTTATTCACATTTTGTGGTAATGTTGCAAAATGGGTTGCAGCGGTAAGTGTGTCACTAACCCTTAGTTATGTCATAATTTTGCAAATTGGAAGCATTTCACTTGTCAACACTGTGATGATGTGACATTTTGCAGGTGATGACATGTTAACTGTCTACATTTCAACAATGTTAATATAATAACAGTTGACATTGTGACTATCTGCATGCTGACTGCATTCCACGTAGGGAATTTTTACGCACGTTTTAATTTGCTCTGTGAATGTTTCCAGCACTGTTCATTTGCCCGAGACATACACCGCCTGCATCTAACGCACAGGTGTCCAGGCTAGTAAACGTACCACAGTAAAGCACCCATGTGCGTTAACTTACTCAGAGGACATAGTTGTGGGGGGAATTAATGTGCGCTTTAGGGGTTTTGGCTGAAATGCCACCGGGCGGGATGTCGGCGGTCAGAATACCGACCGTGGCATCCCGCTGTTTAGAATCCCGTCAGGAGTTGTGATGCAGCTACCCCTCACCCCCTAGCTCCCTAACCATAACCAGCTGTGTAGCCAAAACTTTGGGGGCCCCATAGCAACATTTTGAAGGGGCCCCTGTCCCAATGCTTCTATAGAGACACTTCTGCGCAGCAGTATTTAATTGTATGCCCCATAATAGTGCCTTGGTTTATTTTCTGAGACATAGTAGAGCCATAGTTAATTTTATGCCACATAGTAGTGCCCTAGTTTATTTTATGAACCATAGAAGTGCCCTAGTTCACATTATGTCACATTGTAGGGCTGCCAGTACACATTATGCCAGTACACATTACTATTACACAGTACCCCCAATTCACATTATGGCATATAGGGGGATATTCAATTGTTTTAAAAGTCGGTTGGGTGTCTGTTTTATCCTGTCTATTAGATAGGAAAAAACAGACACCCAACTGACTTTTCAAACAATTGAATACCCCCATAGTGTCCCCAGTTCATAGTTTGCCACATTATAATACCCTCCAGTTCAATTTATACCAAATTACAATGATCATGACCAGGGGCATAACTAGATATATTGTAGGCCCCAAGGCAAAAGTTGTAAAGGCCATTATGTATCTACTAATGGTGAAAAATGTATGTCACACATGTAACTGTGACAGGGAAGGTGGGCCTCTCTCAGCTCTGGACCCCATAGCAGCTGCACTGCCTTCACCTATGGTAGCTACGCCCATGACCATAACCCTCATTTACTGCAGCCTAAACCTAACCCTTCCCGGTGGTGCCTAAACCTAACCTTCCCTTCCTCGCAGCCTAAATCTTACCCCAGCCCTCACCGCAGCCTAACCCTAACCCTCCCCAGGGGTGCCTAAATCTAACCTGCCCGCCACCCCCACCCCCTTTCCCCACCGCAGCCTAAACCTATCCTCCCTTTCCCCAGCGTCTTCCCTCTCCGGCGGCCCTGCAGTCACTTAATCGGGATATAGGCTGTCGGGATGTTGACCCCAACATTTTGATCCTGTTTGGGATGCCGGCGCCGACATTCTCATCAATGTTGAGATTCTGGAGTCAGTATTTCGACAGCCTGCTTGCGGCCTCTACAGAACAGAGCTGTAAGTCTCATTTATTCCTAGTTCTAACACTCACAGGCTGTTTGATAGCAACAAACATGATTCAGGCAAACTATATATTTATAAATAAGTACTGTTGAATGCAAGATAGCGTAAAAGTCACTGCACAGCAAATACACAATATTATTTGTAACATCTGAAGTTGTCTACTGTAAATGGAGAGCCTCACATGTATGTTTTGAGTGGGCCTACTTGTCTTTTATGTTTTGTTGTCAATTAAAAATAACATTAGTAGTTTTTCGTTCAGTGAGTGAAGTATGAATGTGCAAAGGGTGCACCTGTATTATTCCAACCTCTCTTTAGAAAACATGCTGGTGTTCTTGATTGCACAAACCCCCAAGGTGAGTTACTGCTGCTGGGCAACGTTCAATAAATACCCAGATGGAAACTAGGCAAGGTTTCTGTAGTTAATATTGGTCTTCCATTAAATGGAGAATAGAGTAGATTATATTGTATTTCTCTGTTCATTCATAAACATGAGAGACACAAAGTCATTTCTATTTGAGGTATATGCTTCATACAATTTTCAATGTTACCATTTATACTTTTTTGCATGGTATAAAGCTTTATTTTTAATGTATTGCTCTCTTACAGTTTTTCCATTGGTATAAATCTTGAGTATCCGGTCTCTAGGTCGACCACACGTAGGTCGACAGTCATTAGGTCGACCACTATTGGTCGACATGCATTAGGTCGACATGGTCACCAGGTCGACATGTACTGTTTAATTTTTTATTTTTTTTAATACATTACGATCCACGTGGACTACAATTGGGAACAGTAACCGCGTGCAGCGAGGCACCGTGCCCGAAGCATGGCGTGCTATGCGAGGGGGCACGGTGAACTAATTGGGGTTCACGGTCGCTCGGCGAAGAAAACGACACCAACAAAATGAAAAAACAACAACACTCATGTCGATCTTTTGTCATATCGGCCTTGCTCATGTCGACATATTTTAGGTGTCAACTTAGTCACCATTGACCAATAGTGGTCAACCTAGTGACTGTTGACCTAAGTGTGGTCAACCCTATGAACCACACTCAGAACTTGGTACTGTGGATGCAGCTTATATGAATAGTATTTTGCGTAGGTAAAGCAAGCCCAGTGCACATACAGTATGCTATTATACAGAGATTAATATATACACTGTAGGCTGTATCCTATTAGAGGTGGTCTGTTTTCTGCGTATCAAACTGTCCGGATATCGCGATGTTTGACCGATGGTCATCATCACGGTGTCCGATTTGATCGACCGAAAACAGACCTGCGATCGTGTGATAACTCATGGGATCTGTGATAAGCTCCTGATCCCATGTGTTATCGTGGCTCCAGCAGACCACGTATCACGGATTATGCTTCGGGTGCCTGAACAGATGTTCCTTATAATTCTGTCCTCCCTACATTGTGGCAGTTCTACAGAAATGACAGATGTTTTTATCAGGATGACAATTCTAACTGTCATGTTTCCAGGACGATGCTAGACTGGTATACAGAAAATTCGGTAACCCGGATGGACTGGCCAGCTCAGAGTCCAGACTCTAACTCCACTGAAGACCTCTGGGATGAATTTGAGCGACGGGTGCGTTCTAGGCCAACTCAATCTTTTTCAGTGTCACAGTTGGTCACTGTACTTAAGGCAGAATGGCAAAACATACCGCCTGCTGTCCAGGAACTTGTTGACACTGCCACTGCACGTGGCGGACCTACAAATAAAATCTCGTTGATCTATTTGCTGTCAGTGTCCAATCACTTTTGTCTACATAGTTTATCATAGCACATCACAAAATGGTTCTACAGTAGTATCATTAAGTAGTATATAATGATATTAGTTGTAAGTGAGTTACAGACATTTAGCTCAATATTCTAGTAGGATTAGCCCTAGGGCAATGATGTCACTGAATAATGCATAGAAAACCAGACTGCTAGTGTAGTCAGTAAAACATATGGGGGGATATTCAATTCTTTGAAAAGTCGGTTGGGTGTCTGTTTTTTCCTGTCTATTAGATAGGAAAAAACAGACACCCAACTGACTTTTCAAACAATTGAATACCGCCCATGGTATTTGATTTGTGATGCTATGGAATAATATGCAACAATAGCCAACATAATTTGTAAAAAGGCAAAGTGTTTAGTCCTTAGGATGGTACATTTTGGCACAAGTGACTTTGTAGGTTGATGATCCACTGTAGACAACTGCTGTGATCACAGCTTTTAGCTCCCTAGACACTGTGGACTAGATGGTAGGCTGAACATACCCCTGTTTCGGAGCACATCTTGTGTGTATCACGCTGGCACTGAGCGCACACAAGCACGGGCGATGCTGAGTGGTACACATTTCTATCACCTCTACACTTATAACTGAGTAGACTTAATTGGACTGTAATTGGCCGTCCTTACATAGGGTTAAATGGAGACCCGTCGTCCTGATTCATAGCCGCACGCAATGCAATGTTCACATGTTTAAAGCAATTATTTGCAGCTGCGCATTCACACAGAAACTTTGGAAAAGTGACGCATGCATTACACAGAGTGTATGCACAAAGGTGCTGTTGTGATCGAATAGAAATGTGTCGGAAAACTGATGGGCAGTGACTGTGAGGTGACTACTAGTACATGCAATAATGGTCTGTTCAGTGAGCGTGTTATGGATGTGCCGTGGGTGTGGCAATGCAAGTGGCTTCATTCCAGGTCACACAGCTCAAAACGGCCGGATGTCGCGATGGTTGACTGATGGTCATTATCACGGTGTCCGATAATCATCCCTTTTTGCAACTTGGATAAATCTCCCCTTGTACCCATGACAGCAAAGAGTGGTGTGTGTGCAGACGGCCTATCGCACACCTTATACTGTATACCCACCAAGCCAGCGCACAACATATGACGTACTTCATGGGCTACGCGCTGCCAACGTCAAATGTAGGAGGTGGTCATGATGATGTGACTCGACCGTGTATTTTCAAAATCAGTTATTATACACCACTTATTCCACATTACATAAAGTTTTGATCCTATTACCCAGACATTGTGCCTTGCGGATTCGGTCAAGTTCACATTGGTCAGGATCCCAGCTGCCGAAATGTCGACACCGGGATCCCGACACTACTCAGAATGCCAACACTAGCATCCCAAATAGCATCACCTCTGCCCGGTGCTGGAATCCCGAACGTAAGCTGGGGGTGGGGGGATAGGTTTAGGCTGCGGGGGGAGGTCTAGGCTGTGGGGATGGTCGCTAGGTTTAGGCTACGGGAAGGGGGGGTTAGGTTCAGGCACCACTACGGAGGGTTTGGGTTAGGCTACGGGGTGGAGAGGAAGGTTAGGGTTAGGCTGCGGGAAGGGATGTTTAGGGTAAAGGGGCCATGTGTATACTTACCTTCCCCTGTCAGGATTCTGATCGTCATGGTGCCGCAGTCAGTATTGCATGGCTATGATGACGCCCAGGAGTGCAATCCAGTTTTTGGGAGCCTCTCGGCCTTTCTGGGGGAGAGGGCAAGTATGATTTATGTGATGTAATGATTAGTCATGGTGTAAAATTGCTGCACAATACATGTGCACAGCTCAAGTCTATATTTAGATTTCCTTGTATTCTTAACTTTCCACCAGTTTCACTTGCAGAGACGGATCGGGGACATGTAGTGCAACACTGTAAGTGTGTGCGGACACAAGCTAAACACATCCTTTTAGGATGCATCTTACTTTTAATTATATAGCTATTGCAATAAATTATCTTCAAGGCATGCATTGTGCACATACTGTACGTAAACGGTGTGAAAGTTTTAGATTAGATGATAATTATTGCTGTATCT
Organism: Pseudophryne corroboree; assembly: GCF_028390025.1. NCBI lineage: Eukaryota > Metazoa > Chordata > Amphibia > Anura > Myobatrachidae > Pseudophryne > Pseudophryne corroboree. The sequence continues at coordinate 939,995,873 of NC_086444.1, read as the reverse complement.
TAAACCCTGCCAACCAAATGTAGCCCACAGGGAAACACCACAAACAGCCACCAGTCAGGGAGGTGTAGAGCTATGGAGAAAAGGTTATGTACCAAAATATTTGGTTTTGGGGCTTCCTGATTTGCCTTTATTAAGAGATCATGGATGTACATGTTAGGTAACTTCATCTATTGTGGGGTTGCTGTGTCAAGTAGAAAAAAGAGTCGAGAATGAACAAGTGGAAAAGTTGCCCAAAGCAACCACTCAACATCTGCCTATCATTTTATAGAATGTACTTGATAAATGCTTCCTCAGAGCTGATTGGTTACTGTGGACAACTGCTCCACTCTTTTCACTGTTTGGTACATCAACCCCTGTGTATCTCTGCATCAGAACATTCACACACCAACAATGTACTCTCAGGAGCCCTTTGCCACCTAGAGAGAAAAGTCATTTGTGATCAACATCAATTAGCCATGTATAAACTTTGGCTGCTGATGTCGGTAATACTCTGCCACTAATTATAGCAACAATAATAAGCAGAAGTACCGTGAGCTGTTCCCGAAATATCCAGTGGGAGTAACCCATTCATATACTACTCTTGTTTTTTGGGAATGATCAAAGAGCTTTATATTATGTGTTTTTTATATATATATATATATAAATCTGCTGCAAACGGATCGGCACTCACCTAGCTGGTGATGTCATGCTCCGGTGCCATCTGGAAAATCATTTTAACCAACAAAACTGCTACATACAGCGGCACTCGGAGACTTAGTAAAGTTGCAAAAGGTGCTTTTACTGGATCATAGTTACAATTTGCATTCCAACGTTTCGGGGCGTAAACCACCCCTTTGTCAAGGTGAGCAAACAAAAGTTTGCTCACCTTGACAAAGGGGTGGTTTACGCCCCGAAACGTTGGAATGCAGTTTTGTTGATATATATATATATATATATATATATATATATATATATATATATATATATTAATATATTAGTTGGAAATGTCCCGGCACTCCTCTTTAAATGAATGGGTGCTGCGGTGCCCTCCCAGAGGGGTTAATCCTCAACAGGGCCGGCTCCAGGCATGTTCGACTGGAGCGGCCGCGCGGGGCGCCACTCTTATAGGGCGCCGCACGCTGCGGCCGCCATATTCCTGCCTGGAGCCAGCCTTCAAACTGTGTGTGTGTGCGCAGCGCGCTGTGCGGCGCCGGCGTCTGACGTTAGACGCCGGCGCCGCGCAGCGCAGACGGAATCGTTCATCCGTCCAGCCGCCCGCCCGCCTGCCTGCCCCCACAGCAGTACTCCCCCTCCCGGCTCCCAGCACCGCAGTCTGCAGTGACAATGCCATGTAAGTTAAAATCTGCACTGTGGGGGCATTATATATCTGGCACGCACTGTGGGGGCATAGCTGCACTGTGGGGGCATTATGTTTCTTGCACTGTGGGGGCATATCTGCACTGTGGGGGCATTATGTATCTGCCACTGTGGGGGCATATCTGCACTGTGGGGGCATTATGTATCTGGCACTGTGGGGGCATATCTGCACTGTGGGGGCATTATATATCTGGCACTGTGGGGGCATATCTGCACTGTCGGGGCATTATATATCTGGCACTGTGGGGGCATATCTGCACTGTGGGGGCATTATGTATCTGGCACTGTGGGGGCATATCTGCACTGTGGGGGCATCATATATCTGGCACTGTGGGGGCATATCTGCACTGTGGGGGCATTATATATCTGGCACTGTGGGGGCATATCTGCACTGTGGGGGCATTATATATCTGGCACTGTGGGGGCATATCTGCACTGTGGGGGCATTATGTATCTGGCACTGTGGGGGCATATCTGCACTGTGGGGGCATTATGTATCTGGCACTGTGGGGGCATATCTGCACTGTGGGGGCATTATATATCTGGCACTGTGGGGGCATATCTGCACTGTGGGGGCATTATATATCTGGCACTGTGGGGGCATAGCTGCACTGTGGGGGCATTATGTTTCTTGCACTGTGGGGGCATATCTGCACTGTGGGGGCATTATGTATCTGGCACTGTGGGGACATATCTGCACTGTGGGGGCATTATGTATCTGGCACTGTGGGGGCATTATATATCTGGCACTGTGGGGGCATATCTGCACTGTGGGGGCATTATGTTTCTTGCACTGTGGGGGCATATCTGCACTGTGGGGGCATTATGTATCTGGCACTGTGGGGGCATATCTGCACTGTGGGGGCATTATGTATCTGGCCCTGTGGGGGCATATCTGGCACTGTGCGGGCATTTTTATATATGGCACAGTGGGGACATATCTGGCACTGTGTGGGCATTTTTATATCTGGCACTGTGTGGGCACTTATGTATCTGGCACTGCGGGGGCATCATGTATCTGGCACTGTGGGGGGCATATCTGCACTGTGGAGGCACTTATGTATCTGGCACTTTGGGGGCATTTATGTATCTGAACTGTGGGTGCATATCTGGCACTGTGTGGCCATTTATGTAGCTGGCACTGCTGGGGGGCATGTCACGTGTAGCTGGCACTGCTAGGTGGGGCATGTCGCGTGTAGCTGGCACTGCTGGGGGGGGCATGTCGCGTGTAGCTGGCACTGCTGTGGGGCATGTCGCGTGTAGCTGGCACTGCTGGGGGGCATGTCACGTGTAGCTGGCACTGCTGGGGGGCATGTCATGTAGTGTTCCCGCTAGGCGTCTGTGGCTAGGCAATGTGTCTCAGTGCTGTGCCTGGCGCAAAGTGTATAGGAGGTTCTACCTGGTGCAGTGTGTATTAGCTGCACTACTGTGTGGTGTAATGCAAATTGCCACTATTATGTGGCCACGTACCTTCCCCACGAAGTAACTACCCTTAATTTTTGCTGCGCGCCTTCGGCGCGCACTGTCCATGCTTTGACATATAGGTGTGGGAACAACAAGCAGTATGTACATCATTTTGCCCTCCTAACTTAAAAATGTGCCCTCCCTGTGATCAGCACCATGCCCTAAAAAGTGAACACTATCCTGTGTAGCTGGCACTGCTGGGGGGCATGTCATGTGTAGCTGGCACTGCTGCGGGGCATGTCATGTGTAGCTGGCACTGCTGCGGGGCATGTCATGTGTAGCTGGCACTGCTGGGAGGCATGTCATGTCTATCTGGCACTGCTGGGAGGCATGTCATGTCTATCTGGCACTGCACATTATGTGTATCTGGCACTATACTGGAGACATTGTGTGTAAGGAACACTACTGTGGCTATGTGTAAGGATGCTAATTGTGTGAAAATATTTTTACAGTTTGATGATATGAAGTTACGAGTCCACGCCCACTTTTCCAGAGGCCACACCCACTTTTCCGGGAGCGAGCGCGCCTTCGGCGCGCACATGGGGGGGGGGGGGGGGGGGGGGCGCTTTTACATTTTCTCGCTCAGGGTGCTAGTAGGCCTGGAGCCGGCCCTGATCCTCAATGTATAGCGTATAAAACAGGCAGCACTCAAACAGTCTTCATGCAAAGTATTAGTTGGTCAGTTTTAATATACTGACAGGTTGAAGCCCTGAGGACGGTGGTAATCCCCGAAACATGTCGGTATATTGAAACTGACCAACTAATACTTTGCATGAAGACTGTTTGAGTGCTCTTTTCTACGCTATATATATATATATATATATATATATATATATACTTTGAAAAAGTCACGTGATTCCGTCAGTCTCCGCCCACTTTGTGAAGCTGCAGCAGTGTTCTTCAGTAACATACAGGTGTACGGCGCAGCAGAGCGGGAGCCGCTACGGGACTCTGCCATCTGTCCCCCTTCTGTGGAGCAACTTACAGCCGGTGATACGAGAGGCACCCCCCGTGGACACTACAAATATCCGAGGACGCTCGGTTACCGGGGGTAGGACCACACCGTGATTTCCACTAGGGAGGTAATCGGACATTTTGTACATGCTGATAACAGCCGCTATACCTTTATTACTTCAGCGTGTAACAGTTACCACCTTGACTGAAAAGTTATTACACGCTGATGGTTCAACAACACAGCTCTCCTAGTGCATTGATCCCATATTCAGGGAACAGTTACCATCATTGACTGATACAAAGTTACTACCACAGCCGTAACTAGGTAGGGGCGAGAGGGGCATTGCACACAGCGCAATGCGCTGTGAGGCGGAAATATCTCCGCATGCACCCGCCGCTCCACACCACATTACGGCCCGCCCGCCCGCGATCGCCCACAACTCGCAGCTCCGGCTCTCAGCTCCTCTCTATGTGCAGCTGCGGTACTCCGGGCACCGGCGGGGCGTCGTTACAGGTCACGAAGCTGACCAAGAAGGCGGCCAGCAGCGCCAGCGGCTCACCGGCAATCTGCTACGCCTGGTAGCCGGGCCCTACAGCCATGACGGAGTGCTGGTGACCCGGGAGAGAAGGTACTCAGGGGGATCAGCAGGGAGGGGAGAGGAGGAGGAGATGGATGTATGGGGGATAGGGGGAGGTAACAGCACTGTCCCGGGCAGGGAGAGGAATGCAACCGCTAGCCAGTGTATGATGAGGTTTAAGGGTTGGTTCTATATCGGAGGGGCTGAAGGGACCTTGTGACGTATTGAGGGGAGGAGCTACGTCACCAGGGGGAGGAGCTACGGGCGAACAGGGTACCCGAAAAGTACCCTCGCGGGCTCGCTTCGCTCGCCACGCTTCGGGCACGGTGGCTCGCTCCGCTCCGCTTCGCTCACCACCTAATTACTAAAGGTAATAGTTGGTGGCGTGGATAGCAGAGGAACTATCCCGCTGGCCTAGCTCCTCCCCCTTGCGTCGTAACTCCTCCCCCTTACGGAAAAGGTCCCTTAGCCCACTTGATTCTAGCATCTACCGAGGTTTAAGCAGCTGTAACCTCTGGGAGACAGTGCCCGGGGCAGGAAGCTCCTGGTATGGGGGTATAACACACTATGCTATGTGGTAGTGAGTGACAACGTGTATGGGCAGGAGCAGGAATCACACTGAGTGGACTCTGCTGCTCTATATGTATAGAGAGTGCTGCCTCCCATTATATTAAGTATATACTTTGTAATACACACCTCACACCTGTTCTCTCCCTAGCCCTCCCCTCGCGTTCCTCACACCTGCTCTCTCCCTAGCCCTCCCCCCCACGTGTTCCCCTCACCTGTTCTCTCCCTAGCCCTCCCCTCGCGTTCCTCACACCTGCTCTCTCCCTAGCCCTCCCCCCCACGTGTTCCCCTCACCTGTTCTCTCCCTAGCCCTCCCCCCCACGTGTTCCCCTCACCTGTTCTCTCCCTAGCCCTCCTCCTGCGTGCCTCTCACCTGCTCTTACCCTAGCCTTCCCCCTGCGTTCCTCTTACCTGCTCTCTCCCTAGCCTCCCCCCTGCGTTCCTCTTACCTGCTCTCTTCCTAGCCTTCCCCCTGCGTTCCTCTCACCTGCTCTTACCCTAGCCTTCCCCCTGCGTTCCTCTTACCTGCTTTCTCCCTAGCCTTCCCCCTGCGTTCCTCTTACCTGCTCTCTCCCTAGCCTTGCCCCTGCGTTCCTCTCACTTGCTCTTACCCTAGCCTTCCCCCTGCGTTCCTCTTACCTGCTCTCTCCCTAGCCTTCCCCCTGCGTTCCTCTTACCTGCTCTCTCCCTAGCCTTCCCCCTGCGTTCCTCTTACCTGCTCTCTCCCTAGCCTTCCCCCTGCGTTCCTCTTACCTGTTCTTACCCTAGCCTTCCCCCTGCGTTCCTCTTACCTGCTCTCTCCCTAGCCTTCCCCCTGCGTTCCTCTCACCTGCTCTTACCCTAGCCTTCCCCCTGCGTTCCTCTTACCTGTTCTCTCCCTAGCCTTCCCCCTGCGTTCCTCTTACCTGCTCTCTCCCTAGCCTTCCCCCTGCGTTCCTCTTACCTGTTCTTACCCTAGCCTTCCCCCTGCGTTCCTCTTACCTGCTCTCTCCCTAGCCTTCCCCCTGCGTTCCTCTTACCTGCTTTCTCCCTAGCCTTCCCCCTGCGTTCCTCTCACCTGTTCTTACCCTAGATGTCCCCACTGCATTCCTCTCACCTGCTCTTACCCTAGCTCTCCCCACTGCATTCCTCTCACCTGCTCTTACCCTAGCTCTCCCCACTGCATTCCTCTCACCTGCTCTTACCCTAGCTCTCCCCACTGCGTTCCTCTTACCTGCTCTCTCCCTAGCCTTCCCCCTGCGTTCCTCTTACCTGCTCTCTCCCTAGCCTTCCCCCTGCGTTCCTCTCACCTGCTCTTACCCTAGCCTTCCCCCTGCGTTCCTCTTACCTGCTCTCTCCCTAGCCTTCCCCCTGCGTTCCTCTCACCTGCTCTTACCCTAGCCTTCCCCCTGCGTTCCTCTTACCTGTTCTCTCCCTAGCCTTCCCCCTGCGTTCCTCTTACCTGCTCTCTCCCTAGCCTTCCCCCTGCGTTCCTCTTACCTGTTCTTACCCTAGCCTTCCCCCTGCGTTCCTCTTACCTGCTCTCTCCCTAGCCTTCCCCCTGCGTTCCTCTTACCTGCTCTCTCCCTAGCCTTCCCCCTGCGTTCCTCTCACCTGTTCTTACCCTAGATGTCCCCACTGCATTCCTCTCACCTGCTCTTACCCTAGCTCTCCGCACTGCATTCCTCTCTCACCTGCTCTTACCCTAGCTCTCCCCACTGCATTCCTCTCACCTGCTCTTACCCTAGCTCTCCCCACTGCATTCCTCTTACCTGCTCTCTCCCTAGCCTTCCCCCTGCGTTCCTCTCACCTGCTCTTACCCTAGCCTTCCCCCTGCGTTCCTCTTACCTGCTCTCTCCCTAGCCTTCCCCCTGCGTTCCTCTCACCTGCTCTTACCCTAGCCTTCCCCCTGCGTTCCTCTTACCTGCTCTCTCCCTAGCCTTCCCCCTGCGTTCCTCTTACCTGCTCTCTCCCTAGCCTTCCCCCTGCGTTCCTCTTACCTGCTCTCTCCCTAGCCTTCCCCCTGCGTTCCTCTTACCTGCTCTTACCCTAGCCTTCCCCCTGCGTTCCTCTTACCTGCTCTCTCCCTAGCCTTCCCCCTGCGTTCCTCTTACCTGCTCTCTCCCTAGCCTTCCCCCTGCGTTCCTCTCACCTGCTCTAACCCTAGACTTCCCCCTGCGTTCCTCTTACCTGTTCTCTCCCTAGCCTTCCCCCTGCGTTCCTCTTACCTGCTCTTACCCTAGCCTTCCCCCTGCGTTCCTCTTACCTGCTCTCTCCCTAGCCTTCCCCCTGCGTTCCTCTTACCTGCTCTCTCCCTAGCCTTCCCCCTGCGTTCCTCTCACCTGCTCTAACCCTAGACTTCCCCCTGCGTTCCTCTTACCTGTTCTCTCCCTAGCCTTCCCCCTGCGTTCCTCTTACCTGCTCTCTCCCTAGCCTTCCCCCTGCGTTCCTCTTACCTGTTCTTACCCTAGCCTTACCCCTGCGTTCCTCTTACCTGCTCTCTCCCTAGCCTTCCCCCTGCATTCCTCTTACCTGCTCTCTCCCTAGCCTTCCCCCTGCATTCCTCTTACCTGCTCTCTCCCTAGCCTTCCCCCTGCGTTCCTCTCACCTGTTCTTACCCTAGCTGTCCCCACTGCATTCCTCTCACCTGCTCTTACCCTAGCTCTCCCCACTGCATTCCTCTCACCTGCTCTTACCCTAGCTCTCCCCACTGCATTCCTCTCACCTGCTCTTACCCTAGCTCTCCCCACTGCATTCCTCTCACCTGCTCTTACCCTAGCTCTCCCCACTGCATTCCTCTCACCTGCTCTTACCCTAGCTCTCCCCACTGCGTTCCTCTCACCTGCTCTCTCCCTAGCCTTCCCCCTGCGTTCCTCTCACCTGTTCTTACCCTAGCTGTCCCCACCGCATTCCTCTCACCTGTTCTCTCCCTAGCCCTCCCCCCCACGTGTTCCCCTCACCTGCTCTCTCCCTAGTCCTCCTCCTGCGTGCCTCTCACCTGCTCTTACCCTAGCCTTCCCCCTGCGTTCCTCTTACCTGCTCTCTCCCTAGCCTTCCCCCTGCGTTCCTCTTACCTGCTCTCTCCCTAGCCTTCCCCCTGCGTTTCTCTTACCTGCTCTCTCCCTAGCCTTCCCCCTGTGTTCCTCTCACCTGCTTTCTCCCCAGCCCTCCCCCTGTGTGCCGCTCACCTGCTCCTTCCCTAGCTCTCCCACAGTGTTCCTCCCACCTGCTTTCTCCCTAGCTCTCACCCAGTGGGCCACTGTGCTGCTGTAATGTGTAAAAAAGAGGGACTCTGCCTGCCTAATGTGTAAAAAGGGGACTCTGCCTGCTGTAATGTGTAAAAAGGGAAACTCTGCTGCCACAATGGGTAAAAAGGGGGACTCTGGGACTCTACCTGCTATAATGTGTAAAAGGGAGCTCTTTGGCCATGCCCCTTCCCCACAAAGCCACACCCCTATACTGGCCCTGTTTTGTATAGGATGGGGGGGGGGGGGGGGCGCTGGTGCTGTTTCTTGCACACAGCGCTAAAATATCTAGTTACGGCACTGGTTACTACATGTTGTTATTTTAACAGTATAGTTCTTTCAGTGCACTGATTCCTTACTGAGGGAAGTTTTATTAGTACTTGTTATATTTTGAAACTGCTGGCCAGCAAGATACTATCCCACTATATTGGGTACAATTGATAAATTGTTTTTGATAAATATTATTGGTATGATTTTTTATTGAATAAAAGACCTTTTTAATTCATTTACCGGCTCTGAATAGATTTATTCGGTTTCTATCATGAACACATGAGCGGTCCTCTTTTCTTTATGCTTAAATATATATATGTAAAAAAAACAGAAAAAAGGAAGGGGCATGTATGAGCAGAGTATGAAATCTTTACTAGTAAAAAAGTACAAGCTCACGTACATCGAAGTAAAATAATACCAGCTACCGTCTCCAAAACCCCACAAGAAATGTCTCCGGATCGCACCCAGCAGTGCTTCAGACAGGGGAACTTTAGCGGTTCACATTCAGCTGTGCTTCCATCCAAGCACTCAATCCAGGGCCGGCGCCACCATAAGGCAGCTTTAGGCAGCTGCCTATGAGCGCCGGCCACTGGTGGGCGGCGCTGCACGCTGCTGATGAAAAAATGCTTACTTTATTCCCTTAGCTCAGCTGAGCTTCACACACAGCTGAGCAGGGATGCTGCACCGCCCATCTGTTATCATCCGCCATGAGTAAGTATAACCCAGGCGATAAGCAGGATGGCTCTTGTTATGTAAAATGTTATTGTCTGTGGCATGCTCCTCTTTCTGCAATCCCCCCCCACAGCGGTAGAACCCGGCACATTTCCACACAGCCCCTTGACAGCACCCTCCCTAACTGACTCCCGCATGTTACACCCACCCACCCCCAGGCGATAAGCAGGACGGCTCTTGTTATGTAAAATGTTATTGTCTGTGGCATGCTCCTCTTTCTGCAATCCCCCCCCTCCCCCCCACAGCTGTAGAACCCCCCCCCCCCCCCCGCGATAGCCTTTCGAGTTCTGCACTGGTACCCAGCCACCCGCCTCCTGTGATTGCCTCCCTCTTGTTCCGCCCCCGGCACGATTGTCTCCCAAATGCTACCTACCTACCCACCCCCTCCCGCGAGTGCCTCCAACATGTTACCCGGCCCGCTCCCGCGAGTGCCTCCAACATGTTACCCGGCCCGCTCCCGTGAGTGCCTCCAACATGTTACCCGGCCCCCTCCCGCGAGTGCCTCCAACATGTTACCCGGCCCCCTCCCGCGAGTGCCTCCAACATGTTACCCGGCTCGCTCCCGCGAGTGCCTCCAACATGTTACCCAGCCCGCTCCCGTGAGTGCCTCCAACATGTTACCCAGCCCCCTCCCGCGAGTGCCTCCAACATGTTACCCGCCCCCCTCCCGCATGTTACACAGCCACCTCCCTGCTGTGATTTCCTCCCACATGTTACCCGCCCGCACTCCCAGGACTACCTCCCACATGTTACTTGACCCCTTCACCCCGCGATTGCTTCCAGTGATGCTGGTCTGCTGATGTATCGGACACCATTGGGGACATAGAAAAAAGAGTGACAGCGGCTCTGCTCCATCGCATCAGCACCTTAGAACAGGTGATAAACCAGCACAAGGAAGGGTATGTCCAGCATAAGTTTTGTGGACCTGGAGGCGACCAGTTCCTGAGTTAGAATTTGGGATTAAGAGTTTGACTCAAATTAGGGATTTCTGGAGAGATTTATTAACCTTTGAATTAACTTTGATACTATCAGTAACATTTATACGGAGTGCATGTGTATAGTACTCATGTAAAAGTTTTTCAATGGCTTAGTTTGTTTTGTTTTCTATCCTATCAATAATTGATATTATTGTATACATCTTGGTAACATGTTGCGTGTAGAGATTAGAGCGCTGTGACTCCATTTTACCTAATTAAAATCTCATTTAAATGACATGCTCACTAGCACATTGGTTACTCATTTGGACATTCATAACATCTATATAGAACATTTGTGGCAGGTTGGGTATAATATGCCGGTGGTCAGAATACAGACTCCACCCTGCAGCCTAAACCTAACCCCCCCTCCCTGCAGTCTAACCCTAATCCTCACTGGGGGATGCCTAAACCTAACCCCCCCCAACCTGCAACCTAAAACTAACCCCCCTCTCTATTCAACCTAAACCTAACCCCCCCTCCCTGCAGTCTAACCCTAATCCTCACTGGGGGATGCCTAAACCTAACCTCCCCAACCTGCAACCTAAACCTAACCCCCCTCCCTGCAACCTAAACCTAACCCGTCCCCATCCCCCCTGTGTGCAGGCTGAAGATTTGCCTAGGGTGTCGAAAATCCTGGCACCGGCCCTGACTCAATCACAGTGCATGCGGCTGCTCATTCAGCACTTGGTGTGACGCTCACACCAAGTGCTGAACGAGCAGCCGCATGCACTGTGATTGAGTGTTTGGATGGAAGCACAGCTGAATGTGAACCGCTAAAGTTCCCCTGTCTGAAGCACTGCTGGGTGCGATCCGGAGACATTTCTTGTGGGGTTTTGGAGACGGTAGCTGGTATTATTTTACTTCGATGTACGTGAGCTTGTACTTTTTTACTAGTAAAGATTTCATACTCTGCTCATACATGCGCCTTCCTTTTTTCTGTTTTCTCTAACGTCCTAGTGGATGCTGGGGACTCCGTAAGGACCATGGGGAATAGATGGGCTCCGCAGGAGACAGGGCACTTTAAGAAAGAATTTGGATACTGGTGTGCTCTGGCTCCTCCCTCTGTGTCCCTCCTCCAGACCTCAGTTTGAATCTGTGCCCGGACGAGCTGGGTGCTACTTAGTGAGCTCTCCTGAGCTTGCTATAAGAAAGTATTTTGTTAGGTTTTTTTATTTTCAGAGAGATCTGCTGGCAACAGACTCTCTGCAGCGTGGGACTGAGGGGAGAGAAGCAGCCCTACTCACTGAAGATAGGTCCTGCTTCTTAGGCTACTGGACACCATTAGCTCCAGAGGGATCGTACACAGGATCTCACCCTTTGTCGTCCGATCCCGGAGCCGCACCGCCGCCCCCCTCGCAGAGCCGGAAGACAGAAGCCGGTGAATGAAGCAACAAAAGACTCCGGTCACTGTAGGGTGAAGGGCGCAGGGGGGGGGGCGCCCTGGGCAGCAATTAGAGACCTCTTGGCAAAAGTTGGGCATATATACAGTTGGGCACTGTATATATGCATGAGCCCCCGCCATAATTTTACACAGAAACGCGGGACAGAAGCCCGCCGCTGAGGGGGCGGGGCTTCTTCCTCAGCACTCACCAGCGCCATTTTCTCTCCACAGCTCCGCTGAGAGGAAGCTCCCCAGGCTCTCCCCTGCAGAAACACGGTAGAAGAGGGTAAAAAGAGAGGGGGGGCACATAAATTAGGCGCAAAAACATTATATACAGCAGCTACTGGGTTAACACTAAGTTACTGTGTGATTCCTGGGACATATAGCGCTGGGGTGTGTGCTGGCATACTCTCTCTGTCTCTCCAAAAGGCCTTGTGGGGGAACTGTCTTCAAAAAGAGCATCCCCTGTGTGTGTGTGGTGTGTCGGTACGCTTGTGTCGACATGTTTGATGAGGAAGGCTATGTGGAAGCAGAGCGGGAGCAAATGAATGTGGGGTCGCCGCCGACGGCGCCGACACCTGATTGGATGGATATGTGGAAGGTTTTAAATGATAATGTTAATTCCTTGCATAAAAGGTTGGATAAAGCTGAAACCTTAGGACAGTCGGGGTCTCAGCCCATGCCTGATCCTATGTCGCAGAGGCCGTCAGGGTCTCAGAAGCGCCCACTATCCCAAATTGTTGACACAGATATCGACACGGATTCTGACTCCAGTGTCGATGGCGATGATGCAAAGTTACAGCCTAAATTGGCTAAAGCCATCCGTTATATGATTATAGCAATAAAGGATGTGTTGCACATCACAGAGGAAACCCCAGTCCCTGACAAGAGGGTTCATATGTATGGGGAAAAAAGGCAGGTGGTGACCTTTCCCCCTTCACATGAGCTAAATGAGTTATGTGAAAAGGCTTGGGAATCTCCAGATAAAAAACTGCAGATTTCCAAACGGATGCTTATGGCGTATCCTTTCCCGCCAACGGACAGGTTACGCTGGGAATCCACCCCTAGGGTCTCACACGCTTATCCAAAAGGGCAGCCCTGCCGTCACAGGATACGGCCACCCTAAAAGATGCTGCGGATAGAAAGCAAGAGGGTACCCTGAAGTCCATTTATATACATTCAGGTACCTTACTAAGGCCGGCAATTGCGTCGGCATGGGTGTGTAGTGCTGTAGCAGCATGGACGGATTCCTTATCTAAGGAACTTGATACCTTGGACAAGGATACTATATTAATGACCCTGGGGCATATAAAAGACGCTGTCCTATATATGAGAGATGCTCAAAGAGACATTAGCCTTCTGGGCTCTAGAATAAATGCAATGTCGATTTCTGCCAGAAGGGTCCTGTGGACTCGGCAATGGACAGGCGATGCCGACTCAAAAAGGCACATGGAGGTTTTACCTTACAAGGGAAAGGAGTTGTTTGGGGAAGGTCTCTCGGACCTGGTCTCCACAGCTACTGCTGGAAAGTCCAAATTTTTTTGCCATATGTTCCCTCACAACCTAAGAAAGCACCGTATTACCAAATGCAGTCCTTTCGATCACAAAAAGGCAAGAAAGTCCAAGGTGCGTCCTTTCTTGCCAGAGGCAGGGGCAGAGGAAAGAAGCTGCACAACACAGCTAGTTCCCAGGAACAGAAGTCCTCCCCGGCTTCCATTAAATCCACTGCATGACGCTGGGGCTCCACAGGCGGAGCTAGGCCCGGTGGGGGCGCGTCTCCGAAATTTCAGCCACAAGTGGGTTCACTCCCAGGTGGATCCCTTGGCGATAGGGATTGAGATTGTGTCTCAGGGATACAAGCTGGAATTCAAAGAGATGCCCCTTCACCGATACCTCAAATCGGCCCTGCCAGCTTCCCCCTTAGAGAGGGAAATAGTGTTAGCTGCAATTCACAAATTGTATCTTCAGCAGGTGGTGGTCAAGGTTCCCCTCCTTCAACAAGGAAAGGGTTATTATTCGACCATGTTTGTGGTACCGAAACCGGACGGTTCGGTCAGACCCATATTAAATTTAAAATCCCTGAACATATACCTGAAAAGGTTCAAGTTCAAGATGGAATCGCTCAGAGCGGTCATCGCAAGCCTGGAAGGGGGGGATTTTATGGTGTCTCTGGACATAAAGGATGCATACCTTCATGTCCCCATTTATCCACCTCATCAGGCGTACCTCAGATTTGTGGTACAGGATTGTCATTACCAATTTCAGACGTTGCCGTTTGGGCTCTCCACGGCACCGAGAATTTTTACCAAGGTAATGGCGGAAATGATGGTGCTCCTGCGAAAGCAAGGGGTCACAATTATCCCATACTTGGACGATCTCCTCATTAAGGCGAGGTCCAGAGAGCAGTTGCTGATCAGCGTAGCACGCTCTCGGGAAGTGTTACAACAGCACGGCTGGATTCTAAATATTCCAAAGTCGCAGTTGATTCCTACGACTCGTCTGCCCTTCCTGGGCATGATTCTGGACACAGACCAGAAGAGGGTCTATCTCCCAATGGAGAAGGCTCAGGAGCTCATGACACTGGTCAGAGACCTATTAAAACCAAAACAGGTGTCGGTGCATCACTGCACGCGAGTCCTGGGAAAGATGGTGGCATCATACGAGGCCATTCCCTTCGGCAGGTTCCATGCGAGGACCTTTCAATGGGATCTGTTGGACAAGTGGTCCGGATCACATCTACAGATGCATCGGCTGATCACCCTATCCCCCAGGGCCAGGGTGTCTCTCCTGTGGTGGCTGCAGAGTGCTCACCTTCTAGAGGGCTGCAGATTCAGCATTCAGGACTGGGTCCTGGTGACCACGGATGCAAGCCTCCGACGGTGGGGGGCAGTCACACAGGGAAGAAATTTCCAAGGTCTGTGGTCAAGTCAGGAAACTTGCCTTCACATCAATATCCTGGAACTAAGGGCCATATACAACGCCCTAAGTTAAGCGGAGACCCTGCTTCGCGACCAATCGGTGCTGATTCAGTCAGACAACATCACCGCAGTGGCTCATGTAAACCGCCAAGGCGGCACAAGGAGCAGGATGGCGATGGCGGAAGCCACCAGAATTCTTCGCTGGGCGGAGAATCACGTAAGAGCACTGTCAGCAGTGTTCATTCCGGGAGTGGACAACTGTGAAGCAGACTTCCTCAGCAGGCACGACCTCCACCCGGGAGAGTGGGGACTTCATCAAGAAGTCTTCACGGAGATTGCAAGGCGGTGGGAACTGCCACAGGTGGACATGATGGCATCCCGCCTCAACAAAAAGCTACAGAGATATTGCGCCAGGTCAAGAGACCCTCAGGCGATAGCTGTAGACGCACTAGTGACACCGTAGGTGTTCCAGTCGGTTTATGTATTTCCTCCTCTTCCTCTCATACCAAAGGTGCTGAGAATCATAAGAAAAAGAGGAGTGAGAACAATACTCATTGTTCCGGATTGGCCAAGAAGGACTTGGTATCCGGATCTGCAAGAAATGCTCACAGAGGACCCATGGCCTCTGCCTCTAAGACAGGACTTGTTGCAACAGGGGCCCTGTCTGTTCCAAGACTTACCGCGGCTGCGTTTGACGGCATGGCGGTTGAACGCCGGATCCTAGCAGAAAAAGGCATTCCGGATGAGGTTATTCCTACGCTGATAAAGGCTAGGAAGGACGTGACGGCTAAACATTATCACCGTATATGGCGAAAATATGTTGCTTGGTGTGAGGCCAGGAATGCCCCTACGGAGGAATTCCAGCTGGGCCGTTTCCTTCACTTCCTACAGTCGGGAGTGACTTTGGGCCTGAAATTGGGTTCCATTAAGGTCCAGATTTCGGTTCTATCCATTTTCTTTAAAAAAGAACTGGCTTCTCTTCCTGAAGTCCAGACGTTTGTAAAGGGAGTGCTGCATATTCAGCCCCCTTTTGTGCCTCCAGTGGCACCTTGGGATCTTAACGTGGTGTTGAGTTTCCTGAAGTCACACTGGTTTGAGCCACTCAAAACCGTGGAGTTAAAATTTCTCACGTGGAAGGTGGTCATGCTATTAGCCTTGGCTTCAGCTAGGCGTGTGTCAGAATTAGCGGCTTTGTCACATAAAAGCCCCTATCTGGTTTTCCATATGGACAGGGCAGAATTGTGGACCCGTCCACAATTTCTGCCAAAAGTGGTGTCATCCTTTCATATGAACCAACCTATTGTGGTGCCTGTGGCTACTCGTGACTTGGAGGATTCCGAGTTACTAGATGTGGTCGGGGCTTTGAAGGTTTATGTAGCCAGAACGGCTAGAGTCAGGAAAACTGAGTCGCTGTTTATCCTGTATGCATCCAACAAGCTGGGTGCTCCTGCTTCAAAGCAAACTATTGCTCGCTGGATCTGTAACACGATTCAGCAGGTTTATTCTGCGGCTGGATTGCCGCTTCCAAAATCCGTAAAAGCCCACTCCACAAAGAAGGTGGGCTCTTCTTGGGCGGCTGCCCGAGGGGTCTCTGAATTACAGCTTTGCCAAGCAGCTACTTGGTCAGGTTCGAACACTTTTGCAAAGTTTTACAAGTTTGATACCCTGGCTGAGGAGGACCTTGTGTTTGCTCATTCGGTGCTGCAGAGCCATCCGCACTCTCCCGCCCATTTGGGAGCTTTGGTATAATCCCCATGGTCCCCATCATCCACTAGGACGTTAGAGAAAATAAGATTTTACTTACCGGTAAATCTATTTCTCGTAGTCCGTAGTGGATGCTGGGCGCCCGTCCCAAGTGCGGACTTCTGCTGCAATACTTGTATATAGTTATTGCTTAAATAAGGGTTATGTTTGGTTGCATCAGGGTTGATCTGATGCTCCGTTGTTGTTCATACTGTTAACTGGGTAAGTTTATCACGAGTTATACGGTGTGATTGGTGTGACTGGTATGAGTCTTGCCCTTGATTCCAAAATCCTTTCCTTGTACTGTCAGCTCTTCCGGGCACAGTTTCTCTAACTGAGGTCTGGAGGAGGGACATAGAGGGAGGAGCCAGAGCACACCAGTATCCAAATTCTTTCTTAAAGTGCCCTGTCTCCTGCAGAGCCCGTCTATTCCCCATGGTCCTTACGGAGTCCCCAGCATCCACTACGGACTACTAGAAATAGATTTACCGGTAAGTAAAATCTTATTTTTTTTACATGTATTTAGCCGGCGGATCGGCTTTTCAGGAACTGGCAGCATTTACATCGACTAAAAAGGACTGAATATGTTTTATTTGAATTGAACTGAGAGAAATATCCTATGCGCAGTTAATAACTGTGGTAATTATATATATATATATATATATATATATATATATGTGTATATGTATATATATATATATATATATATATGTATATACCTATTTATCTATTTATAGAGAGAGAGAGAGAGAGAGAGAAGATAGAGTTGGGGAGCGTAAAGTTATTATATTCTTATTTAATTACATCCAAAACTTTCTTTGTAGTTTTGGGCCAAGTTAGATAAAAAACAAAATTCTGGGTGGAACATTTTTTTTTATTTCTATATAACATCCTAGTTTATTTATAGTCATACTGGTAAAGTGTCTACTCTCTGCTTGGACTAAAGGGCTACAGGATATAAATGTCACTTAAAATTCCCTCTATCCTCTCCTTCCACTGCCTGTGGGGTTCTTCTCCTTCCTTAGCTGTTTACCAGCGCTCCTCACAATGACTGTAGGACGATACCTTCAGTGCTCGTGTCTGTGTGTATAAAGTCACTACAGAACATCAGCAAATATTTACCTGAGGTTTGCAGATACTATGTTGAATACCAGAATTGTCATTTTAGTTATATTAGGTACTTTGTGCTTCCAGTGCACCACGATGCTGCCTCATTGGAGATGGATATGTTTGGCTACATTGTTCTATGCTTTGGCAGCTGCAGCCGTCACTGACAAGGTAGATAATGAGGACGAGGATGATCATTTGGACAACACAGAAGAAGCCCAAAGTGAAGAACAAAAAGGTTATTTAGGGGTAAGTTTGTTTTTTTATGTTTTTTTTTTTTTTAAATTGCATGTATGTATTTTTTTTTAATAACTTCACACAACTTTTCAGCCATTTGTAAGGTATAAGACAGGCCATAAAACTCCAATTTTAAACTCTTGCGCTATAATAAAAATATATATGATATGGCTGACAATAATAACAAACTACTAATAATTTAAAATATTTAATAATACATGAATAATCACAAATTATAAAACAAGACCGGTCTTAATAATTTAAACATCTAAGGTACCAAGTGTAAATGCTTTCCATTAAAAGGAGGTGGACTTGAGCATATTCTGTGCACAGAAGTGTATGAACTAGCTCTGTAGGCAAATGACTGAATATATATAAGTCAAACTAGATCAAATGTAACTGCTAATAGAGCCCGTATATTAGATGGTTACCAATGAACAGTCACTTAATATCAAAGTTCCTTTGAACATGGCAATCCAACATAGGACAGTACACTGAGTGAGAGCCGCTCCAACCGGAATCTTACGTGAGGTATGAGCAAATACTGTCAGCAGGAAAAAGTCCCGACATCTACCACGATGGCTTCTGGCTGCGGGAAAACCGGCACCTGCACTGGCGTCTGCTGTAACCTGTCCTGCTCGACCTGAATGCTCCACAGATCTCCACCTCTACGTGCCGTTTGCGGGCACCGATGAACGGCTCCTCTCCACTCGAAGATATTTCAACCAGCAGATGGATAATGCAGCTGGTATAAGATACGGGTCTGACTCCAGCAGGGGTCCAAAACGTATAGCTGCTGACGCGTTTCGCTCCTCCCAGATGGGCTTTATCAAAGAATTCTTTGATAAAGCCCCTGTGGGAGGAGCAAAACGCGTTAGCAGCTATACGTTTTGGACCCCAGCTGGAGTCAGACCCGTATCTTATACCAGCTGCATTATCCATCTGCTGGTTGAAATATCTTCGAGTGGAGAGGAGCCGTTCATCGGTGCCCGCAAACGGCACGTAGAGGTGGAGATCTGTGGAGCATTCAGGTCGAGCAGGACAGGTTACAGCAGGTGCAGGTTTTCCCGCAGCCAGAAGCCATCATGGTAGATGTCGGGACTTTTTCCTGCTGACAGTATTTGCTCATACCTAACGTAAGATTCCGGTTGGAGCGGCTCTCACTCAGTTTACTGTCCTATGTTGGATTGTCATGTTCAAAGGAACTTTGATACTAAGTGACTGTTCATTGGTAACCATCTAATATACGGGCTCTATTAGCAGTTACATTTGATCTAGTTTGACTTATATATATTCAGTCATGTGCCTACAGAGCTAGTTCATACACTTCTGTGCACAGAATATGCTCAAGTCCACCTCCTTTTAATGGAAAGCATTTACACTTGGTACCTTAGATGTTTAAATTATTAAGACCGGTCTTGTTTTATAATTTGTGATTATTCATGTATTATTAAATATTTTAAATTATTAGTAGTTTGATATTATTGTCAGCCATATCATATATATTTTTATTATAGCGCAAGAGTTTAAAATTGGAGTTTTGTGGTTAATTGCATTGGGGTGGTCCAGTGCAATGTGATTGACCTGCTAACCCCAGGTCATCAAACTTTCTGCAGCTGATTTTGATACTATCCAAAAGGACTTTTTGAAAGCACATATTATTAGCACCTGGTTAAAAGGTTTTTTCTATAAGACAGGCCATAGAGGGGAACCAATGGTACAAGAGACAGATTCCATCTCGGCATTGTCACAAAGTGAGTGCTGTGCATTCACACAGCCAGTGGAGTAGTGATTAGTGATGACAGTTTTGACATTCATGTTATGGACAGTTACAATGTCAACATGATTAAAATGACGGCATCATAAATATCAGGCTGTTAGGAAGCCACATACTAGTGATCAGAGGGTTATATTAGGCCCACAATTTGCCAACAGGGCACCCTTGGTACAAGATGCTGTAATACTGTATGTTATGCTACAAAGCCTATAGTTGAGTTTCTTCCTAAGATTTTAAAGTTTGTTTAGAGTTCATGCTGTATAACTACCCCTCTGCAAGGGTCCAGCTCAGTAAGCTTTGCCGCCGGCATAGCTGTGTAATACTCCTTTCACATTCAGCATTTGACCCAGGAAATTGCTGGGTAAACCCAGGTTGTGTGTTGTTGTGAAAGGATCAACCTGGAGAATTACTGTCCCGGGTCTACGACCCTGCTCATGACCACGCTTATTCTCGGGTGCGAGTCGGATACAATACAATGTGGAAGGGGGGACCCGAGTTATGTTTAAAAATCGCTCTTTGGTGCTCACTATTCACAAATCTTTGTGAGCCTGTAACGTCCACTTTTAGGGGGTAATTCAGACCTGATCACTGGGCAGCGATTTTTGTAGCCCTGCGATCGGATAGTCGTCGCCTACAGGAGTGTATTTTAGCTGTGCAAGCGTGCGAACGCATGTTTAGCAGAGCTGTACACACTGATTTTGTGCAGTCTCTGCACAGCCCAGGACTTACTCAGCCGCTGCGATCACTTCAGCCTGTCCGGGACCAGAATTGATGTCAGACACCCGCCCTGCAAACGCTTGGACATGCCTGCGTTTTTCCAAACACTCCCTGAAAATGGTCAGTTGACACCCAAACTCCCTGTTACTGTCAATCTCCTTGCAATTGCCCGTGTGAATGGATCCTTCGCACAAACCCATCACTGACCGGTAATCCGCTTTGCAGCCATGTGACGCGCCTGCGCATTGCGGTGCATACGCATGCGCAGTTTGTGTCTGATCGCCTGCTGTGCGAAAACGCACAGCAGTGATCAGGTCTGAATTACCCCCTTAATGACAACTTTGCAGGGCAGAAATAGGTGCAGTGTGAAAGGCAACGAGTCAGGAATAACCTGGGTCCAACATACGGCGTAAAAGGGGTTTGAGCAACTGTAACATGGGTTAAAACCGTATCCATTTATACCGCTTTCAGATTGCATAACCAGGTCAGACCCGGCTTTTGAATCCAGGTCCGGACGATTTTGAGCAGCCTCAGACCCTTTCACATTGCAGTTTCGACCCGGATTATTCCCGGGTTGGTACCTTTCACACTGAATCCGGGTCACCCATGTTAAACACAGTGATGTGATTTAAAATGGACTTTTCTGGCTCACATTGATGAGGTTTCAAAAGACACAAAAGGAGGGTCTGGGGACTGCTCTGAGCAGACACATAAACAGCCAATCAGAACCTTTTTCTGAGACCTGGGTTGAATTTCCCAGGTCAGAGGCTTTCACACTGCACAGCAACCCGGGTCCGACTCATGTGAAACCATTCTTTTAACCCAGGTTGAAATGCCAGGTTGCACGACCCGGGTTATTCACTTTGGCGCTTCCACACTGCACCTCGACCCAGCAATAACCCTGGTTATTTTGGCGATGTGAATGGGGTATTACTTGGCTCGGACTTGGGATTTAGATCTGAAAGGGGTATAATGTGTTGATTGACAGTGACACAACTGCCACACCTAAAGAGATTTAAAAAAACATCCTATAACCACCATTAAATCTCTTAATCTTTTTGTTTGAATCAGACTAAAAAAGACTGCAGATTACAAGCAGCGTAGCTTCAGTGAGCCTTGCTGAAATGGTAATGGATATAATTCTATTAGGAGTGATGTTCTGATCATGTGGGGAACTACCTCTATGGGGTGCAAACAAAAACAAGGTTTTCCTGCCAGATAACCCACAATGCTAATTGAATCTCCCACCAAAGCATTTATATGAACTTGACAAAATATGTGTTTTTATCCAAATTAGATTGTATACGAGACGCCCATCCCTAGCGGTGATGTGTTTTTTGCAGAGTCATTTGATGATGGAACGTTGGATGGGTAGGTAAATTACTATCAATTTGTGTATTGTTTACTTTGGTATAAGACTGGTAATTCCTAACTATGGAGATCACTTATGAAGTGCAGACAATACGTATCGCCAAACACCTCATTTCGACTGGCGTGCGCCCACTCTCTGCTCTTGAGGGACACATCTGCAAGATAGAAGTGTAATTAAGCATGCAGAGAGGTGCACTGGGCCTGATTCAGATTTATAAGTAAAGCAAAAAAAAAGCAAGTAACTTTGTGTCTGGAATAAACCACGTTGACATGCAAGGGGAGGAAATATATTTCTATTTTCTCTATCGTCCTAAGTGGATGCTGGGGACTCCGTCAGGACCATGGGGATTAGCGGCTCCGCAGGAGACAGGACACAAAAGTAAAAGCTTTAGGATCAGGTGGTGTGCACTGGCTCCTCCCCCTATGACCCTCCTCCAAGCCTCAGTTAGATTTTTGTGCCCGGCCGAGAAGGGTGCAATCTAGGTGGCTCTCCTAAAGAGCTGCTTAGAGTAAGAGTTTTGTTAGGTTTTTTATTTTCAGTGAGTCCTGCTGGCAACAGGCTCACTGCTACGAGGGACTTAGGGGAGAAGAAGTGAACTCACCTGCGTGCAGGATGGATTGGCTTCTTAGGCTACTGGACACCATTAGCTCCAGAGGGATCGAACACAGGCCCAGCCATGGAGTCCGGTCCCAGAGCCGCGCCGCCGACCCCCTTGCAGATGCCGAAGAGTGAAGAGGTCCAGAAACCGGCGGCAGAAGACTTTTCAGTCTTCATGAGGTAGCGCACAGCACTGCAGCTGTGCGCCATTGTTGTCAGCACACTTCACACCAGCGGTCACTGAGGGTGCAGGGCGCTGGGGGGGGCGCCCTGGGCAGCAATGAAATACCTATACTGGCTAAAAGATACATTACATATAGCCCCTGGGGCTATATGGATGTATTTAACCCCTGCCAGGTCTCAGAAAAACGGGAGAAGAAGCCCGCCGAAAAGGGGGCGGAGCCTATTCTCCTCAGCACACAGCGCCATTTTCCCTCACAGAAATGCTGGTGGGAAGGCTCCCAGGCTCTCCCCTGCACTGCACTACAGAAACAGGGTTAAAACAGAGAGGGGGGGCACTTATTTGGCGATATGATTATATATATTAAGATGCTATAAGGGAAAAACACTTATATAAAGGTTGTCCCTGTATAATTATAGCGTTTTGGTGTGTGCTGGCAAACTCTCCCTCTGTCTCCCCAAAGGGCTAGTGGGGTCCTGTCCTCTATCAGAGCATTCCCTGTGTGTGTGCTGTGTGTCGGTACGTGTGTGTCGACATGTATGAGGACGATGTTGGTGAGGAGGCTGAGCAATTGCCTGTAATGGTGATGTCACTCTCTAGGGAGTCGACACCGGAATGGATGGCTTATTTAGGGAATTACGTGATAATGTCAACACGCTGCAAGGTCGGTTGACGACATGAGACGGCCGGCAAACCAATTAGTACCTGTCCAGGCGTCTCAAACACCGTCATGGGCTTTAAAACGCCCATTTACCTCAGTCGGTCGACACAGACACGGACACTGACTCCAGTGTCGACGGTGAAGAAACAAACGTATTTTCCATTTGGGCCACACGTTACATGTTAAGGGCAATGAAGGAGGTGTTACATATTTCTGATACTACAAGTACCACAAAAGAGGGTATTATGTGGGGTGTGAAAAAACTACCTGTAGTTTTTCCTGAATCAGATAAATTAAATGAAGTGTGTGATGATGCGTGGGTTTTCCCCGATAGAAAATTATTGGCGTTATACCCTTTCCCGCCAGAAGTTAGGGCGCGTTGGGAAACACCCCTTAGGGTGGATAAGGCGCTCACACGCTTATCAAAACAAGTGGCGTTACAGTCTCCAGATACGGCCGCCCTCAAGGAGCCAGCTGATAGGAGGCTGGAAAATATCCTAAAAAGTATATACACACATACTGGTGTTATACTGCGACCAGCGATCGCCTCAGCCTGGATGTGCAGCGCTGGGGTGGCTTGGTCGGATTCCCTGACTGAAAATATTGATACCCTTGACAGGGACAGTATTTTATTGACTATAGAGCATTTAAAGGATGCATTTCTATATATGCGAGATGCACAGAGGGATATTTGCACTCTGGCATCAAGAGTAAGTGCGATGTCCATATCTGCCAGAAGATGTTTATGGACACGACAGTGGTCAGGTGATGCAGATTCCAAACGGCACATGGAAGTATTGCTGTATAAAGGGGAGGAGTTATTTGGGGTTGGTCCATCGGACCTGGTGGCCACGGCAACAGCTGGAAAATCCACCTTTTTTACCCCAAGTCACATCTCGGCAGAAAAAGACACCGTCTTTTCAGCCTCAGTCCTTTCGTCCCCATAAGGGCAAGCAGGCAAAAGGCCAGTCATATCTGCCCAGGGATAGAGGAAAGGGAAGAAGACTGCAGCAGGCAGCCCATTCCCAGGAACAGAAGCCCTCCACCGCTTTTGCCAAGTCCTCAGCATGACGCTGGGGCCGTACAAGCGGACTCAGCTGCGGTGGGGGGTCGTCTCAAGAGTTTCAGCGCGCAGTGGGCTCACTCGCAAGTGGACCCCTGGATCCTACAAGTAGTATCCCAGGGGTACAGATTGGAAATTCGAGACGTCTCCCCCTCGCAGGTTCCTGAAGTCTGCTTTACCAACGTCTCCCTCCGACAGGGAGGCAGTATTGGAAACAATTCACAAGCTGTATTCCCAGCAGGTGATAATCAAAGTACCCCTCCTACAACAAGGAAAGGGGTATTATTCCACACTATATTGTGGTACTGAAGCCAGACGGCTCGGTGAGACCTATTCTAAATCTGAAATATTTGAACACTTACATACAAAGGTTCAAATCAAGATGGAGTCACTCAGAGCAGTGATAGCGAACCAGGAAGAAGGGGACTATATGGTGTCCCTGGACATCAAGGATGCTTACCTCCATGTCCCAATTTGCCCTTCTCACCAAGGGTACCTCAGGTTCGTGGTACAAAACTGTCACTATCAGTTTCAGACGCTGCCGTTTGGATTGTCCACGGCACCCCGGGTCTTTACCAAGGTAATGGCCGAAATGATGATTCTTCTTCAAAGAAAAGGCGTCTTAATTATCCCTTACTTGGACGATCTCCTGATAAGGGCAAGGTCCAGAGAACAGTTGGAGGTCGGAGTAGCACTATCTCAAGTAGTTCTACGACAGCACGGGTGGATTCTAAATATTCCAAAATCGCAGCTGTCTCCGACGACACGTCTGCTGTTCCTAGGGATGATTCTGGACACAGTCCAGAAAAAGGTGTTTCTCCCGGAGGAGAAAGCCAGGGAGTTATCCGAGCTAGTCAGGAACCTCCTAAAACCAGGAAAAGTGTCAGTGCATCATTGCACAAGGGTCCTGGGAAAAATGGTGGCTTCTTACGAAGCGATTCCATTCGGCAGATTTCACGCAAGAACTTTTCAGTGGGATCTGCTGGAAAAATGGTCCGGATCGCATCTTCAGATGCATCAGCGGATAACCCTGTCTCCAAGGACAAGGGTGTCTCTTCTGTGGTGGCTGCAGAGTGCTCATCTACTAAAGGGCCACAGATTCGGCATTCAGGACTGGGTCCTGGTGACCACGGATGCCAGCCTGAACGGCTGGGGAGCAGTCACACAAGGAAAAAATTTCCAGGGAGTGTGATCAAGTCTGGAGACTTCTCTCCACATAAATATACTGGAGCTAAGAGCAATTTACAATGCTCTAAGCTTAGCAAGACCTCTGCTTCAAGGTCAGCCGGTATTGATCCAGTGGGACAACATCACGGCAGTCGCCCACGTAAACAGACTGGGCGGCACAAGAAGCAGGAGGGCAATGGCAGAAACTGCAAGGATTCTTCGCTGGGCGGAAAATCATGTGTTAGCACTGTTAGCAGTGTTCATTCCGGGAGTGGACAACTGGGAAGCAGACTTCCTCAGCACGACCTCCACCCGGGAGAGTGGGGACTTCATCGGGAAGTCTTCCACATGATTGTGAACCGTTGGGAAAGACCAAAGGTGGACATGATGGCGTCCCGCCTGAACAAAAAACTGGACAGGTATTGCGCCAGGTCAAGAGACCCTCAGGCAATAGCTGTGGACGTTCTGGTAACACCGTGGGTGTACCAGTCGGTGTATGTGTTCCCTCCTCTGCTTCTCATACCTAAGGTACTGAAAATTATAAGACATAGAGGAGTAAGAACTATACTCGTGGCTCCGGATTGGCCAAGAAGGACTTGGTACCCGGAACTTCAAGAGATGCTCACAGAGGACTCATGGCCTCTGCCGCTAAGAAGGGACTTGCTTCAGCAAGTACCATGTCTGTTCCAAGACTTACCGCGGCTGCGTTTGACGGCATGGCGGTTGAACGCCGGATCCTAAGGGAAAAAAGGCATTCCGGAAGAGGTCATTCCTACCCTGGTCAAAGCCAGGAAGGAGGTGACCGCACAACATTATCACCACATGTGGCGAAAATATGTTGCGTGGTGTGAGGCCAGGAAGGCCCCACGAAGAAATTTCAACTCGGTCGATTCCTGCATTTCCTGCAAACAGGAGTGTCTATGGGCCTCAAATTGGGGTCCATTAAGGTTCAAATTTCGGCCCTGTCGATTTTCTTCCAGAAAGAATTGGCTTCAGTTCCTGAAGTCCAGAAGTTTGTCAAGGGAGTACTGCATATACAACCCCCTTTTGTGCCTCCAGTGGCACTGTGGGATCTCAACGTAGTTCTGGGATTCCTCAAATCACATTGGTTTAAACCGCTCAAATCTGTGGATTTGAAATATTTCACATGGAAAGTGACCATGATGTTGGCCCTGGCCTCGGCCAGGCGAGTGTCAGAATTGGCGGCTTTGTCTCACAAAAGCCCATATCTGATTGTCCATTCGGACAGGGCAGAGCTGCGGACTCGTCCCCAGTTTCTCCCTAAGGTGGTGTCAGCGTTTCACCTGAACCAGCTTATTGTGGTACCTGCGGCTACTAGGGACTTGGAGGACTCCAAGTTGCTAGATGTTGTCAGGGCCCTGAAAATATAGGTTTCCAGGACGGCTGGAGTCAGGAAAACTGACTTGCTGTTATCCTGTATGCACCCAACAAACTGGGTGCTCTTGCTTCTAAGCAGACGATTGCTAGTTGGATGTGTAGTACAATTCAGCTTGCACATTCTGTGGCAGGCCTGCCACAGCCAAAATATGTAAATGCCCATTCCACAAGGAAGGTGGGCTCATCTTGGGCGGCTGCCCGAGGGGTCTCGGCTTTACAACTTTGCCGAGCTGCTACTTGGTCAGGGGCACACCCTGGCTGAGGAGGACCTGGAGTTCTCTCACTCGGTGCTGCAGAGTCATCCGCACTCTCCCGCCCGTTTGGGAGCTTTGGTATAATCCCCATGGTCCTGACGGAGTCCCCAGCATCCACTTAGGACGTCAGAGAAAATAAGAATTTACTTACCGATAATTCTATTTCTCGTAGTCCGTAGTGGATGCTGGGCGCCCATCCCAAGTGCGGATTGTCTGCAATACTTGTACATAGTTATTGTTACAAAAATCGGGTTATTATTGTTGTGAGCCATCTTTTCAGAGGCTCCGCTGTTATCATGCTGTTAACTGGGTTCAGATCACAGGTTGTACAGTGTGATTGGTGTGGCTGGTATGAGTCTTACCCGGGATTCAAAATCCTTCCTTATTGTGTACGCTCGTCCGGGCACAGTATCCTAACTGAGGCTTGGAGGAGGGTCATAGGGGGAGGAGCCAGTGCACACCACCTGATCCTAAAGCTTTTACTTTTGTGCCCTGTCTCCTGCGGAGCCGCTAATCCCCATGGTCCTGACGGAGTCCCCAGCATCCACTACGGACTACGAGAAATAGAATTATCGGTAAGTAAATTCTTATTTTTTTGGTGCAGGGTAAATACTGGCTGCTTTTGCATGTAGCCCACAAAAGTTAGCTTTATTTGTACTAGAGATGTGCGGTTCAGATTTGGCTCGGATTTTCCCGCCAAATTCGGATTCCAAAACGTCATCTTTTGGCACCAAAACGTAATTTTTATCCATGAAGGATGACATTTTGACTGGAAAACATCAAATCCGAACAGCTCATTTTCTAATTTGTACACTGCAATTTAGATTTCAGTTTGAACATAGCCCACCCAAATCTAAATCTCTGTGCACGTTACATCTGCCCCACCTGCAGCATGGTTTTGCCCAGTTGCTTTCTTTTTTTGCTTTGCTTGCAAATCTGAATCGGGCCCACTGTGCAAAGTATAAACATGACATCAAAGTGCACCCTCCTGCCACTTTAAATTCACCAGTGGCATTCAACATAACTTTTTCTAAAACACTGCTTGGTTTTGCCTCATTTATGGCTGAAATGAATCATGTGGCATCTAATTGCGTGCGCGTGTGTGTGAAGCTTTTTATTACATTGCAAAGAGTATACCTATAAATGATCTTCTTTGCCAAAGTACAGCATTGAGGCAGAGAATTAGTCCCATGAAAGTATAGGACAAGACGTGTAAATCGCTAGCTCTGAGTTGGTGCAAGTCGGCCATTGTGGGGGTAAATGTAATATGGTCCAGTTGCTGGAGGTGTGGGACTTTAACATGGTTTTGCCTTGTAAATGATTGCTGCTTTAAAAATACGGGCATTCTCGCCCAAAGTCCCGCACCTCCGCCAACTTGGACCCTATTACATTTACAGCCAGGTCTTTAATTGGCTATTCGCTCCTCTACACGTACCCCCTGAAAATGGTCCATCTACATTTGCGCCATTCCACCAAACTGCTATATTTGTCCTCTGCAAAATTCAGCTTTTCTCAAATGCTGCAACCAAAAATCTATGCACTTTAGCAGAAATCTATGAGAGCCTGTGGAAATCTAGGTAAACAGAGGAACCATAGCTGGTTTTGCAGTTTCACCTCGATACACAGGCTTATAGGCTCATAGGTAGCTTGCCGTCAGATCATGCTTGAAATAGGGCTCCGATGAGCGGATAACAGCTGGGGAGAATGCGATCATAGGAGAATGTAAGTGATGAGGTCGAATGTAAATCTTACTAATGAAACTATAGAATAGTCAGAGGCACGTGGAAGTTCAAATAACCTAGCCTTTGTATTTATTTGATTGTGGGAGACAATATATTGCAAAGAATGAACAGGTTCTGCAATAGGTTAAATACTGAAATGAGAGAGCTTGTAAACTGAAACTGCAAAAGACTAAATTCAGAAATGATAGATGGGATGTTGCCCATAGCAACCAATCAGATGCCAGGTATTATCTTCGTTGCTAGATAAATCAGAAGTAGAATCTGATTGGTTGCTATGGGCAACATCCTATCTTAAATAGAACTCCCTTCTTAGTATATTTACCCCTCATACTGTGAAAATTAGATACTTGGAAAATGCGATTGAAGGACTTAGACTATAGAAACTGGATACTGGAAAACTGTGGCTGCGAAGACTGGGAACTTAGTAACTGAGATCTGAATCCAAAAACTGTGAAGACTGTGAACTTGATAACTGCTGCTTGAAGACAACAACTGAAAACTGTGAACTTGAAAACTTGATCAGACGACAATAACTGTAAAGACTGGAAGCCCTGAAGTGTAGCTGATTGTAGATGAGAAATCCTGGAATGCTGTGACTTGAAGAAATTAGATTGGAAATCCTGAAATGCTGTGGCTTGATTAAATGAGATTAGATATCCTGGAATGCTGTGACTTGAAGAATTGAGTTTAGAAATCCTGAATTGCGATATCTTGAATAAATGAGATAAGAAATCCTGGAATGCTGTGAGTTGAAAAAATGAGATTAGAAATCCTTAAATGCTAGATTAGGTGAACCTTGAAAACATGAACTGCTGAAGACTGAAACCGAACAAGTGAAACATGGAAACTCGAACAGCTGAAGCTGAAACAGGAGATGCTTAAAAACTGAACTGCTGATGACTGAAGCTGGGTAACTGTATAGAGAACCAATGAAGGCTCCAGCGGCACCTGTGTGCACTTCACTGCAAAGTTTGCTCTTTGACATAACAAGTATAAAGCATCAGATTCCACCTCTGCCTCAGCAACGTCATGTGTGGTTTCTACCCAAGTGATCAGAGATATTTGCTTTCACATTCCATATTGTGTCATATAAGATACTTACAGTAGGTTGTGTTTTCCTGTTGCTGAAGTTTTTATATAGCACTGTTTACTGTGCAAAATATAACGATCTAGTATTATGGCTTCATTTATATCTACTTCAATCTTTAATTTCAGTTGGATTCTCTCCAAAACAATGAAGGAAGATACTGATGAAGACATTGCTAAATATGATGGTAAGGAATGTATGCTATCAGGCTGTTTTTAGAAACAGACATACAAGGCCTGTGTGTATGGCACCTGAATAAAAGGGGATTGGTCTCCACATATCTGCTGATGAATAACTGTTATCTGTTTATAGTTGAACAGTGCTCATATTTCTTTTAACCCTGACTAACTTGTTAAAGAACATTAAAATCCTACTTTCAAGTAGGCTGTTATAAAAGAGTTACTGTATTAAGAGGTGAATTCAGTTACCCACGGCAAATTTACCACGGGTGAAAACGGGAGTTAGCCTCAAGCTTTAACGCTTGGGGCTATTCAACTGGATTCCCAAATTCCTACGATAGCATTGTTAACGCGTGTTAAAGTACCATGTTAATGGAAGATAACATGGACTAATGGGCGTTAACCTCAAGTTATCAAGGATTTTTTTCAACCTGCTGAGGCAGGTGAAAAAAATTCCCAGCTGGCTTTGGGGCTAATTAGATAGCCCGGGGATCAATTAGCCCGCGGTAATATACTGCTGCTAACTGAATACCGCCCTATGGAGGTAATCATTTCCCCATCAGTCATCTTGAGCTTTTGCCACAGAGTTGAGAGGAATATATAACTCCTTTATATAGCATACTGGGTGGGCCCAGTGGAGATTTCCCGTTTCCTAATGGCCAGTCCGGCCCTGCTACTATACCGCAGTGTATCTAGTGTACACCATATGATGAATTAGACTTTTTTAGTTTTACATTTAAAGCACTGAAAGCAGCAACTATTTCCCCGCCCCACAGCGACAGTGGCCCGCACCCCCTCCCCACAATCACACAACATGAACTGTCGGCACCCCCACAGCAGCAGCGGTGGCTGCCAATTCCTCCCCAGCACAAACCAACATAAGCGGTTGCCTCCGGTACCCACCTCTCTACTTCCCTTCCATCTCCCCACCTGGCTGCCAATGCCATACAGGGATTCTAGAGGTAGGCGGTTGGCAAGGGACACAGCAGCACCGCAGAAACTATTTTTTCATAAAGTAGCAACTGAAAGCTCGCCGGGACAGCCCGTTTTCTCTTACGTCCTAGAGGATGCTGGGGACTCCGTAAGGACCATGGGGTATAGACGGGCTCCGCAGGAGACATGGGCACTATAAAGAACTTTAGAATGGGTGTGCACTGGCTCCTCCCTCTATGTCCCTCCTCCAGACCTCAGTTAGATCCTGTGCCTAGAGGAGACTGGGTGCATTACAGAGGAGCTCTCCTGAATTTCTCTGAAAAATAATTTTGTTAGGTTTTTTATTTTCAGGGAGCACTGCTGGCAGCAGGCTCCCTGCATCGTGGGACTGAGGAGAGAGAAGCAGACCTACTTAAATGATAGGCTCTGCTTCTTAGGCTACTGGACACCATTAGCTCCAGAGGGTCGGAACGCAGGTCTCACCCTCGCCGTTCGTCCCAGAGCCGCGCCGCCGTCCTCCTCGCAGAGCCCGAAGATAGAAGCCGGGTGAGTATAAGAAGAAAAAAGACTTCAAAGGCGGCAGAAGACTTCAGATCTTCTCTGAGGTAACGCGCAGGGGGGGCGCCCTGGGCAGCAATAAAGACCTCTAGGACTGGCTAAAAGGCATATATAAGCTGAGGTGGCAATATATATTAAATCCCCCGCCAGTATTAAACAAATTGAGCGGGACCAAAGCCCGACGCTGAGGGGGCGGAGCTTGATCCCACAGCACTAACCAGCGCCATTTTTCTCCACAGCACATGCAGAGAAGCTGGCTACCCGGACTCTCCCCTGCTGCACACGGTGACATAGGGCAAAAAAAAAGGGGGGGGGGGCACTTGTAAGGCGCAGTGAGTTTATAGGTATATACAGATAATCATAAAAGCGCTGGTATCTGGGAATTTTGTTCCAGTGTCAGTTGGCGCTGGGTGTGTGCTGGCATACTCTCTCTCTCTGTCTCTCCAAAGGGCCTTATTGGGGAACTGCCTCCATATAAATATATCCCTGTGTGTGGGGGGGTGTCGGTACGCGTGTGTCGGCATGTCTGAAGCGGAAGGCTCATCTAAGGAGGAGGTGGAGCAGATGATTGTGGTGTCTCCGTCGGCAACGCCGACACCTGATTGGTTGGACATGTGGAATGTTTTAAATGCAAATGTGACTTTGTTACATAAGAGATTAGACAAAGCAGAGTCCAGGGATAATACAGGGAGTCAATCAATGGCTTTGACGGGCCCTTCAGGGTCTCAAAAACGTCCCCTATCCCAAATAGCAGACACTGATACCGACACGGATTCTGACTCCAGTGTCGACTACGATGATACGAGGTTACACCCAAGGGTGGCCAAAAGCATTCATTATATGATTATTGCAATAAAAGATGTTTTGCATATCACAGATGACCCCTCTGTCCCTGACACGAGGGTACACATGTTTAAGAAACCTGAGGTAACCTTTCCCCCATCTCATGAGCTGAATGCGTTACAGGTACACCACCGATTTTCCGGCAACTGATGATCCGGAACCTCTTTTAATCCGGACAATTTTGATTTGTCCGGATTAAAGGGGATTAGGGACATCCTTTAATCCGGAACATTTTCTGCGCATGGGCGTAACACGCAATACGCGCGAGTGTCAGTGGGTACAGCTTCCACGGACACTGCAGGTGACACAGCAAGCATCAGTGGGGCTGTTATGGTGTCCAAGGTCACAACAAGTACCGCACATGGGCGGAAGACACAGCCTGAGCCTGATACCTGTTTTGCTTATAAACTGTTTTGCATACACTACTGTGTTTATTCATTAATTAATATTATACTGTAGCATATATTTTACTATTTATTGCTTTAGAAATGTTCTGAAGGTGCAAAATTAGTTTCCACAGTTAATCCGGCAAAATCGATAATCCGGCACTGCACTGGAACAGAGGATGCCGGAAAATCGGTGGTGTACCTTTGAAAAGGCTTGGGAATCTCCAGACAAGAAACTGCAGATTCCCAAAATAATTCTTATGGCGTATCCTTTCCCTGCACAGGACAGGGTACGGTGGGAGTCCTCGCCCAGGGTGGACAAGGCTTTAACACGCTTATCCAAGAAGGTGGCGCTACCGTCTCCAGACACAGCAGCCCTCAAGGATCCTGCTGATCGCAGACAGGAAACGACTTTAAAATCAATATATACACATACGGGGGCTTTACTCAGGCCGGCTA
The DNA here is from genome assembly GCF_028390025.1 of Pseudophryne corroboree. Lineage (NCBI taxonomy): Eukaryota > Metazoa > Chordata > Amphibia > Anura > Myobatrachidae > Pseudophryne > Pseudophryne corroboree. The sequence continues at coordinate 939,962,991 of NC_086444.1, read as the reverse complement.
TAGCATCGGCGTGTGTTTGTAGCGCTGTAGCAGCTTGGACAGATACCTTGTCAGCTGATTTGGATACCCTAGATAGGGATACCATTTTATTGACCTTAGGTCACATTAAAGACGCAGTCTTATATATGAGAGACGCTCAAAGAGACGTTGGGCTGCTAGGTTCGAGAGCCAACGCCATGACCATTTCTGATAGGCGAGCGCTGTGGACCCGCCAATGGACGGGTGATGCCGACTCAAAAAGGCATATGGAAGTTTTGCCTTACAAGGGTGAAGTTTTATTTGGGGACGGTCTCACGGACCTGGTTTCCACAGCTACCGCGGGTAAATCTACCTTTTTGCCTTATGTTCCCCCACAGCAAAAGAAAATACCACAGTATCAAGTGCAGTCCTTTCGGTCACATAAATCCAGAAGAGGTCGGGGATCTTCCTTCCTCGCCAGAGGTAAAGGTAAAGGGAAAAGAATGCCTGCTACGGCTAGTTCCCAGGAGCAGAAGTCCTCCCCGGCTTCTACTAAATCCACGCATGACGCTGGGGCTCCACTGAGGGAGACCGCGCCGGTGGGGGCACGTCTTCGACTTTTCAGCCACGTCTGGGTTCAGTCGGACGTGGATCCTTGGGTGATGGAAATTATATCCCAAGGCTAGCTGGAATTCGAAGACGTGCCTCCTCGCCGATTCTTCAAATCGGCTTTACCAGCTTCTCCCCCCAGAAAGGGATATAGTTTTATCTGCAATTCAAAAGCTGTGTCAACAGCAAGTGATTATCAAGGTTCCCCTAAATCAACAGGGAAAGGGGTACTATTCAATCCTGTTTGTGGTCCCGAAACCGGATGGCTCGGTCAGACCCATTCTAAACTTAAAATCCCTAAACCTGTACTTAAGAAGGTTCAAGTATAAGATGGAATCGCTCAGGGCGGTTATCTCAAGCCTGGAAGGGGGGGATTTTATGGTGTCACTAGACATAAAGGATGCACTTACCTTTACGTTCCCATATATCCTCCTCATCAGGCATACCTGAGATTCGCTGTACAGGACTGTCATTACCAGTTTCAGACGTTGCAGTTTGGGCTTTCCACGACCACGAGGGTTTTCACCAAGGTAATGGCGGAAATGATGGTTCTCCTGCGCAGGCAAGGAGTCACAATTATCCCGTACTTGGACGATCTCCTGATAAAAGCGAGATCAAAGGATCAGTTGCAGAAAAGCGTGTTGCTCTCCCTGAGAGTATTGCAACAACATGGCTGGATTCTAAATCTACCAAAGTCACAGTTGGTTCCTACGGCTCGGCTGTCGCTCTTAGGCATGATTCTGGACACAGAACAAAAGAGGGTTTTTCTCCCGATGGAAAAAGCCCAGGAACTCCAGAACATGGTCAGAGATCTGTTAAAACCGACGAGAGTGTCAGTACATCAATGCACTCGAGTACTGGGGAAAATGGCGGCGACCTTCGAGGCCATCCCCTTCGGCAGGTTTCATGCGAGGACTTTTCAGTGGGACCTTCTGGACAAGTGGTCCGGGTCCCATCTTCAAATACATCAGAAAATAAGCCTGTCCCCCAGGGCCAGGGTGTCTCTCCTGTGGTGGCTGCAGAGTGCTCACCTTCTAGAGGGTTGCAGGTTCGGCATTCAAGACTGGGTTCTGGTGACCACAGACTCGAGCCTCCGAGGATGGGGAGCAGTCACACAGGGAAGGAATTTTCAGGGACTATGGTCAAGCCAAGAGGCTTGTCTACACATCAACATTGTCACAACTGAGGGCCTGAGCTGACGGGAGGCAGCCTCAGTTGTAGGGGCTGAGATGTACCGGAACCTGGGAGGTTGTATCAGACCCCTGGACATGTAAGTAACATGAATAATAACTGCCCGAAGGCGTGACCACGACAACTTGGATAAAAGTCAATGATGTTTATTATGACAACTCCGCAACACAGCAGCAGTAAAAGAAAACGTAAAAGTCAGCAAATAATAAATACAGTTCCTGGGTACTACAGGATGGCAGGAGCCACAGGGCACTGGTAGTGTGAGATAGTTCTTATGATCTTCTAGATGGAAAGTCCTTACCAGGCCCGACTGTAGCAATGGAGATAACCCAGGATTGTGCCAGCTGGTGTTCCAGGAAAAGCTGGGTTGCTGAAGGTAAAACAGCTGCTGTGGATACTGGCTGGAACCAGACTGTTGTTAGCACGGAGTGGATACTGGCTGGAACCAGTTAAATAATAAATGAACTTGGGAGCGATGAAATATGAACTGAAATGTAGAACTTGAGAGCGGAGAAATAATAATACCGGTGGAGAGTGGTAAAGTGTAGAAAGGATACCGGCCCTTTAAGGGAAGCTGTACTCTGCTGGAAGCTGAGCTGGAAGCAGGTAATGTTGTAGCTGGAAACAGATGAATCCACAATGGATTGGAGAGTCAGGCTACACCGCAGGTGGAATGCTGGTGCGGGTCTCTATGGTGGAAGTCTTGAGACAGGAGCTGGAACCTGGAAGACAATCACAGGAGAGAGACAAACAGGAACTAGGTTTGACAACCAAAGCACTGACGCCTTCCTTGCTCAGGCACAGTGTATTTATACCTGCAGCAAGGAAGGGATTGGCTAGGCAATTATGCAGATTAACAATACTGACAACAGATTGGAGGAAATGATCAGCTGACAGAATCCAAGATGGCTGCGCCCATGCAGACACTTGGAGGGAAGTTTGGTTTGTAATCCATGTGGTAATGAAAACAGTAATGGCGGCGCCGGCCACTGGAGACAGGAGACGCCAGGCTGACAAGTGCACATCCAACCACGCGGACACAGCGGAGGCCGCGGCTGATGTAATCGCCACTCTGACACTCTGCATGCAGAAGCTCAGGGACGGCGGCGGAGGCCGCGGGAGACGCCATGCCAGATGTAATAAGGCGTTACTGTGACAGCGTCTCAGAGAGACAGGAGAGGATGCAGGAATGTGAACATTAGGATAACAGATGGGATCCGGTCCTGGAGCGCTGAGCCATCCTTAGGAGGCATCTGATGGGTAAGAAATGGCGTCCAGATACCCGGATCGTGACAGCACCCCCCCCTTTAGGAGTGGCCCCAGGACACTTCTTTGGCTTTTGAGGAAACTTGGAATGGAATCTCCGGACCAAGGCAGGAGCATGGACATCAGAAGCATTGGTCCATGAACGTTCCTCAGGACCATAACCCTTCCAGTCAATAAGATATTGTAGTTGACCGTAACGGTGACGTGAGTCCAGGATCTTGGCCACTTCATACTCAACGCCTCGTTGAGTTTGGACTTTCGGAGTTGGAGGAAGTGAGGAATGAAACCGATTCAAGATCAGCGGTTTCAACAGGGAAACATGGAATGTCCTGGGTATTTTTAAGAAGGGAGGCAACTGGAGTCTGTAAGCAACAGGATTGATGACTTGTTCAATCTTGAAAGGACCGATATAGCGAGGTGCAAACTTCATACTGGGAACTCTTAACCTCAAATTCTTCGTGGATAACCATACCCGATCACCCACCTTGAGAGCAGGAACTGCTCGACGCTTCTTATCCGCAAACTTCTTGTACCTGAACGATGCCTTGAGCAGAGCTGATCGTACGCTCTTCCAGATATTGGCAAACTGATGCAAGGTGATATCCACTGCGGGAACAGAAGTTGCTGGAAGCGGTTGGAACTCAGGAACTTTAGGGTGGAATCCAAAGTTAGTGAAGAATGGTGTTGAAGCAGATGAAGAATGATACTGGTTGTTATGACAGAACTCGGCCCAGGGAAGTAATTGAACCCAGTCATCTTGAGAGGAGGACACATAGATGCGGAGGAAGGCCTCCAAGTCCTGATTCACCCTCTCGGTTTGACCATTGGTCTGAGGATGGTAAGCCGTGGAAAACTTTAGCTTGACTTGGAGGACTTGACATAAACTTCGCCAGAATTTGGCTGTGAATTGAACTCCTCGATCTGAGATAATTTCTTCAGGAAGACCGTGGAGTCGGAAGATCTCTTGTATGAATACTTGAGCCAACTTGGAAGCTGACGGAAGACCGGTGAGAGGAATGAAGTGTGCCATCTTGGTGAACCGGTCAACTACCACCCAGATGGTATTGAACTTGTTGCACATGGGTAAGTCTGTAATGAAATCCATCGACAAGTGGGTCCATGGTCGACGGGGAACGGATAGTGGAACCAGTTGCCCCGCAGGCGACTGGCGGGATACTTTATGTTGGGCACCCTTTGGGCAAGATGCAATAAACTCCAAGACGTCCTTTTTCAGAGTTGGCCACCAATAGGACCTAGAGATAAACTCCAGGGTTTTTTGGATACCTGTATGTCCGGCAAAACGGGAAGCATGGGCCCAATGCATGAGCTTCTTCCTTAGCATCGGCTTCACAAAACTTTTCCCTGATGGGGGCGTAGAGTCCATCCCTACCGTGGAGAATGCCAACGGATTTATAATAGGATGCTTGTCTGAAGACTCTGACTCATTTTCTTGCTCCCATGAGCGGGAAAGGGCATCGGCCTTGCGATTCTGAGAGCCCGGACAGAACTGGAGTTTAAAGTCGAACCTGGAAAAGAAAAGTGCCCATCTGGCCTGACGAGGGTTGAGACATTGTGCGCCCTTCAGGTATAAAAGGTTCTTGTGGTCTGTAAGTATGGTGATTAAATGAGAAGCTCCCTCCAACAGATACCTCCACTCTTCTAGAGCGAGCTTGATGGCTAGCAACTCCTGGTCGCCAATGGCATAGTTGCGCTCAGCTGGGGAGAACTTCCGGGAGAAGAAACTGCAAGGATGTAAATGGCCATCTTTAGCCCTCTGAGATAACACCGCTCCTACTCCAACGGAGGAGGCATCCACCTCTAGGATGAAAGGAGAGTCGATGTCAGGCTGTTTCAGGACAGGCGCAGAGATGAACCTCTGTTTTAAAAGATGAAAAGCTTGCATGGCTTCTTCAGACCACTTGGACGGGTTAGCACCCTTCTTGGTGAAAGCAGTAATAGGCGCCACAATGGTGGAAAAGTCTTGTATAAACTTTCGGTAATAATTGGCGAACCCTAAGAACCTCTGGACCCCTTTGAGGGTTAAGGGTACCGGCCAATTCTGAATTGCTTGTAGTTTCTCAGGATCCATCTCTAGTCCGGAACCGGACACAATGTACCCTAGAAACGGAATGGACTTGACTTCAAAGACGCATTTTTCTAATTTGCAATAGAGATGATTGACACGGAGACGGGACAGAACCTCTTTAACCCAAAAACGATGTTCCTCTAAATCGTTGGCAAAAATGAGGATATCGTCTAGATAGACCACGACATGACGGTATAGAATGTCTCTGAAAATCTCATTGACAAAATGCTGGAAGACAGCTGGAGCATTGCTCAATCCGAAGGGCATGACGAGGTACTCATAATGTCCGTCACGGGTGTTAAAGGCGGTCTTCCACTCGTCACCCTCACGGATCCGGATGAGATTGTATGCACCTCGCAAGTCCAGCTTTGTAAAGATGGTAGCTCCGCTAACTCTGTCAAAGAGCTCAGTAATCAGGGGTAAAGGATAACGGTTCTTGATGGTAATGTCGTTCAAACCTCTGTAGTCGATGCACGGCCGCAGACCACCATCTTTCTTTTTTACAAAAAAGAAGCCTGCGCCGGCTGGGGAAGAAGAAGGTCGAATGAACCCCTTTGCTAGGTTCTCTTTAATGTATTCCTCCATAGAATGCGTCTCAGGCAGAGACAACGGATAAGTTCGGCCTCGAGGTGGAACCTTCCCTGGAACGAGATCAATCGGGCAGTCCCATTCTCTATGAGGAGGAAGGATATCAGCAGAAGCTTTACTGAACACATCCGTGAAATCTTGATATGGAGGAGGTGGAACATCAGACGACCTGGGGGAGGAAGAACAGACAGGCAATACTTTAAACAAACATGTCTCTGCACAGGAGGAACCCCATGCCAGGATTTGCGTAGTCGTCCAATCAATTGTAGGATTGTGAAGACGGAGCCATGGAAGGCCCAGGACCACAGGATGTGTGGCTCTTGGAATCACTAAAAGTGAAATAAGTTCGGAATGAAGAACTCCCACTCTCAGACGAACTGGTAGAGTCCTTAGAGCAATAACAGTATCAAAAATTTTACTGCCATCCACGGCAGTTAAGGAAAAGGAGGAAGGAAGTCTCTCGGTGGGTAGGGACCACCGTTTAACATAGGCTTCAGTAATAAAGTTCCCAGCTGCTCCGGAATCAAGGAGAGCAATGACGTTCCGATAACGTTGAGCAACTTGAAGCGAGACTGGGAGATTACAATCACGAGGAGATGGAGAGGAGATCATCACTCCTAGCCGGCCCTCTCCCGGGCGAGCCAGGGTCTGGAGTTTTCCCGGACGTTCGGGACAGGCATCGATGGTGTGAGACGGAGCTGCACAGTAAAGACAAAGAGACTCAGAGAGACGTCTTCGGCGCTCAGCAGGAGTTAAACGGGAACGGCCAATTTGCATGGGCTCATCTTTAGATGGTGACAGTTGACGAGGAGGAGGAGCAGAAGATTTTGGAGCAGATGATCTTCCACGCTCAGTTGCTCTCTCTCTGAAACGTAAATCAACTTTCGTGCAGAGTGAGATTAGCTCATCTAACTTAGAAGGTAAGTCTCTGGTAGCTAACTCATTTTTAATAAGCTCAGATAAGCCATGCCAGAATGCAGCATACAGGGCCTCGTCGTTCCATGCCAGTTCGGATGCCAGGATCCGGAACTGTATCAGATATTGTCCTACAGTACGTGACCCCTGGCGTAAACGGAGAATCTCGGATGAAGCTGAGGTTACCCGGCCTGGCTCGTCGAAGATGCGCCTGAATGTTGACACGAATGCAGTGTAAGAAGATAGCAGGGTGTCGGACCTCTCCCATAACGGTGATGCCCAGTCAAGGGCGGAGCCACTGAGAAGAGAGATGATGTAGGCAATTTTTGTACGGTCACTGGGAAAATTGCCAGGTTGTAGCTCAAACTGAATCTCACACTGGTTGAGAAATCCCCTGCAGAATCTTGGAGATCCGTCAAATTTTGCTGGCGTTGGAAGATGAAGACGTGGAGCAGAAATGGGTAAGGTGGGTGGGGTTATAGCTGGAGTCACTGTGGTTGACGCACCAGATGCGCCTGATCCACGGAGAGTTGTCTGAATCCCATCCAGCCGAGTAGAGAGATCCTGGAGACAGCGGATGATGTGGCCCTGTGCAGCCTCCTGATGTTCTAGTCGGGCTGCCAGTTCTTGCATCGGCCTGGCCGCTTGATCCTGGTCTCCGGCTGGATTCATTAGTTCAGTGCTTACTGTCACAACTGAGGGCCTGAGCTGACGGGAGGCAGCCTCAGTTGTAGGGGCTGAGATGTACCGGAACCTGGGAGGTTGTATCAGACCCCTGGACATGTAAGTAACATGAATAATAACTGCCCGAAGGCGTGACCAGGACAACTTGGATAAAAGTCAATGATGTTTATTATGACAACTCCGCAACACAGCAGCAGTAAAAGAAAACGTAAAAGTCAGCAAATAATAAATACAGTTCCTGGGTACTACAGGATGGCAGGAGCCACAGGGCACTGGTAGTGTGAGATAGTTCTTATGATCTTCTAGATGGAAAGTCCTTACCAGGCCCGACTGTAGCAATGGAGATAACCCAGGATTGTGCCAGCTGGTGTTCCAGGAAAAGCTGGGTTGCTGAAGGTAAAACAGCTGCTGTGGATACTGGCTGGAACCAGACTGTTGTTAGCACGGAGTGGATACTGGCTGGAACCAGTTAAATAATAAATGAACTTGGGAGCGATGAAATATGAACTGAAATGTAGAACTTGAGAGCGGAGAAATAATAATACCGGTGGAGAGTGGTAAAGTGTAGAAAGGACACCGGCCCTTTAAGGGAAGCTGTACTCTGCTGGAAGCTGAGCTGGAAGCAGGTAATGTTGTAGCTGGAAACAGATGAATCCACAATGGATTGGAGAGTCAGGCTACACCGCAGGTGGAATGCTGGTGCGGGTCTCTATGGTGGAAGTCTTGAGACAGGAGCTGGAACCTGGAAGACAATCACAGGAGAGAGACAAACAGGAACTAGGTTTGACAACCAAAGCACTGACGCCTTCCTTGCTCAGGCACAGTGTATTTATACCTGCAGCAAGGAAGGGATTGGCTAGGCAATTATGCAGATTAACAATACTGACAACAGATTGGAGGAAATGATCAGCTGACAGAATCCAAGATGGCTGCGCCCATGCAGACACTTGGAGGGAAGTTTAGTTTGTAATCCATGTGGTAATGAAAACAGTAATGGCGGCGCCGGCCACTGGAGACAGGAGACGCCAGGCTGACAAGTGCACATCCAACCACGCGGACACAGCGGAGGCCGCGGCTGACGTAATCGCCACTCTGACACTCTGCATGCAGAAGCTCAGGGACGGCGGCGGAGGCCGCGGGAGACGCCATGCCAGATGTAATAAGGCGTTACTGTGACAGCGTCTCAGAGAGACAGGAGAGGATGCAGGAATGTGAACATTAGGATAACAGATGGGATCCGGTCCTGGAGCGCTGAGCCAGCCTTAGGAGGCATCTGATGGGTAAGAAATGGCGTCCAGATACCCGGATCGTGACAAACATACTGGAATTAAGGGCCATATACAACGGCCTACGACAAGCGGAAAATCTTCTTCGCGACCTACTGGTTCTGATTCAATCAGACAACGTCACAGCTGTGGCTCATGTAAACCGCCAAGGCGGGACAAGGAGCAGAGTGGCAATGGCGGAAGCCACCAGGATTCTGCACTGGGCAGAAAATCACGTAAGCGCTCTGTCAGCGGTATTCATTCCGGTAGTGGACAACTGGGAAGCAGACTTCCTAAGCAGACACGATCTCCATCCAGGAGAGCGGGGACTTCATCAAAAAGTTTTTGCAGAGATAAGTATTTGGGGACTTCCTCAAATAGACATGATGGCGTCACGCCTCAACAAGAAGCTTTGGAGGTATTGTGCCAGGTCACGGGACCCTCAGGCAGTAGCAGTGGACGCCCTGGTGACACCGTGGGTGTTTCAGTCGGTCTATGTGTTCCCTCCTCTTCCACTCATCTCAAAAATACTGAGAATCATAAGACGAAAAAGAGTGCAAACAATACTCATTGTTCCAGATTGGCCTCGCAGGGCCTGGTATTCAGAGCTTCAGGAAATGCTCACAGAAGATCCGTGGCCTCTTCCTCTCAGAGAGGACCTGTTGCAGCAGGGGCCCTGTCTGTTCCAAGACTTACCGCAGTTGCGTTTGACGGCATGGTGGTTGAACGCCGAATCCTAGCTGGTAAAGGCATTCCGGAAGAAGTCATCCCTACTCTGATAAGGGCTAGGAAGGAGGTGACGGCGAAGCATTATCACTGTCTCTGGAGAAAGTTTGTATCTTGGTGTGAAGCCAAGAATGCTCCTGCGGAAGATTTCCATCTGGGCCGTTTTCTCCACTTTCTACAAACAGGAGTGGTTATGTGCCAAAAATTATGCTCCATTAAGGTACAGATTTCGGCCCTATCTATATTCTTTCAGAAGGAATTGGCTTCTCTCCTAGAAGTTCAGACGTTTGTGAAGGGAGTGCTGCACATCCAGCCCCCCTTTGTGCCCCCAGTGGCACCGTGGGACCTTAACGTGGTGTTAAGTTTCCTGAAATCTCACTGGTTTGAGCCTCTTCAAACAGTGGAATTAAAATTTCTCAAGTGGAAGGTGGTCATGTTATTGGCCTTGGCATCTGCAAGGCGGGTGTCCGAATTGGCGGCCTTCTCCCACAAGAGCCCCTATTTGATTTTCCATGTGGATAGAGCGGAGTTGAGGACTCGTCCTCAATTTTTGCCTAAGGTGGTTTCTTCATTTCATATGAACCAACCTATTGTGGTGCCTGTGGCTACGGGGGACTGGGAGGACTCCCAGTCCCTGGATGTAGTCAGGGCCTTAAAGATTTATGTAGCCAGATTTATGTAGACGGCTAGGGTTAGGAAAACAGAGGCTCTGTTTGTCCTGTATGCAGCCAACAAGGTTGGCGCTCCTGCTTCTAAGCAGACTATTGCTCGCTGGATCTGTAACACGATTCAGCAGGCTCATTCTACGGCTGGATTGCCGTTACCAAATTCTGTTAAGGCCCATTCCACTAGGAAGGTGGGCTCTTCTTGGGCGGCTGCCCGTGGCGTCTCAGCATTACAGCTTTGCCGAGCGGCGACTTGGTCAGGGTCAACCACTTTTGCAAAGTTCTACAAGTTTGATACCCTGGCTGATGAGGATCTACTGTTTGCTCAATCGGTGCTGCAGAGTCATCCGCACTCTCCCGCCCGGTCTGGAGCTTTGGTATAATCCCCATGGTCCTTACGGAGTCCCCAGCATCCTCTAGGACGTAAGAGAAAATAAGATTTTAAACCTACCGGTAAATCTTTTTCTCCTAGTCCGTAGAGGATGCTGGGCGCCCGTCCCAGTGCGGACTATCTTCTACAAGACTTGTATATAGTTTTTGCTTACATAAGGGTTATGTTACAGTTTTGATCAGTCTCGGGCTGATGCTGTTTTGTTTCATACTGTTAACTGGTTCGTATATTCCATGTTATACGGTGTGGATGGTGTGGGCTGGTATGAATCTTGCCCTTAGATTAACAAAAATCCTTTCCTCGTACTGTCCGTCTCCTCTGGGCACAGTTTCTCTAACTGAGGTCTGGAGGAGGGGCATAGAGGGAGGAGCCAGTGCACACCCATTCTAAAGTCTTTATAGTGCTCATGTCTCCTGCGGAGCCCGTCTATACCCCATGGTCCTTACAGAGTCCCCAGCATCCTCTATGGACTAGGAGTAAAAGATTTACCGGTAGGTTTAAAATCTTATTTTCGCTTTAGCTGTCCTGGCAGGCAATTTCATATAAATATGGTGAAAATAATAATGCGAAAACCAGCAAAATTTAAGTAAAACGCAAAGTCAAGTTTAGCAAATATCACTCTTAATCTCCCGGCTTGATGGCTGCCATCAGTGGGAAGGGACTTAGTTTTGGGGGTGAGGCTTAACTCTGGCCCTACTAAACAGGCTGGCTTCTAGGGACTGCATCAGCTGCAGCCCATAGAAACCAGTTAGGGCTAACATTATAGCAGAGGAATGACTTCCGATGGGAAGCACTCTCTCTGCTGTTGCAAGCAGACTGGCAGTCCCAGGGAAACAACACACATCCCCCTGGGTCTGCCTGTCTGGCTGTAATTTGCAGATAGTGCTTCCTATGGGAAGTCCCTGCAGCTGGCAGATTTTACTGGGGGTCTGCAGTCCTAGGTGTGAATGCCAAATTGATTTCTCACAAATATTTAAAATGCCCGCTCTAATATATTTGTAAACGCCTGCACCTCTTATTATCATATCCCATGAATGTGCGCTATACATCGCAAAAGACTGCATCCCATAAGAGAAAACAAAACACCCACACATTATCTGAGTTCCAAAGCTCATTGATGTATATATTTGTTATTAAAAAGCATATGGATTCAATATATATTACAAAGTACAGTATACCTATAGTTACATGGTTACACTCACACAGTAAGCAGTTAAAACATACAGTTACATACAATTACATACAGTTACAGGCCAGCGATACAATTACCATTCCCTCCAATGCATCTTATGTCTCTCTCTCTCTGTAAATAAATACAGGAACTGAACTGGCAGCAAGTCCATCATCCTCTGAGACCAAAAAGCAACTGAGCTCCTGTGTGATCAATGTGTTATCTAGTTTCTGGGGGAGGGGTTCACGATGAGTCACCAGTCCCTTTGTATATGGTAATCAGGTTCAGCCTTGAAGATATCCAAAGGGCTGGCCTGAGTTTCCTGTCCACTGTCCTAATAAGAGTGATTTTAGCTTTTATACATTTAATCATAATTATCCGCTGCAATGTCCCACAACTTCACAACAAGCATCAAATGAATCTACACATCAATCTGGTTGCTTCAATAGTAAACATGACCAGTCTATCTTGTTTCGTTCAAATAATATACATACATGACAGCACTCCATCATATACAATTCTAAATCATCATGATGTCTGGCGCTTGATACCACCACAATTATGTACTGCATGAAATAAGTGTTGAATCCATCTCTGTGGCATGTCCGTGTAAATGCGTGTGTTACCATATATTGCTGTGCTCGCTGCGCGTATTTGCAAGTATAGCGACTTATATGTGTGTAGAGTTTGTATGTTCTCTTTATGTAATATTTTTGACTTCGACAGTCCACCCTTTGGCAGCCAACAATAACTGCCATCAATTATTAACTTAAGAAAAAAAAATATTTCATACAATAATCGGTGACCTAGACACAAGTATGTATGCATTTCGCAAATCAGACACTTGACTATATTTGGGGAAGACAGGGAGGAGGACGAGACATCCTCTATATTCACTCGGCGGTCACGGGACCACTGGTTGGGTGTGGGACAACATTCAACCTATAGAGTATGCTGGGACAGTGCTTTGGCCTATAATGTCTGATTTGCGACGAACATTTCACACATACATGTACCTACGTCTTTGTACACTGATGTTTGGATTCGATTGAGGTTCTGCTGGGTAGATGAAGAAGACACAAACAAATCATGACAGTGACATATAAAATTTTCATGATCTATATATTCCTATCATTTTCTGAACATTGTTTCCATTTCTGGAACGTATGCTAGGTCTGTTTAATAATTGAACAAGGGTTATAAGTAGTGTCCTTCCTAAATAACATAAACCGTCGGAGTTCGGGGAGAGCCACTCATAAACCTTTCTTCCACATATATTAATGAGCTCTTTATCTGCAATGTGTGAACAGCCATTGTCTGATTTTTTTCTGATTACCTCTGAACTCTATAACTACTAGACCTTTGATTTTTCTCTGATTTTAACAAACTGATCGGCTAATCCTGGGATCCTATAAGGAAATCATTCCTTCCTACAGAACCAGTTCCAGTCCCACACTCGACTCCTCATAAAAAAACCTTGCAAAAATAGAATATCCTGAAAGAAAATGTTTGTCAGCGGGAAAGAGAGAAAATAGAAATAGAACAAAACATCTCTTGTTCATAACAAATCAATTACAATGACTGGTCTTTCTGCAATCCTTTAGTACGCTCAGGTAGTGTTCAACAGTGCCGCCTCTCAGTCTTCACGGAACAGAGTCTCTGGTGATACGAGGTTCTCTTTGCCTTGCTCTTTGAACACACAGTTCACTTGAAACACACAGTTCACTTCAAACACACAGGTCACAAACTCGATGAATGTGAGCAATAAACTACTTTGTCACGAGTTCTCTCCGGGTCAGCGACCTTCTTGCAGTGGGACGAGTGGACCCAAATCTCTCTTTCGGCGACCTTTAGTGCTGTCAACAAAACTTGGTCTGGTCCTTCCCACCTGTCTACTAGGCAACCTGAGCGTAAGGACAATCACACAGTCTCTTGGTTCATAATCAAGACTGTTAGCATTTGGCATACCAGCAATCAACAGTTTCAAGTTCTTTGTCAAGTTCTCAAATGCTGTCTCATCTCAACAAGGTACTGTACTGTCACCTCATTGGTGTATTTCTGATCATTGTGCGGATCAATCATGACATGAGGTTGTCTTCCAAAAACAACCCAAAAAAACCCCACAAATACCAAAACAAAAACAAATTTCGAAGAGGGTGATTCGTTGAGTGAAGATCTAGGAGTGGTTCCGAAGCTACATAATACTAGTGGCAGTATCTATGATAACAATAGTACAATTTCAAGCTTTGCTCCTACTTCTAGGGGTACCATTATCTACACACAAATTTCTGCGCAATTTTTCTTCTGCAGCATTCGTGACGGCAGGAAATGCCTCTACCCAGTTTGAGAAAACATCAGTGCACACCAATACATAACAATAATTCCTAAAGGGTGTTAACTGTACGAAGTCGATTTTTATTTCCTGAAAAGATCCGTCTGCAGGAGGAATATGGGATGGCTCTGTTGGTATTGCTTTACCAATATTCTTCCTCAAGCAAGCAAGACAGGTCATTGCTCTCTTTACCTGCATGAGAATAGAATCCTGGCGCACACCAGTAGGCTCTCATCAGCCTGCACCTACCCTGTTTGCCTAGATGAGTCAGACCGTGTGCCACCTCAGCTAGACTTGGAAGGTATGCTCTGGGGGCTACTGGCTTACCGTGTCCACCTGCCCACAGTCCTGAGGACTCCTGGCCATACCCCTTTGTCCTCCAGACTGCCTCTTCCTGCAGGGAACACAAACCTTTTTATTTTTATTTTCTATCGTGTGTTTGCAATGTAGAGTACCATGAGCATAACTCAAAAAAAAAAAAGAAAAAAAGAAACATCTCTAGAGGAGAGAAAGAAGAAGAAAATTAAAAAGAAAATGTCAGGTTTGCCATTCACCAGTATTCCCATTCTCCACCCTTTGTGCATGACAAGGCACACTGCAGTAATACTGGTGTCATCGTGCTGTTGAGATATACTGGGTTTGGGCAGAACTCTGAAGGACCTAGGCATGTGGAGTTTGAACTGTACTTGGGTCCATGTATTGTACCACCCTGCGTGAACGCAAAAGATGAAGAGGAAAACTGTAGAGAAACAGAATAGAGGTTGGTGACAGATGAGTTTGTAGAGGTGGAGAAGATTTGATAAAAATTTGACAACTGGATTGGGCACTACGGGGAAGTGATTCTCTACTTGGTCTATACCCCTAAAAAAAAAAAATTCTGTGTGGCTTATCTCTACTGGGACTATCCCTGCCATCAATCCAGTGCCCTGTCCATCCTAAGTTCATAGGGAACCCGGTATCTGTGAGATAATTTCCTCTACCTGTGATGGACATGCATCTAGAACAGTAGAATGCGACATTAGTCTTCAAGTTTTGTCAAAGGGGAATGTTGCATTTATTTTGTTCTTCCCATTAGCCGAATCTGTGTTTTCTATATGGCTTATGATTCCTTACTATATGTCCCTTGGTCCCGTCTATGTGTTTAATAATGTGGCTTGTGTTTTCTGTCTAGGGGATCTATATTGACTATGTGTCCTACTACTACTACAATCTCTGGCAAAATGTCCTTCCTTCCTACAAGTGTAACATATTATTGACCATTAGGGATCTGGGGTTTGGACTGATGGGTCTTTCCTGTATGTGCCAGTATACTTACCGTCCTCAACCTCTCCACCTGTTGTTCTCTGCGCCTAACACTATTCTTGTGATGTTCAATAGCACACTATCTAAGATTAGCTACTGTGACCTTTCCAATTTTGCAAAGAAGTCTGCACCCTGACACTCAATGCCTTATTGAGCCCGTCCATTTGCACAGAGACAGCCATCTCCCATTTGCCGAATTAGTGTTTACCAGTGGTCTTATCCAGATGGAGAGTTTTCTATTACTGCAAGAGACAAAAAAAAAAAGTTTAACAAGCTTTTAGGTCATGCGAAGTATTTCATTCAATCGTTCTCATCCCGTATTAAGGGTCTGTACATGGTCCAACAAACATTTCCGAGCTCATCTTTACTAGGGGCATTACTAGGAATGAATACTTCTTATATGGTAACTGAAAGAAATACCCTGGGGTTACCTTGTCTCTGTCCGCTTTCCTACTGGCAAATACTAATGTGCAGACAGGTTTTTTTTCTCCATTTCTGACGTTACTTTCTTGATTTTTTTTATTTTTATGTTTTACTATATATGTACACGAATGATACCATACTTACCTGTTCCACTGGTCTCAGCCACTTCCCCCACAGGCTACTGCTCTTCTTTTACCGGTCGGATACTCCTCTGGGTGCATGAGAAATGGCTGAAAACGATCAGGTCACCTTCTCCTCCTAAATAAAACTTCAACATTCATTAGTACATATATAGGTTACAGCCATATTTTTCATATTTTTATTATTTTCTATAGTTTGTATGCTGGCCGTAACTGCTTCCACATCTACATAAGGCGGTGTACTTGCATTCTCTTTTTTTCTTCCTACTTGTTTATTGTTGCTACAAGTTCAAACAGTTCTTATATTTCCATTCTTGTCTTATATGACTTTGCTTAGACATACCACCTGCAATACCTTAGGATAAAACTCGCCAACCCCTCTTGCTGTCACAGGTTTAAACAATTTGTATGTCTGACCCTTTGTTTTCGGGATTTTATCAGACATATTGTTATCCTTAAGTTCTGCAGTACCCCTGGTTTAAACCTGCCCACTCTAGG
Organism: Pseudophryne corroboree; assembly: GCF_028390025.1. Classification (NCBI taxonomy): domain Eukaryota; kingdom Metazoa; phylum Chordata; class Amphibia; order Anura; family Myobatrachidae; genus Pseudophryne; species Pseudophryne corroboree. Next base: position 939,946,781 of record NC_086444.1, on the reverse strand, counting down.
GAATGGTACCCTATCGTTGTCAGTCATACATAACCATTCATTGCATAAAACTTCTGTGTGTGAACCATCACTTAGACCACTTCAGATTTTTCACACATGACCTTCTCGGTCCTAACTCTTCTGCCTGAACCCTGGCTACCATACGTCCCTTAGTTGAGCAACTGGCTCCCATAATTTGTGGGTCTTGCCTTCTCGGCTATTCCCACAAATACCAAAATACTCAATATAAGGCGACTGTGAAAGTTCTCCGAGCGCTTCCACCCGCTCTCGCCCACGCTGGCCAGTACTACCATACACTGTTGATAGCGAAGGCAATGTACCCAACTTAGGGCTCCTATCAGACCTTACAACACCGTAATTTCTTTCGGTGGAAGTTCTGTTTGGAATATTTTCCTGAGAGAGGCAGCGAAAAATTCCTTTTCAGTATCTTTCAACTGGAATTGTTTGCAGTGTGAAAAACAGAGAAATTAGATAACTATCCTTCACCCTTTCCAGTGAATCCCACCAGGGAGATTTCCCGACGTTGTCAAAGAAAAACCCCTTTGTCTATACAATCACGTCTGCGTATGCTCTTCCACAGCGCATATAACACAATAATATCACGTTGCGCTGTGCAGAACAAAAGGACATGTGATGCAATAGCACAGCCTATAGATACTAGTTATCTATATGCCCTACGATTGCTGTAGACCACTTAGCCTAGACCACTCCAGACCACTTTAGTTGTATGGAATACCACTTCAGACCACTTCAGTTCCTAATAACGCAGGGTAGCGAACCCTACGCCACCGGGCCTCTGCTAACCCGGTGTTACCACTTCAGACCACTTTAGTTCCTTAAGTTCAATATCCACTCACTCCTACGTTTGCTCACTCAAATACACTTTGATTTTTCTTTACAGAAAATTTTAATTCATTCAGATAGGCAGCTTTACCCCCATAGGCAATACAGTTTTTAAACTAAATTTAGAGTAACCTGCTTTTGAAATCTTATAGTTTTGTGCTATTGTATTAAATGTCTCCCACCTTTGACCTAAACGACACTATTGTGTAATTTGTACTTAGCGCCCGCATTCTTATGCACTTTGCGTAAACACGCGACCGTGCGTGTCTCTTACGCTGCGTGCGCAGTCCTTTACTTTGTCTGAGACACGTGTACAAAACCCTGCGTCTGCAATAAAACAAATCCCACAACTTCTATAAATGTGAGCAATACTAACTATAATCGCTCACTTAACACAACACACAGTTTCTTTCTGTATAAACCTTTACAACCAGGCCAGACTGCGTTTGTGCTTTAAAACATTTATTTTAGTTTTAACTATATAGCAACAAATGTATTCGGTTTCACACAGATCTATAATGACTCTAGCAATGATCAATAATTTAAATGCTACGATTCAGACTGTGTAGCTATCCTGCAGAACATACACTGATATAAACACACACATAATTATAATATTATATATAATATATATTTATATATATATATATATATATATATATATATATATACCACTTGACTCTCATAGAACCCCCACACAGTACACACCTACTGAATGAATGCATTTCCTTCAAAGTCTCTAATTTGCATAACAGAGGTTCATATGCCTGTTCAAGAGGGTAGTGGGACAGGTTAATTAACATTTCAATGGCTATCTTAAACTAGCAAGCAGATTTAACTAAATCCTGGAGGAAAAGAAAAAAACTTTGTTTATATCTGTGTGTAATTCTTACATCAAGTATTCATCTATTAACTCTCACTAGGCCCAGCTGAAACTATTTGTAATTGACTATGGCATGGGTTAAATAAATGCATTGGTAACTCATAAATGGTGTTTGATGTGACCAAGGAAAGCTGATTATTCTGAGCAGTGAAAATAAGCCATTTAGAAAATGACCTTCCCAAAATGGCAGCTGCTCCTCCCACTTCCACATCCATGAGGGTTACACAAAATGGTGGACAGGCCATGTGGTTAGTCCAAAATGGAGGACAGACCATACGGCTTCCTTTGTCACAAAGAAATCACACACCATACAAGCACCAGAAGTTATTTTAGGCTCGAGTTAATAAAAACTATATCAAGGCTATGCAGCAACTTTTAAACCTACTTAACAGATAAACAATCCAATATGAATCAAACACAATATGACTTATTTGAACCTTGTTTTGCAACAATAAAAATACATTTTAGCATCTTAAATATTATGAGAAACGCATTGTCCCTTGAAATTTCATATCATTGACTAACTGATACCACAACAATACACGTGGATGTTATTTTCATCAGCTTCGCGATGCGTCCATCGGAGCCGGTCAATTACATCCGCGTTTGTAATGTACAGTGCATCATTAAGACCCTGATATCCCGTAAGAGCCCTCATCTGTGAATGCCAAATTGATTTCTCACAAATATTTAAAATGCCCGCTCTAATATATATTGTAAACGCCTGCACCTCTTATTACCATATCCCATGAATGTGCGCTATACATCGCAAAACACTGCATCCCATAAGAGAAAACAATACACCCACACATTATCTGAGTTCCAAAGCTCATTGATGTATATATTTGTTATTAAAAAGGATATGGATTCAATATATATTACACACTGCTCACACAGTAAGCAGTTAAAACATACAGTTACATACAATTACATACAGTTACAGGCCAGCGATACAATTACCATTCCCTCCAATGCATCTTATGTCTCTCTCTCTGTAAATAAATACAGGAACTGAACTGGCAGCAAGTCCATCATCCTCTGAGACCAAAAAGCAACTGAGCTCCTGTATGATCAATGTGTTATCTAGTTTCTGGGGAAGGGGTTCACGATGAGTCACCAGTCCCTTTGTATATGGTAATCAGGTTCAGCCTTGAAGACATCCAAAGGGCTGGCCTGAGTTTCCTGTCCACTGTCCTAATAAGAGTGATTTTAGCTTTTATACATTTAATCATAATTATCCGCTGCAATGTCCCACAACTTCACAAGTATCAAATGAATCTACACATCAATCTGGTTGCTTCAATAGTAAACATGACCAGTCTATCTTGTTTCGTTCAAATAATACACATACATGACACCACTCCATCATATACAATTCTAAATCATCATGATGTCTGGCGCTTGATACCACCACAATTATGTACTGCATGAAATAAGTGTTGAATCCATCTCTGTGGCATGTCCGTGTAAATGCGTGTGTTACCATATATTGCTGTGCTCGCTGCGCGTATTTGCAAGTATAGCGACTTATATGTGTGTAGAGTTTGTATGTTCTCTTTATGTAATCTTTTTGACTTCGACATAGGTAAAATCTGCTACTGATTTCTATACACAAACTAGATCTGTAAGTGCTAAGTAAGCTCACTCAAGATAAACTTGAACACAATGTATACATCAATCTGCATACAATACTTGATGATAATACAGTAAGTTGGTAGCTAACTTTCTGCAGCGGGTTACACTGGTATTCCAGAGGGAATAACATCGGGGTGTAGAGTTGGATCTTGATCCGGGGCACCAACAGGCCAAAGCTTTGACTGTTCCCAGGATGCATTGCACTGCCTCCTCTATAACCCCGCCTCCAGGCACTGGAACTCTGTTTGTAAGTTGGTACCTGCAGAGCAGGCAGCTAACAGGTGGGGCTGCGCTAGGCATCACTGCAAAGAGCTTTTCAAGAAGACTTCCAGAGCCGCAGCACTGTCTGTGTCATTCTGACATTCTGTGCTGCAGCTCCATCACCTCCCCCAGCAGCATTGCATACTCCCGCGGCCGGGTTCCCAGGTACTTGCAGCGGAGGCGCACCGGTCATCAGGCACACCACTGCTGACGCTCTCCAGGATCGCGTGGCTGCACATCAGGGGGGAGGTTAGAGGGTCCCCCAGGTGGGACTCACCGGTAATCGCGATCCGGTCGTGGTCCCAGGAGATGGACCACGCCGCTGGCGTGGACACTGTTCCGCACAGGGACCCCACTATATCAACCAAGGCAAGGGAGCACAGGTCGGATTTACTAAAATCTGTTTGATATAGGCTCCACAGTACCTGGTGGTGAGGACCAGCATAGGGGATAAGGCACTGACCTGTAGCCCCTCCCCCAGCTCCGGGCGCCATCTACTGCTGGTGTTCCCGCCATGGAGCTGCAGTTCACTCTCCCTCAATCCCTGACAGTGATTTTGGCGCCATTTTCTTTACTAGCTGGGCTGATCTCCGGGACTGCAGGGCTCTGCCTCCTCTGTAATGCCACCTGTCTCATCAGCGCTGTGCATTTACAGGCACTAAAGTATTCTACATGTCATTTTAGACAGTGTTAGTTAAGAACAAGTGTACTGCTATCTGAATATTTAGTACAAGTATTCTATGATATACATCCAGTAACTACTGTGCATTGTTATATCTATATTCATACATATTTGTATGTAGTTTTACTAGTCCAGTGCAGTTTTATTGTTTATCTGTAATAACCTCTGCATTGTACTTGTGACTGAGATGGCCTGTAGCGTTGTGTGGGTTTCATTCTCCTGTATCACACATATTGCTATCACTATATTCTGTACTCTGAGGGGCTAGGTGCGTCAGGGTCCCATATATACTGTATATAGTGTTACACAAAATATACGATTTGGTATTTTTACTGTGTGTTTCAGTCACCTCACACCGCTTAAATTCTCTGTTTTGTGTCCTGTGTTTACTGCCACATAACATAGGGGGTTATTTGCAGGTATTGTGTTTGTCTGGCTATATTGTACTGTTACGTTCAGGCAATTGAGGATGAGCTGCCTCAGGATTTCTCATATGTCCTAGAGGATGCTGGAGTCCACTTATTGACCATGGGGTATAGACTGTTCCGCAGGAGCCATGGGCACTCTTAAGGCTTTTCAATGGGTGTGAACTAGCTCCTCCCTCTATGCCCCTCCTCCAGACTTCAGTTTTAGAAATGTGCCCAGGAGACTGGATGCACTCTGAGGAGCTCTACTGAGTTTCTCTGGAAATGACTTATGTTAGGTTTTTTATTTTCAGGGAGAACTGCTGGCAACAGACTCCCTGCTTCGTGCGACTGAGGGGGCAGAAGCAGAACCAACTTCCTGAAGAGTTTCATGGCTCTGCTTCTGGCTAACAGGACACCATTAGCTCCTGACGGGAACTGAACGCTAGCTGTGCCTAGATGCTCACTCCCACAGCACGCCGTCACCCCCCTCGCAGAGCCAGAAGTCTGAAGACAGGTGAGTATGAGAAGATAGATCTTCTAGCAACTAAAGTGACGGCTGAGGTACGGCGCGGCTGGCGGGAGCGCAGCGCACCATTGCTGCCCACACACACAGAGCACTGCAGGGTACAGGGCGCGGGGGGCTCCCTGGCCAGCAAAATATTACCTTAAACTGGCGCAAAAGGGGCATAAGATGCCGCTGGCACAGCCCACCCCCGCCAGTGTAAATATTAACAGTCCTTGCTGAGTGAAAAACATGCCATTTTCGGGGGCGGAGCTTCTTCCTCAGGCAGCCAGCACACTGATCAGCACCATTTCCTCTCTCTCCTCAGCTGCAGAGACAACGCTGGTCCTTTCCTCCACTTCTGGCAACAAGTACAGGGTGCAAATAAGGGGGGCACAAAGCGTTTGGTGGTGCATTACTAGTGTGAATTACTGTGTAAAAGCGCTGTTGTCTGTGGGCATTCTGTGTTCACAGACATTACATACTGGCGCTGGGGTTGTGAACTGGCTGCTCCTATACTGTGTCCCTCTGACAGATTTTGCTGTGGGTCTGTCCCCTTATAAGTCCCAGTGTGTCTGTGAGTGTGTGCTGTACACGTGTAAGGCATGTCTGAGGCAGGGAGTTCCTCCCCGGAGGAAGGCATTTTAGGGACACACAGTTGCAATGTGGTGGTGCTGCCGGCACACCAAGAGCCTGCAAGGGTGAAAGAAATACGTGACAGTATGCATCTTATTAACAGGAGGTTAGATAAGTCTGAATCTCAGGCTGAATGCTGGAGAAAATCTGTGGAAGATGTGATTTTTCAGGACTCAGTTCTTCCTTCTGCAGGCGGCCCCTCTGGGTCACATAAGAGACCATTTGTGAATACTGATACCAACACAGACTCTGATTCTTGTGTCGACGATAGTGACTCTAGAGAAATAGATCATAAATTGGCAAAAAATATACAATATATGATTGTGGCTATAAGGGACGTGTTGGAAGTTACAGAAGCCTCGCCTGTACCTCAGGAGAAGGCTTATTTATGTAGGGAAAAGAAATCCAAAGTCACGTTCCCTCCTTCCCATGAGCTAAATGCTCTCTTTGCAGGGATGTGGGTGAATCCTGAGAAAAAAATCCATATTCCTAAGCGGATTCAGGTAGCTTACCCTTTCCCAGCAGAGGACAGGAAAAAATGGGAATCGCCCCCTGTGTTAGACAGTGCACTATCCAGGTTGACAAAGAAGGTTATTCTCCCTGCACCTGGCACAGCTTCACTAAAAGAGCCGGCTGACCGTAAGATGGAAACTACTTTGAAATCCATTTATGTTGCCAATGGTACACTGCTCAGACCCACTATTGCCTGCGCGTGGGTCAGTCGCACTATTGAAAAATGGTCAGACAGCGTGTCATCATAAATTGACACGGTTGATAAAGATGAGATACTCCTTAAGTTAGGGTATATCAAAGACGCTGCCGCCTACATGCTAGAAGCAATGAAAGATATTGGACTCTTGAGTTCACAAGCCGCTACCATGGCGGTATCAGCTAGGCGGGCATTGTGGATTTGCCAGTGGAACGCGGATGCGGATTCCAAAAGAAACATGGAGGCTCTCCCATATAAAGGTGAGACCTTATTTGGCGATGGTCTGGATGCGTTAGTCTCGGCGGCTACCGCAGGTAAGTCAGCGTTTTTGCCCTCTGCACCTGCACCGGCAAAAAATACCTATCACACACCCATGCAGTCCTTTCGGCCCAATAAATACAAAAGAGCGAGAGGTTCCCCCTTCTTTGCAGGAAGGGGTAGAGGAAGGGGAAAGAAGCCCACAGCGGCTCCAGGTTCCCAGGAGCAGAAGTCTACCCCTACTTCTGCCAAATCTTCAGCATGACGCTGGAACTCCCTTGCGGGAGGCGGCTCGGGTGTGGGCACATCTCAAACTGTTCAGCCAAAGTTGGATTCTGTCTGGCCTGGATCCCTGGGTATTGCAAATAGTATCCCAGGGATACAAGCGGGAGTTTCAAGACGTTCCCCCATGCCGATTTTTCAAATCAACCTTGCCAGCTTCTCTTCCAGAAAGAGAAGCAGTAACAGCGGCAATCCAAAAATTATGTCAGGACCAGATCGTAGTCCTGGTGCCTTTGCCGTAACAAGGGGAGGGGTTTTATTCAAGCCTCTTTGTAGTTCCGAAGCCGGACGGCTCGGTCAGACTGATCCTGAACCTAAAAAATTTGAATCTCTACTTGAAACGGTTCAAGTTAAAGATGGAATCACTCCGGGCAGTGATTTCCAGTCTGGAGGAGGGCGATTACATGGTGTCAGTAGACATCAAGGATGCTTACCTGCATGTTCCCATTTATCCTACTCACCAGGCCTATCTGAGATTTGCGGTTCAGGATTGCCATTACCAGTTCCAGACGTTACTTTTCGGTCTCTCCACGGCGCCGAGGGTATTCACCAAGGTGATGGCGGAGATGATGGTCCTCCTTCGTCAAAAAGGAGTCAATATAATTCTTTATCTGGACGATCTCCTGATAAAGGCGAGATCCAGGGAGCAGTTGTTACAAAACATCACGCTCTCCCTGTCGATACTCCAACAACACGGTTGGATCATAAATTATCCAAAGTCACAATTGGAACCGACAACAAGATTGTCTTTTCTCGGGATGATTCTGGACACGGAAGTTCAGAGAGTATTTCTTCCGGTGGAAAAGGCTCTGTAAATCCAGAAAATGGTAAAACAATTATTGAAACCATCCAGTGTGTCGATCCATCAGTGCATTCGGTTGTTGGTGAAGATGGTGGCGGCCTACGAGGCCATACAGTTTGGCAGGTTCCATGCCAGAGTATTCCAGTGGGACCTGTTGGACAAGTGGTCGGGATCCCACCTTCACATGCACCGAAAAATAATCCTGTCATCAAAAGCCAGGATTTCACTCCTGTGGTGGCTACACAGTCCGCACCTACTAGAGGGACGCAGATTCGGGATTCAGGACTGGGTCCTGGTAGCCACGGATGCAAGTCTCCGAGGCTGGGGAGCTGTCACTCAGGGGGAAAGCTTCCAAGGAAAATGGTCAAGTCAGGAAGCCTGCCTTCACATAAACGTGCTGGAATTGAGAGCCATTTACAAATGCCTCCGACAAGCGGTACATCTTCTTCAAGATCATCCCGTGCAGATCCAGTCGGACAATGTAACAGCAGTCGCGTACATAAACAGGCAGGGCGGAACGAAAAGCAGAGCAGCAATGGCAGAGGTGACAAAGATCCTCCTCTGGGCAGAAAGGCATGCAAAAGCTCTGTCAGCAATTTTTATTCCGGGAGTGGACAACTGGGAAGCGGACTTCCTCAGCAGACACGATCTCCATCTGGGAGAGTGGGGCCTCCACCAAGAAGTCTTCGCAGAGGTGACAAGTTTTTGGGGAGTTCCTCAAGTAGACATGATGGCATCTCGTCTCAACAAGAAGCTTCAGAAATATTGTTCCAGGTTGAGAGACCCTCAAGCAATAGCAGTGGATGCGCTAGTGACCCACTGGGTATTCCAGTCAGTGTATGTCTTCCCTCCACTTCCGCTGATCCCAAAAGTCCTCAGGATCCTAAAAAGAACAAGGGTTCGAGCAATCTTCATTGCCCCAGACTGGCCAAGGAGGGTTTGGTACCCAGATCTTCAGGAGTTGCTCATAGAAGATCCTCGGCCTCTTCCTCTTCGCGAGGACCTGCTGCAGCAGGGGCCGTGCGTGTTTCAGGACTTACCGCGTCTACGTTTGACGACATGGCTGTTGAGCGCCGGATCCTAGCCCGTAAGGGTATTCTGAAAGAAGTCATTCCCACACTTATTCAGGCAAGGAAAGGAGTAACATCGAAACATTACCACCGTATTTGGAGAAAGTATGTGTCTTGGTGTGAATCCAAGAAGGCTCCTATGGAAGAGTTTCACTTGGGACGTTTTCTCCATTTTCTGCAGGCTGGTGTGAAGGCGGGCCTCCGACTGGGGTCAGTCAAGGTCCAGATTTCGGCCTTGTCAGTGTTCTTTCAAAAACAATTGGCCTCTCGTCCAGAGGTTCAGACCTTCGTGAAAGGGAGTCAATCCATGGCTTTGGCTGTATCACAGGGCCCTCCAGGGTCTCAGAAACGTCCCCTGTCCCAAGTATCAGACACTGATACCAACACGGATTCTGACTCCAGTGTCGACTACGATGATGCGAGGTTACACCCAAGGGTGGCCAAAAGTATTCATTATATGATTATTGCAATAAAAGATGTTTTGCATATCACAGATGACCCCTCGGTCCCTGACACGAGGGCATGCATGTTTAAGGAAAAGAAACCTGAGGTAACCTTTCCCCCATCTCATGAGCTGAACGCATTATTTGAAAAGGCTTGGGAAACTCCAGACAAGAGACTGCAGATTCCCAAGAGAATTCTTTTGACGTATCCTTTCCCTGCACAGGACAGGTTACGGTGGGAATCCTCGCCCAGGGTGGACAAGGCTTTAACGCGCTTGTCCAAAAAGGTGGCGTTACCGTCTCCAGACACGGCAGCCCTCAAGGATCCTGCTGATCGCAGACAGGAGGCTACCTTAAAATCAATTTATGCACATACGGGTGCCTTGCTCAGACTGGCAATAGCGTCGGCTTGGGTTTGTAGCGCTGTAGCAGCTTGGGCAGATACCTTGTCATCTGACATTGATACCCTAGATAGGGATAGCATTTTATTGACCTTAGGTCACATTAAAGACGCAGTCTTATATATGAGAGACGCTTCGAGAAATGTTGGGCTGTTAGGTTCGAGAACCAACGCCATGGCGATTTCTGCTAGGCGAGCCCTGTGGATCCGCCAATGGATGGGTGATGCCGACTCAGAGACATATGGAAGTTTTGCCTTACAAGGGTGAGGTTTTATTTGGGGAAGGTCTCGCGGACCTGGTTTCCACAGCTACCGCGGGTAAATCTACTTTTTTTACCTTATGTTCCCCCACAGCAAAAGAAAACACCACAATATCAGATGCAGTCCTTTCGGTCGCATAAGTCCAGAAGAGATCGGGGCTCTTCCTTCCTTGCCAGAGGTAAGGGTAGAGGGAAAAGAATGCCTGCTACGGCTAGTTCCCAGGAGCAGAAGTCCTCCCTGGCTTCTACTAAATCCACGCATGACGCTGGGGCTCCTCTGAGGGAGTCCGCGCCGGTGGGGGCACGTCTTCGACTCTTCAGCCACGTCTGGGTTCAGTCAGACGTGGATCCTTGGGCGATGGAAATTGTATCCCAAGGCTACAAGCTGGAATTCGAAGACGTGCCTCCTCGCCGATTTTTCAAATCTGCTTTACCAGCTTCTCCTCCAGAAAGGGATATAGTTTTAGCTGCAATTCAAAAACTGTGTCAACAACAAGTGATTGTCAAGGTTTCCCTAGTGCAACAGGGGAAGGGGTACTATTCAACCCTGTTTGTGGTCACGAAACCGGATGGCTCGGTCAGACCCATTCTAAATCTAAAATCCCTAAACCTGTACTTGAAAAAGTTCAAATTCAAGATAGAATCGCTCCGGGCAGTTATTTCCAGCCTGGAAGGGGGGGATTTTATGGTGTCACTAGACATAAAGGATGCATACCTTAATGTCCCCATATATCCCCCTCATCAGGCATACCTGAGATTCGCTGTACAGGACTGTCATTACCAGTTTCAGACGTTGCCGTTTGGGCTTTCCACGGCCCCGAGGATTTTCACCAAGGTAATGGCGGAAATGATGGTGCTCCTGCGCAGGCAGGGAGTCACAATTATCCCGTACTTGGACGATCTCCTGATAAAAGCAAGATCGAGAGATCAATTGCAGAAAAGCTTGTCGCTCTCCCTGAGAGTGCTGCAGCAGCATGGCTGGATTCTAAATCTACCAAAGTCACAGTTGATTCCAACGACTCTGCTATCTTTCTTAGGCATGATTCTGGACACGGAACAAAAGAGGGTTTTTCTCCCGATGGAAAAAGCCCAGGAACTCCAGAACATGGTCAGAGACCTGTTAAAACCGAAAAAAGTGTCAGTCCATCAATGCACTCGAGTACTGGGAAAAATGGTGGCGACCTACGAGGCCATCCCCTTCGGCAGGTTCCATGTGAGAACGTTTCAGTGGGACCTTCTGGACAAGTGGTCGGGGTCCCATCTACAAATACATCAGAAAATAAGCCTGTCCCCCAGGGCCAGGGTGTCTCTCCTGTGGTGGCTGCAGAGTGCTCACCTTCTCGAAGGTCGCAGGTTCGGCATTCAAGACTGGGTTCTGGTGACCACGGACGCGAGCCTCCGAGGATGGGGAGCAGTCACACAAGGAAGAAATTTTCAGGGGCTATGGTCAAGCCAGGAGGCTTGTCTACACATCAACGTACTGGAATTGAGGGCTATATACAACGGCCTACGACAAGCGGAGAATCTTCTTCGCGACCTACTGGTTCTGATTCAATCAGACAACGTCACAGCTGTGGCTCATGTAAACCGCCAAGGCGGGACAAGGAGCAGAGTGGCAATGGCGGAAGCCACCAGAATTCTGCGCTGGGCGGAAAATCACGTAAGCGCTCTGTCAGCAGTCTTCATTCCGGGAGTGGACAACTGGGAAGCAGACTTCCTCAGCAGACACGATCTCCATCCAGGAGAGTGGGGACTTCATCAAGAAGTTTTTGCAGAGATAACAAGTCAGTGGGGACTTCCACAAATAGACATGATGGCGTCACGCCTCAACAAGAAGCTTCAGAGGTATTGTGCCAGGTCAAGGGACCCTCAGGCAGTAGCGGTGGACGCCCTGGTGACACCATGGGTGTTTCAGTCGGTCTATGTGTTCCCTCCTCGTCCGCTCATCTCAAAAATACTGAGAATCATAAGACGAAAAAGAGTGTATACAATACTCATTGTTCCGGATTGGCCTCGAAGGGCCTGGTATTCAGATCTTCAGGAAATGCTCACAGAAGATCCGTGGCCACTTCCTCTCAGGGAAGACCTATTGCAGCAGGGGCCCTGCGTGTTCCAAGACTTACCGCGGTTACGTTTGACGGCATGGCGGTTGAAAACCAAATCCTAGCGGGGAAAGGTATTCCGGAGGAAGTCATCCCTACTCTGATTAAGGCTAGGAAGGAGGTGACGGCGAAACATTATCACTGCATCTGGAGGAAGTATGTATCTTGGTGTGAAGCCAAGAATGCTCCTACTGAAGATTTCCATCTGGGCCGTTTTCTCCACTTTCTACAGACAGGAGTGGATATGGGCCTAAAGTTAGGGCCGAAATCTGTACCTTAATGGAGCCTATCAATTTTCTTTCAGAAGGAATTGGCTTCTCTCCCAGAAGTCCAGACTTTTGTAAAGGGAGTGCTGCACATCCAGCCTCCTTTTGTGCCCCCAGTGGCAGCATGGGACCTTAACGTGGTGTTACAGTTCCTAAAATCTCACTGGTTTGAGCCTCTTCAAACGGTGGATTAAAAATTTCTCACTTGGAAGGTGGTCATGTTGTTGGCCTTGGCATCTGCAAGGCGGGTGTCCGAATTGGCGGCTTTGTCTCACAAGAGCCCCTATCTGATTTTCCATGTGGATAGAGCAGAATTAAGGACTCGTCCTCAATTTTTGCCTAAGGTGGTTTCATCTTTTCATATGAACCAACCTATCGTGGTGCCTGTGGCTACGGGTGACTTGGAGGATTCCAAGTGCCTTGATGTAGTCAGGGCCTTAAAAATGTATGTAGCCAGGACGGCTCGGGTTAGGAAAACAGAGGCACTGTTTGTCCTGTATGCAGCCAACAAGCTTGGTGCTCCTGCTTCTAAGCAGACTATTGTTCGCTGGATCTGTAACACGATTCAGCAGGCTCATTCTACGGCTGGATTGCCGTTATCAAATTCGGTAAAGGCCCATTCCACTAGGAAGGTGGGCTCTTCTTGGGCGGCTGCCCAAGGCGTCTCGGCATTACAGCTTTGCCGAGCGGCGACTTGGTCGGGTTCAAACACTTTTGCTAAATTCTACAAGTTTCATACCTTGGCTGAGGAGGACCTCAAGTTTGCTTAATTGGTGCTGCAGAGTCATCTGCACTCTCCTGCCCGGTCTGGAGCTTTGGTATAATCCCCATGGTCCTTACGGAGTCCCCAGCATCCTCTAGGACGTAAGAGATTTTAAACCTACCGGTAAATCTTTTTCTCCTAGTCCGTAGAGGATGCTGGGCGCCCGTCCCAGTGCGGACTACATTCTGCAAGACTTGTATATAGTTATTGCATTACATAAGGGTTATGTTACAGTTTTGATCAGTCTCGGGCTGATGCTGTTTTGTTTCATACTGTTAACTGGTTCGTATGTTCCAAGTTGTACGGTGTGGATGGTGTGGGCTGGTATGTATCTTGCCCTTAGATTAACAAAAATCCTTTCCTCGTACTGTCCGTCTCCTCTGGGCACAGTTCTCTAACTGAGGTCTGGAGGAGGGGCAAAGAGGGAGGAGCCAGTGCACACCCATCTAAAGTCTTTAGAGTGCCCATGTCTCCTGCGGAGCCAGTCTATACCCCATGGTCCTTACGGAGTCCCCAGCATCCTCTACGGACTAGGAGAAAAAGATTTACCGGTAGGTTTAAAATCTTATTTTCCAGCTTGTCTGGATATTGTGTACTGGTCCAATTCCTCTCTGTCACTCCAGTGGGGCTGTCTGGGGTGCGAGTGCTGTCTCACTGTTGTGTTGTCACTGCACTGTATTTCTTTTAACTCTAGGGGGGGAATTCAAATGTTTGAAAAGTTGGTTGGGTGTCTGTTTTTTCCTGTCTATTAGATAGGAAAAACAGACACCCAACTGATTTTTCAAACAATTGAATTTCACCCTATGTGTTTCTGCAATAACATGTCTGGGAAAGAAGCTGTGTGTCCTTCATGTAGTCCTAGGTTTACCTCACCAGACGGGTCTCTTATGTGTGATCAATGGCCCTCATTCCGAGTTGATCGCTAGCTGCAGTTGTTCGCAGCGCAGCGATCCGGCTAAAATTCGGCACTTCTGCGCATGCGTATAGTGCGCAATGCGTACGCGCGACGTACTTTCACAAAAGCCGATGCAGTTTTACACAAGTTCTAGCGACGCTTTTCAGTCGCACTGCTGGCCGCAGAGTGATTGACAGGAAGTGGTTGTTTCTGGGTGGTAACTGACCGTTTTCGGGGAGTGTGTGAAAAAACGCAGGAGTGGCAGGGAAAACGTAGGCATGGCTGGACGAACGCAGGACGTGTTTGTGACTTCAAAACAGGAACTAAATAGTCTGAAGTGATCGCAAGGTAGGAGTAGGTCTGTAGCTACTCTGAAACTGCACCATTTTTTTTTTGTAGTAGCGCTGCAATCCTTTCGTTCGCACTTCTGCTAAGCTAAGATACACTCCCAGAGGGCGGCGGCTTAGCGTTTGCACTGCTGCTAAAAGCAGTTAGCGAGCGATCAACTCAGAATGAGGGCCTTTGCTCCATACTCTCTCAGGGTAGTAGTATGCAGGAACCAGAATGGTTAGAATCTGTAAAATAAACATGATTCATAACATAAATACAGAGTTGTCTATAGCTAGACTACAGCGACAGTCCCCATATACAGTCAGTGGATAATATGTTTATTAAGACTGCTGTCCTCAGACAGGCTCTTCCGCCACCTCTGTTGGTCTCAATTTATGTTCACTTCCACAGATTCTCCAATATGACTCTGATACTGAATTACCAGAGCTGGATGTGGGGGATATTGACATGGAATATGACAATGCTCTGTCCCCCCGGGTGTTGAAGCCCTGTGTTATTCCATTAAGGATATACTCAACATACCGGATAAGGAATCAGACCCAGAAAAGGAAATATATTTTAATATAAACAAAAATCCTCGGCTACCTTCCCTATCTATAAGGAGTTAAACTCACTCTACAGGGAGGCTAGGGTCAATCCTGACAAAATATTCATTTTTGCATTCCTTCCCTTTTCCATCTGAGGGCAAAATCCTTTGAGTAACTCCTCTGGCGGTGGATACGTTAGTGTCCAGACTGTCACGTAAATTGGTATTACCTGTGCCTGGGGCTATCTCCCTCAAAGACCCTTCTGACCGCAAACTGAGACTTTTCTTAAATCCATATATACTGTGGTGGGCGTTGCTCAGAGACCCACTATTGCATGCGGCTGGATTTCAAGGGCCATGGTTAAATGGTCTGCTAATATTATACATGACCTTGACTCTCTCCCTCAGGAGAACGTCATGACACTACTGCGTCATATCCAAGATGCTGCTAACTTTAAGAGTGAGACTATTAAAAAAATTGTGTCTCATCTGTGCCATGGCTATGGAGGTTTCGGCCCGCAGGAACTTGGGACTGCGGCAGTGGTCAGCGGATGCTGATTCCAAAAGGCGTAGAGATTCTTCCTTTTACAGGCGATGCCTTATTTGGGGATGTACTGAACAATTGGGTTCCTCATTGAGACGTCCACCTATCTGCCGTCTGCTGCGCCTCCTGCTAGACGTCCCTATCCCGGGCCTTCTCTGCAGTCCTATCGGGTGGTCAGAGACGGGGGCGGAACCAGAGGTGCCTCAAATGCTTCTAGAGACTACAGAGGTACAGAGGTAAGTCCGGTAAGCTCACAGCTACTCCGTCCCTGGACCAGACCTCGGGATCATCCTCCACTGAGCCCTCCGCGTGTCGGATGGCCCCAACTGCAAGGCGACTTTCAGGTAGGTGCTCACCTTCAATACTTCGCCCATGTGGGGGCGAAATCCTGCCAGGACCCTTGGGTGAGGGACCTCATATCACAAGGGTACCGGTTGGAATTTCAAGTGCTACCCTCTCTCAGATTAATCAAGTCAAGCTTACCAGCTTCACCTGTAGCAAGGGTTACCTTACAAGACGCCATACAAATGCTGCTGCTAACAGGGGTTATCGTTCCAGTGCCTCCCCTGTCTCTTAACAGGGGGTTTTATTCAACTCTGTTTGTTATACCGACACCAGACAGTTAGGTACACCCAATAATGAACCTAAGTTCTCTGAACCCGTACCTGCATGTGTTCAAGTTGAAGATGGAATCCCTATGGGCGGTGGTCTACGGCTTGGATGAAGGGGAGTTCCTGGTATCCTTGGATAACAAGGATGCAAATCACCATATCCCCATATGGCCTCCTCGTCAGGCTTACCTCAGGTTCGCTATACTGGAGCGCCACTTCTACTTTCAGGCGTTACCCTTTGGTCTTTCCACAGCTCCAAGGAAGTTTACAAAAGTCATGGTAGAGATGGTGCTGCAATTGCGCACGATGGGAGTGAACATTGTTCCCTATTGGGATGATCTCCTGATGAAAGCTGCATCCGGGGAATGTCTGCTACACGCCATAGATTTGACTACGCGTCTGCTTACGGACCACGGGTGGATCGTAAATCTCCTGAAGTCTCACCTGGAACCGTCACAGAGAATTCAGTTCCTAGGACTGATACTGGACACAGTGTTATAGAAGGTATACTTTCCCATGGACAAGGCCTTGGCAATCCAAGCTATGTTTCGCTCGGCCCTCAAACCTCACAGGACCTCGGTCCACCTTTGCATTCGTATACTGGGCAAGATGGTGGCCTCATACGAGGCAATCCAGTACGGCAAGTTCCATGCCCGCCCTTTCCAACTGGATTTACTGAACAAGTGGTCAGGGTCTCACCTACACATGCACCAGCTGGTGTCTCTGTCGCCAACAGCATGGATTTCCCTGTTATGGTGGCTACAAGTCCCCCACCTTGTGGAGGGTCGGAGTTTCTGTCCCCAGTCATGGATTCTGCTAACAACGGATGCTAGTCTCCGAGGTTGGCGGGGGTCCGCAGTGACCCAAGGGGCCCAATTCCAGGGGAAGTAGTCAAGTCAGGAATCTGCACTTCCGATAAATGTACTGGAACTCAGGGCAATTTACAATGTCCTTCTGCTGGATTCCTCTTTTCTCGGGCATGAGCAATGCGAGAGGTGTCCAGGATACTCCTGTGGGCGGAGGCCAATGCAAGGGTCATCTCAGTCATATTCATTCCAGGAATAGACATCTGGGAAACGGACTTCCTCAGCAGGCACGTCCACCATGGGGCCTTCATCCTCAGGTGTTTCAACAGCTGGTTCACCGGTGGGGCTGTCTGCAGATAGGCCTGTTGGCTTCTCATCTCAACAAGAAGCTCTGTCGTTACTGTTCCAGAACAAGAGATCCGTAGGCTGCAGCAGTGGATGCTCTGCAGCACCATGGACTTTCCAGTTCGTGTTCCTGTTTCCTCTAATCCCTCTCATTCCAAGAGTTCTGAAAAGACTCAAAAGGGAATGCGTTCAGGCAATTCTGATTACCCCGGATTGGTCACGATGGGCCTGGTATGCGGACCTCCTGACCATATCTCTGAAGTAACCCTGGCATCTGCCGCTGCTCAGAGGCCTTCTTCAGCAAGGATCATTTGTCTATCCAGACTTACAGTGGCTTCGTTTGATGGCTTGGAGGTTGAAAGGGTGATTCTAGCCAGAAAAGGTCTCCCCTCCAAGGTGATTCCACAAGGGTCCAGGCTCGGAGGGTGGTCATGTCAAAACTCTACTACCGTCTCTGGCAGTAATATGGCTCCTGGTGTGAAGGTAAAAGATATGCTCCTGCGGAGTTTCGACTTGGTCAGTTTTTTTTCTACTCTTCCTGCCAGCAGGAGTGGATAAGGGCCTAAGGTTGGTCTCCATCATAGTCCAGATTTCGGCTCTCTCCATCTGCTTCCAAAAACAGCTTGCTGTTTTGCCGAAAGTTCTGACTTTTCTGAAGGGGGTTCTTCACATTCAACCGCACT
The DNA here is from genome assembly GCF_028390025.1 of Pseudophryne corroboree. Taxonomy (NCBI): domain Eukaryota; kingdom Metazoa; phylum Chordata; class Amphibia; order Anura; family Myobatrachidae; genus Pseudophryne; species Pseudophryne corroboree. The sequence continues at coordinate 939,928,816 of NC_086444.1, read as the reverse complement.
TTGTACCTCCCACGGCTCCGTGGGATCTAATTGTAGTCTTCAGTTTTCTCCATGCGGATTGGTTTGGACCCTTTCTAAGGGTGGAATTTAAATATCTAATGTGGAAGACTGTCATGTTGCTGTCGTTGTCCTCGGCAAGATGTGTTTCGTATTGGGGGCCTTATATTGTAAGAGCCCGTTTTTGATATTTTTTACGAGGATGGGGCGGAGCTCAGGACTCGCCCTCTGGTTTTAGCCGAAAGTCGTATCGGCCTTTCACATTAACCAATGTAACGTGGTTCCGATATTGTCTGACACATCGGTTGCTACACAGTCCTTCGACGTTGTGTGGGCTGTATGGTTTTTTGTCAAGAGGACTGCTCATCACAGGAGGTCTGACTCGCTTTTTGTCCTTTATGACGCTAACGAGATTGGATGTCCTGTTTCTAAGCAGTCCATTGCTCGGTGGCTCAAGTTGACCATTCAACATGTGTATTCTTCGGCAGCATTGCCGCTGCCGAGTTCTATTCAGGCCCACTCCACTAGGTTAGTGGGTTCTTCCTGGGCGGCTGCCCGGGGTGTCTCGGCCTTACAGTTGTGCCATGTAGCTGCTTGGTCTGGTTCGAACACGTTTATGATGTTCTACAGGTTTGACACCTTGGCCAGGGGTGACCTACGGTTGGTCAGGCGTTTTTGCAGGGTCTCCGCACTCTCCCACCCGTTCTGGGAGCTTTGGGACATCCCCATGTGTAACTACTGTTCCCCAGTATCGACTAGGACGTTAGAGAAAATGGGAATTTAATACCTACCGGTAATTCCTTTTCTCGTAGTCCGTAGTGGATACTGGGCGCCCGCCTCAGTGCTTCGCTTTTCCTGCTTACTTCGTTGTAAGTGTTCTTGGCTGGGTCTGCTGTTGCTGTTCCTGTTCCTTGTTTGATTGGCCTTGCTAATCTTGTTGTTAGTTAGCGTTGCTGCCTTATGTTTTGCTATCCTTTTGTTGTTGTGTGTTGGTTAGGTACCTCACCGCTGTTTATGTGTATATCCTTCTCTCAAGGGATGTCCGTCTCCTCGGGCACAGTTTTCCTAGACTCAGTCTGCAGAAGAGGCATAGAGGGGAGGAGCCAGCACACACTGTTGATTTCTTAAAGTGCCAGGCTCCTACGGACCGGATCTATACCCCATGTGTAACTACTGTTCCCCAGTATCCACTACAGACTACGAGAAAAGGAATTACCGGTAGGTATTAAATTCCCATTTATTTTCAAAATAATTACATTGCCTGCACATATAGTTAGCACTGAGAGATTACCAGGGTTAACTATTGGTATGATGCAGCTGTCATGATTCAAGTTTACTCAGTCATATCTAAGCTTGAATCACTGCAGGATCTGGGTAGACTTTGTTTATAAAGGGGCAGATGTACTAAGATTTCGAGAGTGTTAAAGTACCAACCAATGAGCTCCTAACTGTCATGTTACGGGTTGGTTGTTACTTTATCTATTTCTAATGCTGGGTACACACTGGCTGATATACTGTATTGGTCGTTTAATTGAACGGCTTATATATCGGTGCGTGTCAGCAGGTGTGTACCAGCAATATGTCTGCAATATGTATGTTGTTCACAGACATAATGCGTCGGCCCTGCACCACAGCCGATGGCCGATATACCTGTGCTATGTAGCGCATCGTGTTGTGTGTATGGGCGCACTTGCTGCAGGGGCCAACGTCACAGCTGGATGGGCAAATTCCAATGCCCATCCAGTTGCATGACAAGGACCAACATATTGAGCTGCCGTTTGCTGAGGGTGTACACTTACCTTGATCGACTGCTCGGTTGGCGATACGGTGTGTCCACCGACATATCTTTCAGGTGTGTACCCAGGGCCGTCTTTTTGTATGGGCTCAATGGGCTCTTGCCCAAGGGCCCCAGGAGTAAAAGGGCCCTAGGATGATAGCTGAGGGTCACCTCTTTCCAGGGGTACCAGATTTTTGAAAATCGGCCTTGGGGAACCGGAGATATCCGACTTCAAAGCAGCGGTCCCCATCCAAGCCTGTTAATTGTTCTTCCCAGCCAGATATCTCGGGTTCTGTCTGACTTAGAGTTTTTATGAAGGTATACTCCAAAAGCTGGGACTCTCCCCTTCTGGTGGACACTGGCAGATTGTCTCTACTATGTCCAGAACCAGAGATATCAGCCTTCCAGCAGCTGGTCCCTGCTCCAGCTACACACGCCTGGTATGCAGTTTTATATTTTCATTGGTGGATTGCTCTGGCTCCTGACCTCTGATTCCCAAGTACCCAGCACCTCCTTACAGGTGTCCCCAGCACCTCCTTACAGGTGTCCCCAGCACCTCCTTACAGGTGTCCCCAGCACCTCCTTACAGGTGAGACTCTCTAGTTTTGTTATTCCATTCAAAGCTAAGAAATCTATTTTCAGGAACTTGAGATATATGCAATCAAGCATGCTGCCCTCCCACCAGAAAATTATGAATATAAAGCCCACTCCACTATTGACCCCTCCCCCTGTGCATTAAACACCCCCTACCACACTGGAAGTCATGTACCCTGGCACCTTCATTCAGCCCAATGTCCCCTTCTACAGTTTAGTGTTCTCCTTCCGGCCCCATCTGTGCAGTAATGGAGTAATTAGCAGAAATTATTTCTCCAGGTCCTACATGCTGAGCGGAAGATAGAACCCCCCCATACCGCCCGCGGGACATCAAAGCTGCTGCTGATAGCAGCCCCCACCCCTACCGCTGGAGGATAGGTAGGGGCCCCAGTGCATTGTTGTGCCCAGGGGCCCACAGTGCTGTTAAGACGGCTCTGTGTGTACCCAATTAAGGCTTAGTACATCTGCCTCAAAGTCCATTCCTATTTATGGTCATACCTTAACTGTATGTTAGCATAAATAGTTGCATGATATGCAGGTTCAACTGAGATTGGGAGCAGGTCGGTGATAAGTGAACAAAAGTCTGTCCTTTTTCACGTGATGGGCACTAATGATCTGTGGGGGTCATTCCGACCTGATCGCACGCTAGCTATTTTTTGCAGCACTGCGATCAGGTCAGAACTCTGCAAAACTGCGCATGCGTATGCACTGCACTGCGCAGGCGTCATACGGTTACAAAGTGGATTGGTGCTGGGCGATGGATTTAACGAAGAATCCATTCGCACAGCCGATCGCAAGAAGATTGACAGGAAGAAGGCGTTTATGGGTGTCAACTGACCGTTTTCAGGGAGTGTTTGGGAAAACGCAGGCGGGTCAAAGCGTTTGCAGGGCGGGTGTCTGACGTCAATTTCGGGACAGGACAGGCTGAAGTGATCGCAGTGGCTGAGTAAATTCAGACCTACTCAGAAACTGCTTAAAACTTTTTTGTACCGCTCGGCTGCAAAGCGAAAATACACTCCCCCATAGGCGGCGACTATCTGATCGCAGCGCTGCAAAAAATAGCTAGCGAGCGATCAACTCGGAATGACCCCCTGTGTTTTAACTTTTAGGGCTGATACAGGCTCCCTGTCATGAGTTTTCCTAGTGCTGCGCACTGGTGGTGTTTTGCTGCAATACTTTCTAGAGAGCCATTTTACTGGTGTGTTTAACTAGTGTCAGAGCATCTATTGTATTCAATCTTTAAAAGCAGGAAATGACATAGCCAGTGCCAGAGCAACCTGTAGTCAAAACAATAGAATGCTAACAGCAGCACAGACTATTTCAGCGCTTTCAACTTGAGCGGTGGAAGAGCCTGTATGCTAGCAATCCTGTTCTCTGCTGTTTTGTTATGTCAGTGTTATGCTGTAGGATTCACTGATTGTTCCATTGCTGTGTACATATTGATGCACATGACAAGTATTTGTTTGATATTTGAATTTAGATCAATACATTAAAAAAAAATGTTGACTGCTCATTTCAGGTAGCAATAATAATGGCAGTATGTAATACAGTAACATTATTGAGGTGAGACTATATTTTACAGTTACCATATTTTATTTACCCATAGCATCAACAATAGGGTAACATTTATAAGGAAAATGAATCTGATATGGAGGTGACTCTGGGTCTGATTCCGATGTGGTTAGTATTGCACAACTGCAGGGAACCGGCTGTGCGGGACCATAAAACTAATATTCAAATGCAGCAGCAGTGGTCTGTAGGAAATAGATGCCTCCTGCAAGCATCTGCATTCCAAGTGCTGCATTCAAAGACACAGCATCAGATCACCATCGCAACCATCGGTCACTCTGGTCACAGTCCTCGAAGCTTACTCAATCTGGCCGCCGGAACCCCTCGTGGGTCCACAAAGTCATGATGCAGACCCTGGGGTCGGCTCTCTTACAAAACAGGGACAACTTGCCCCCATGTTGTAGAACGGTCCTGTTCGCCACCCCTGTTCCGCCCATCAAACACATCAGCATGTGAATCGTGCTGCAGCTATGGAGGGACTGCAAGCGATCATGCACCTGCGCAGACCCCAAAGCATTAGCTTTGTACATAAACCATTGGTTTTGTGTACAAATCCGAATCAGGTCCTCTATACAGAATATAGGCAAACATTGGGATAGACTGATGTTGGGTGGGGAAGCAGGGTGGGTGATTACAGATAATGCTGGAGGAGGTTATGGAGCTGCTGTACCAGATGCCTTCAGTGTTCTATAATTGCCTTCATGTCTTACTGCTAGAATGATATAATGCTTCAGCATTACTAGTGTATGCCCTGTGGTAAACCATGGTATCCTGCAGTTCTTACTATTCCTAACGTAACACATTACTGCTCATATTACCATGCTGTAAAAGTACAACCACATCTTGCTATAATAACGCTGCAAAATAAATAATGCAGTGAAGCATACTGTTGTTATGTATCATGTCTCTGTGATTACTTACAAAGTGAGACAGCTCATGTCCCCCAACAAAACATTTTATAACATACCACAGATCATACTTGCCTACTCTCCCAGAATGTCTGAGAGACGCTCATATTTTGGGGACCTCTCCCATACTCCAGAGAATAGACCAACTTCCCCGATCTGCCAACTGCCCCTAGAGAAATGTGCTCAGTGATGCAGATCACAGCATTGTACAGTGGGGGTACTGACACACTACATACAGATGGGTCCACGTTTATCTTGACCTTTAATAGGATTAACTGAGATTGGCCAATCAGACTTAATCCCCTGCTGTAATGACTTAATCCCCTGCTGTATTGTTCTCTGTATTGTATTACAGCTGAGAACAATAGATGAATGGTTTATGCTAATAAATCATGTTGTGCCTAGGCGCAGAAAACTAGTCAAGATAACCGTGGACCCATCTGTAGATGTAACACAGACATAGAGGCATCCAACCTGTTACACACCAAAACAGAGATGAACTACAGGTTGAGTATCTCTTATCCAAAACTCCAAATACCACATTTTTGTGTGTGTGTGTGTGTGTGTGTGTGTGTGTGTGTGTGTGTGTGTGTGTGTGTATATATATATATATATATATATATATATATATATATATATATATATATATATGGGTGTGGATCATTAGATCGACAGTGTCTAGGTCGACATTGTTTAGGTCGACCACTATCGGTCGACAGGGTTGGAAGGTCGACAGGGTTTCTAGGTCGACAGGTCAAAAAGTCGACATGAGGTTTTGTTTTTTTGTGTGTCATTTTCTTCGTAGAGTGACCGGGAACCCCAATTAGTGCACCTTATCCCCTCGCATCAGGCAAGGTGCCTCGCTCCGCTACCGCTTTGCTCGGCACAGATTACCGTTCCAATCGTAGTCCACATGGATCGTTAAGTATGAAAAAGTTTAAAAAAATAAAAAAAAATCTGAAAAACTCATGTCGACCTTTTGACCTGTCGACCTAGCACATGTCGACCTAGAAACCCTGTCTACCTTCCAACCCTGTCGACCTATAGTGGTCGACCTAAACATTGTCGATCTTCAGACCGGATCATATATAGCAGTGCTGTCCTTCCCCACCTATGGCTCAGGTGTTAGCTGCAAAGGAATAAAGGCGGCACTCCATGGACTTATAATAATGATTGTATTCAAAACATGGTGATAACAAAAAACGTGCTCAAAAAGCAAAAAGTACAGGCATCTTATGACGTTTCAAGGCGTGGCAGCCTTTTCATCAGGTAAGGTAACCTTTCTCCTGCACACCACGCTATTTAACAGGTGAGTGTTCTCTGGTTTGGTTTGGTTCTTTATTTTCTTTCTACACAGCACTGGGTTACCTTACCTGATTAAAAGGCTGCCATGCCTTGAAACGTCGTAAGATGCCTGTACTTTTTGCTTTTTGAGCACATTTTTTGTTGATTATCACCATGTTTTGAATACAATCATTATTATGAGTCCATGGAGTGCTGCCTTTATTCCTTTGCCGCTAACACCTGAGCCATAGGTGGGGAAGGACATCACTGCTGCATTATTTCCAGGAGGGCACCCAGGCATTTATTTATTCATTCATTCATTCATTCATTCATTCAGAGTGCCGGATGTATCTATATGTATATATTGTAACACTGTAAAGGAACAAGGTGCCGTTTCCTGGGGTAAATGGCAGCAAGGAGCAGCTGAGGAATCACACAAGTCCAGTTTGTGGTGCAACTGGCCACAGCCAGTTTTATTAAACAGAAAATAAAACAAACACCAAAAGAAAATACATTGCCTGTCCGGCACTAACTAAACACAAGACGTTCCTAACTATCACTAAACAAAAACACAGAGTTCTCCAGTAAACACTGTATAGCTCACTTGTATAAAGAAGCGTGTTTCTTTCTTCAGAGAGTCTCCAGTCTCCTCAGACAGTCTGCCCACACTAATCAGGCTAGCAGCCCTAAAAGGCTCTTGCACAGCTGAAAGCCCTGATTAGCCCTCTGGGAGGCCAAAGACCCGAACTGGGCCCAATGTCTTGAACTTGCCCTATCTCTCCTTCAGGGCCCTTATCCAGCTTTTCCAATAAACTGAAAAGGTTCTGACAAAACAAAACATTATCCTAGAAGTTTTCATTTTTCTAATACATGTAAGACAAGAACCTGGGACAAACATTCCTGCCCTCAAACACTATTCCAGTGTTCTTGTCACAATAAATATATATATATATATATATATATATATATATATATAGTAAAAACAAAGAGAAAGGGGGCGCTCCATAGTGCATAAAAGTTTTATTTATAAAGCAAATAAAAAACTGCAACTCTGGTCAGAAAGAACTCGTACCAGAGAAAAACACACTGTGGGCTGGTTACCACATGACATTATATGTTACCATCCAGGCAATACTCGTCCCGCAGACCAGCGTATCTCAAGGGGCAGACCACGTGAATCGCAAACCGCTGGATGATTGTCAGCTGCACTCGGTCCCGCCATGTGTGCGAGCGGCTGTAACCTGGGTCCCGTTGGCGCGGTTGGAGAAAGCCGGAGGCAGAGACAGTAGCGTGTCACTGAGCCAAACCCTTACCGGTTTCGTCACAGAGACTTCGTCAGAGGGCGTGGCTCAGTGCGTGCCGGACACTCCTTTTCAATCACACTGTCACCAATGAGCATGTCAGTTACAAACACACCCATTTCTCATGTGTGATAATCACATAAGACAGCTCTACATAACTGGATTGTCAGTATAATACATCACAATATACATAAAAACAGATTGCATAATAAAGCATTTACATATACATACAATTCTTAGATCTGTTTCTCATAATAAAATTATTTGTTTTAGACAAAAGTACAAAGCATCGATAGAACATTAAAAAGGACTCCTTTTAAAATCACACTGTCACCAGTGGGCATGTTGAGTGCAGACACACCTATGTCTCATATGTGATAATCAATCTGCTGTGAAAACCAGTTCAATACAACAGGATCACAGACAAAATCCATCACACAATATATATATATAAAAACAGATTACATAATAAAATCCCATTCTTTTAGGTGTAGAAGAAATCGATTGTTAAAACATCGAAAAAAACATCAGGTAATACATTAGAGGTGATCTGAAAAAATATCCAAGCCATCAAACGAGATTAAATCAACTAGGGCTACATCAAAAATGGAACATCCAAAACGAAAAGAGAGAGAGAGAGAAGGAAAGAGAGAGATAAATAAATTTCCAGAATTTTCACATCAAACTGCATCTTGGTCCCTTTCTCCTTAAACAACAATACCATTACTCCCAGCATATAGAAAAATACAAGAATGAACAATAGCTCAAGGTAATCGATATACTAGCATGGCAGAAAATGAAGAGTATCTCAATCTGTAATAAAGAGTGTTATTTTGTAACCTTCATTTAACCCTACTGGAGCCAGAGTATTCAACATTAGGCTCTAGTATGTTTCCCGTTTCAGTAGTTGTTTATCTCTATCACCACCTATTCTATTGGGGGCTACCAATTCTATCCCTTTGATCTTTAATCCACTAGGATCCATGTTGTGAAATGTTTTAAAATGCCTTGGAACACTATGTGTGAGAACACCATGCTTAATATTGCGACAGTGTTCTAATGCTCTAATTTTCAGAGCCCATTTGGTTTTCCCTACATAATATTTTTTACAGGGACATGATATCAGATATACAACGAACGTTGAGTTACAATTTATAAAACTATTAATAGTGCAGGGTTTATCAATATGTGTGCCCAAAGTATTTATGACAGAACCTTTCTCCATAAGGGGGCAGATCTTGCATCTACCACAGGGAAAGCAACCACAAACCTTCATAAAATTGCTCTGCCCATTCCCTACAGTTTCTGGGACATGTAATAATTTTTGACAACAAATTCTTCATATTCTTAGCTTTTTTATACAAGATCTTAGGGGTATCTGAAATCTCATTGGCTAACACTGGATCATGTTTTATAATATGCCAGTTTTTTTCAGTATATTCATAATTTCCTTCTCATTATCACTATATCTCGTAAAAAAACATACAGTCTGCTGTTTTCCCATTATTTATCTTAGTATGTGGTACACTGAATAAAAGGTCATCTCTATTTCTCCCTCTGGCTTTCTGTTTTGATGCTTCTATGATATGTTTAGGATAACCCATCTCTTGAAAGCGTTCTTCATATATATGTGCCTTTCTATCAAAAGTCTCAATATTAGTACAATTACGACGTAAACGGAGAAACTGAGAATACGGAATATTATTTTTCCACTGTTGAAAATGACAAGTAGCAAAATCAAGATAACTGTTACTATCAACAGTCTTAAAAAACGTCCCTGTCTTGATATATTTAATACTAGGAAAATTTTCAACACTTAAGACTAAATAAAAAAATTCTATTCGATATTTTCAGAAATTAGCTGTAAATACAAGGTTATAGTCATTAATATTAAGTGCTTCAACAAACTTAATAAAACCACTCTCTTCTCCTCTCCAAATTACCAGTATATCATCGATATATCGTTTAAACAATATAACATTATCTGTAAAATTGCCAAAGATAACCTCAGACTCCCATGTACCCATATAAATATTAGCCAAACTTGGGGAACAAATCATCCCCATCATGGTCCCCCATATTTGGAGGAACCACTCACCTCTGAATTCAAAGTAATTATGCTTTAAAACAAAATTTAAACAGTCACATATGAAATTTACTAACATGAGATCAATCTCAACATCTTGATTAAGAGTAGATCTAATAGACTCAATGCCCTTTTTGTGTGGGATTGTAGTGTACAATGATTGTACATTGATTGTACCCCAATTGTTATCTTCACACCACACAATATCACTCAGAATCTGTAAGGCATGGGTGGAATCCTATATATAAGAGGTTAAATTGGGTACATATTTCTTAATAAACACGTCTACATACTCTGATAGTCTAGATGTTAAAGACACAATGCCGGCCACAATAGGTCGGCCAGGGGGACGTTCTACATCAATATGGATTTTCGGCAATTGGTAAAATGTTGCTACGTTAGGTGAAGTATTATGGAGATATTTATATTCCTCTGTCGTTATTATATTAGTTCGTAAACCTCTATCTAGTAACTCATTAAGCTCCACTAGGAATTTTTCAGTTGGATCCTTTTTAATTTTAACATAATATTTATCATCCGACAAAAGCCGGTGTACTTCATTTACATAATTCTCACGATCCATCACTACTATTCCACTGCCTTTATCGGCATTTTTTATTACTATACTATTATCTGCTGGTAGATTTTTCAACACCTCATATTCCTTCTTGGACATATTTTTTGTTTTCTTATTATTTGTAAGTTTAAGCTTATCTATATTCTGTTTGACTAATTTATCAAACATCTCTATATAGGGCCCTTTGGACTCTACAGGAAAGAAAGTCGATCTTGGTTTAAGTCCTGACGCTGACTTATTAGTATTACTCTCCTCCCAATTTCTCAGAGGTGCGTCAGACTTTCTAAGGAAGTGACGTTTTAGCGTTAATTTTCTAACAAACAGATTGAAGTCTATATTGGCATCGAATTTATTCATAGATTTAGATGGTGCGTAGGACAAACCTTTCTTTAATACTTTTATTTCAATGGGTTCTAGACTTCTTTGATAGATAGATAGATAGATAGATAGATAGATAGATAGATAGATAGATAGATAGAGGACCCAAAAATTGGGGATTTTGGATAAGAGATACTAAACCTGTAATACCTATCACATTACCTTTTCATTAGCACAGCTCCTTTTATGATTTTTGAATAACTAGTAAACTCTTTATACACATTACTCTTCTTTAAGGCCAGTGGAAGTTAGAAGAACTGAAAGAAAACAAGTTATCAGGAGACTTGGGGCTTGTCCTGAAGTCCGCGGCGAGGCATCATGCCATTTCAGCAAAGCTAAAACAGCCTTTCATCTTTGAAAATAAACCTCTAATTGTCCAGTAAGTGTTACAATTCTATATTGTGAGACTTATTAGCTTTTACCTTCTCATAGGTGAAGAAGTTTCCTGTTGATCGCAGCAGCAGGAAGCACAATTACCAATAGACAGTGTCTCACACATCAAAGCGGCTGACAATCACTGGCAGAAATTACAGTGGTGTCACCACTCACAGGGCAGCCAGATCATGTCAGTGGTCCTATCATACTGTATAGCATTATACTCTAGTCTTCCTCTCTCCTGGTGATTATACAGTACACTTACTGTGTGACCCCTACCCCAGCTGCACGCACTGCTTCTTCCAATTCACTGCTACTTGCTCCTGTCTTTTACAGCGATCTTTGGAACAGACAATTTGTGTTCAGTTCAGATATAAAAAATTCCATACTCCAACATTAATGTCACTGTTTTGTCTAACCCCTTATACAGTTCTTTATGTACTTATTACATTTAAGCCATTGTGTTGTCACTGTAATTATTTCTCTTTACGGTGCTACGGACACTTGGTGGCTCCATATAAATAAAGGATGATAATAGAAAAAAGACTAACAAAGAAATACTGTAGTTATAGGGGACATGCTCGGCAGCGGTATATGTTGGCCACCTTTCCCCTTAATTAGTTGTAGTGGGTTTGTTCCCCCATGGCCTCCTTTCACTAGTATGGTCAATTTTGGAGTTATCCATCCAATAATAGAATAATTAATGTCATTCACCTGTGAATTTGCTGCGATAGCTGTCCAATGCTACCATCTAGACTGGTGTTACACTATTGCACCAGGATCTGGGGTATTTTGAAATCAAAGAAATAAAAATTTTCATGAATATTTTAGGCCCAAGTATCTGACCCTTCCTTCAACTACAAACTTGTTGAATGGTGGGGTTCTATAGTTAGACAATGATTCATGTCATATATTATACATTCTATGCTTTGCTAAGTGACTTAAAGATGCATCATAAGTGCAATTTCCAGAGGTTCTCGTGTATAACTAATTTTCTTCTTACTTTTCATCCAGGTATGAGGTCAATTTTCAGGATGGCATTGATTGTGGGGGAGCGTATATAAAACTTCTGTCTCATTCAAGCAGTTTAAATCTGGTGTGTGAGTTGATCAGATTTCTTAAATTATTCTTTAATTCTATATTGCAAATGCAGACTTAAAAAATGGGTGCATTTATATAAAATAAATCTAATATTTTCCAGCTCTTATCAGGGGTATGTGCATATAAGCACGCCAAGATGGCTGTGTAGATGTGCCCTCTGTTTATTACATAGGTCATGAACTTGGTTGTAATGTCATTTTTAGCATTGCTTATCACTACCCTTCAACAAATACTCATTTATTTATTTACAAAGTGGCATTTTTTTACGCCACCACTTTCCAGCTGGTTGGAGGTAAAAATTTGTAACGGCGCTTGCAGTCAGTATAAGGCCTGGCATGCTTTTTACTGACTGTGAGTGCCGCTTTACATTTTTATCTCCAATCTGCCGGGAGGTGAAAGCTTACAAAAAGCCGCATCTTCGTAAATAAAGCCCTACGTGTGGAAGTCCAGATCTCAGAATAAGACGTGAGACATTGTACTGTGAAGATGTTACTGAAATTAAAGCCAATCATTTGACAGTGATCAGCCATAAAGGGGAGTGGGGGCATTCAGTGTTGGTAGTGAGTTATGGGCATTTACCATGTTATTGGCATAATTTGCACCTACACCTGAAGAGGTAGATAGCAAATTACTCACAGTAAGGGTGTGCACAGTTAAGTGTACCACATCCACTGGAGATGTGACCAGGTGATTGCTTCCTGGTCTTACTCATACTTGTAGGACTTCTAATCTTATTTGATGTTTCTCATACGTCCTAGAGGATGCTGGGGACTCCAAAAGTACCATGGGGTATAGACGGGATCCGCAGGAGATATGGGCACTTTAAGACTTTAAATGGGTGTAAACTGGCTCCTCCCTTTATGCCCCTCCTCCAGACCTCAGTTAGAGTCTGTGCCCAGGGAGACTGGACACATAACAGGGGAGCTCTCCTGAGTTTCTCTGAAAAAGACTTTATTTAGGTTTATTATTTTCAGGGAGCACTGCTGGCAACAGGCTCCATGCTTCGTGGGACTGATGGGAGAGAAGCAGACCTACTTCTGTGAGTTAAAGGCTCTACTTCTTAGGCTACTGGACACCATTAGCTCCAGAGGGTCTGATCACTTGATATAGCCTAGCTCAGGCATGTCCAAACTGCGGCCCTCCAGCTGTTGTGAAACTACATATCCCAGCATGCCCTGACACAGTTTTGCTGTCAGAGAATGCTAAAGCTGTGTCAGGGCATGCTGGGATGTGTAGTTTCTCAACAGCTGGAGGGCCGCAGTTTGGACATGCCTGGCCTAACTGCTCATTCCCGGAGCCGCGCCGTCGTCCCCCTCACAGAGCCAGAAGAAAGAAGCCGGGTGAGTAACCGAAGCAAAGAAGACTTCATTACAGATGGCAGAAGACTTCAGTCTCGGAGGTACCGCACAGCGGTCGCGCTGCGCGCCTTTGCTCCCACACACAAGCGGCACTACATGGGTGCAGGGCGCAGGGGGGGCGCCCTGGGCAGCAATAATACCTCAAATTCAGCCTGGTAAAAGTAGTATACAGTGCATAGGCACTGTATACAGACCCCCGCCAGTATTTTACAAAATAGCGGGACACAAGCGCACCATGAAGGGGGCGGGGCTTGGTCCTTCCAGCTCTACTCAGCGCCATTTTCTCTCCACTGTGAGCTGCAGAGACGCTGGTCCTGGCCTCCTATACTTCTGTCACAAGTAACAGAGTGCTAAACGGGGGGGGGCACAGCAAATTTTGGTGTTTATTATTATTATTTTAAACAGCGCTGACAGGTCTGGGGCATTATTATATGCTTTCAGACCGGGTTGGGCGCTGGGTGTGAGCTGGCAAACTCCCTCTGTGTTCCTCTGATAGGCCTTATTGTGGGTCTGTCCCCTATAGCCGGTGTGATAGTGGTGTCGGTACGAGTGTCGACATGTCTAAGGATGAAGGCTCTTCCCAGGAGGAGGCTGGTGTGGGGACAGAACAGTGTGGGGGAGTGAATCTGTCGGCACTGCTGATTGGGCAAATATGTTGAGTGCCTTGAATGCAAATGTGGCTTTATTAAATAAGAGATTGGATAAATCTGAGGCTCAGAACCAAACATGGAGACAAACCATGGAAGATGATTTATCGCAAACGCAGTTTCCCTCGGGGTCACAGAAACGGCCGTTTACCCAAATAGCAGACACAGATACCGACACGGATTCGGATTCCAGTGTCGACTATGGTGATGCCAGGTTGAATCCTAAACTGGCTAAGAGCATTCAGTACATGATTGTGGCAATAAAGGAGGTGTTACATATCGCGGAAGACCCTGCTGTTCCTGAGACAAGGGTCTGTATGTTTAAAGGAAAGAAACCTCCGGTAACGTTTCCTCCCTCTCATGAACTGAACACTCTTTTTGAAAAGGCTTGGAAAAATCCTGACAAAAAGTTGCTGATTCCCAAGAGAATTATTATGGCATACCCGTTCCCCTCTGAGGATAGGAATAAGTGGGAGTCAACCCCCAATGTGGACAAGGCTCTAGCACGGCTGTCCAAGAAGGTGGCACTTCCGTCCCCTGACACGGCGGCCCTAAAGGATCCTGCAGATCGCAAGCAGGAAACTACTTTGAAATCTATTTACGCCACTACGGGTACACTGCTCAGACCTGCAGTAGCATCGGCATGGGTGAGTAGTGCAATTGAAAAGTGGGCAGATAACTTATCATCTGACTTGGACACCTTGGGTAGGGATAGCATTCTTTTGACACTGGGTCATATCAGGAATGCTGCAGTCTATCTAAGGGAGGCTGCGAGAGATATTGGTCTCTTGGGATCAAGGGCCAATGCCATGGCAATCTCGGCTAGGAGAGCGTTATGGACTCATCAATGGAATGGTGATGCAGACTCTAAGAGGGCTATGGAGGCTCTGCCGTATAAAGGTGGTGTTTTGTTTGGTGAGGGCCTCGCGGACCTGGTATCTACAGCTACCGCGGGTAAGTCATCTTTTCTACCATATGTCCCTGCACAACGAAAGAAAACGCCTCTTTATCAGAAGCAGTCCTTTCGGTCTAATAAATTCAAAAAAGGACGAGGGTCCTCCTTCCTTGCTGCTAGAGGTAGGGGAAGAGGAAAAAAGTCGCCGGCTGTGGCAAGCTCGCAAGAGCAGAAGTATTCCTCGGCCGCTGCCAAATCCACCACATGACGCTGGGGCTCCACTGCTGGAGTCCGCTTTGGTGGGGGCACGTCTTCAACTCTTCAGTCAGGTCTGGGCTCGTTCGGCCCTGGATCCTTGGGTGCTAGACATAGTGGTCCAAGGATACAAACTGGAGTTTCAAGACGTGCCCCCTTACCGATTTTTCAAATCGGACTTACCAGCTTCTCTTCCGGAAAGGGAGGTAGTATGCACTGCGATACAAAAGCTGTGTCTACAGCAAGTTATTGTCGTGGTCCCCCCGTCACAACGGGGAGAAGGTTTTTATTCAAGCCTGTTCGTGGTCCCGAAGCCGGATGGCTCGATCAGACCGATTCTGAACCTAAAATCCCTCAATTTCTTTCTAAAAAAATTCAAATTCAAGATGGAATCTCTCCGAGCAGTGATCTCCAGTCTGGAAGGGGGGGATTTTATGGCGTCAGTCGACATAAAAGATGCCTACTTACACGTCCCGATATATCCTCCACATCAAGCTTACCTGAGGTTTGCTGTTCAGGATTGTCATTACCAATTTCAGACGTTGCCGTTTGGTCTTTCCACGGCTCCGAGGATTTTCACCAAGATAATGGCGGAAATGATGGTGCTCCTGCGCAAGCAGGGTGTCACAATTATCCGGTACTTGGACGATCTCCTGATAAAGGCGAGATCAAAGGAGCAGTTACTAAGAAACATTGCGCTCTCCCTGACAGTCCTGCAACAGCATGGTTGGCTCCTAAATTTGCCAAAGTCACAGTTGGTTCCGACAACACGGCTGTCATTCTTAGGCATGGTCCTGGACACGGAACTGCAGAGAGTGTTTCTCCCAGTAGAAAAAGCTCTGGAAATCCAGAACATGGGGGGTCATACCGAGTTGTTCGCTCGGTAAATTTCTTCGCATCGCAGCGATTTTCCGCTTAGTGCGCATGCGCAATGTTCGCACTGCGACTGCGCCAAGTAAATTTGCTATGAAGTTAGGAATTTTACTCACGGCTTTTTCATCGTTCAGGCGATCGTAATGTGATTGACAGGAAGTGGGTGTTTCTGGGCGGAAACTGGCCGTTTTATGGGTGTGTGTGAAAAAACGCTACCGTTTCTGGGAAAAACGCGGGAGTGGCTGGAGAAACGGAGGAGTGTCTGGGCGAACGCTGGGTGTGTTTGTGACGTCAAACCAGGAACGACAAGCACTGAACTGATCGCAGATGCCGAGTAAGTCTGGAGCTACTCAGAAACTGCTAAGAGAGGTGTAATCGCAATATTGCGAATACGTCGTTCGCAATTTTAAGATGCTAAGATTCACTCCCAGTAGGCGGCGGCTTAGCGTGAGTAAATCTGCTAAAAACAGCTTGCGAGCGAACAACTCGGAATGAGGGCCATGGTTAAGGAGATTCTGAAACCGGCAAGAGTGTCGATTCATCAATGCACTCGGGTGCTGGGGAAGATGGTGGCGGCCTACGAAGCCATTCCGTTTGGCAGGTTCCATGCCAGGGTGTTTCAGTGGGACCTGTTGGACAAGTGGTCCGGGTCTCACCTACACATGCACCGGAAAATAAGCCTATCTTCCAGGACCAGAGTATCTCTCCTGTGGTGGCTCCAAAGTTCTCACACTTCCTAGAGGGACACAGGTTCGGGATCCAGGATTGGGTCCTGGTGACCATGGATGCAAGTCTCCGAGGCTGGGGAGCAGTCACACAGGGGGAAAATTTGCAGGGAAAATGGTCAAGCCAGGAAGCTTGTCTGCACATAAACATTCTGGAATTAAGAGCCATCTACAACGGCCTTCTACAAGCGGAACATCTTCTTCGCGGTCTACCCGTCCTGATTCAGTCGGACAACATAACAGCAGTGGCGTACATAAACCGCCAGGGTGGAACAAAGACCAGAGCGGCGATGGCGGAGACCACAAAAGTTCTCCGCTGGGCGGAAAAACATGCAAGCGCTCTGTCAGCAGTCTTCATTCCGGGCGTGGACAACTGGGAAGCTGACTTCCTCAGCAGACACGATCTCCATCCAGGAGAGTGGGGTCTTCATCAAGAGGTCTTTGCAGAAGTGACAAGTCATTGGGGAAATCCTCAAATAGACATGATGGCGTCTCGCCTCAACAAGAAGCTTCAGAAATATTGTTCCAGGTCGAGGGACCCTCAAGCCAGTGCAGTGGATGCCCTGGTGACACCGTGGGTGTTTCAATCGGTATATGTGTTCCCTCCACCTCATTTCAAAGGTGATAAGGATCGTAAGAAGAACAAGGGTTCAGGCGATACTCATTGTTCCAGATTGGCCACGGAGGGCCTGGTATCCGGATCTTCAGGAATTACTCATAGGAGATCCCTGGCCTCTTCCTCTAAGAGAGGACCTGTTACAGCAAGGGCCGTGCGTGTTCCAAGACTTACTGCAGTTGCGTTTGACTGCGTGGCGGTTGAACGCCAAATCCTAGCTCGGAAGGGTATTCCCGGTGAAGTCATCCCCACTCTGCTTAAAGCTAGAAAGGAAGTAATGGCGAAGCATTATCACCGTATTTGGAGAAAATATGTGTCTTGATGTGAATCCAAGAAGGCTCCTACGGAAGAATTTCAGCTGGGTCGTTTTCTCCATTTTTTGCAAGCAGGTGTGGATGCGGGCCTAAAGTTAGGCTCCATTAAAGTGCAGATTTCGGCCTTATCAATCTTCTTTCAAAAACAATTGGCCTCCCTTCCAGAAGTTCAGACTTTCGTGAAAGGTGTGCTGCACATCCAACCTCCATTTGTGCCC
The DNA here is from genome assembly GCF_028390025.1 of Pseudophryne corroboree. Taxonomy (NCBI): domain Eukaryota; kingdom Metazoa; phylum Chordata; class Amphibia; order Anura; family Myobatrachidae; genus Pseudophryne; species Pseudophryne corroboree. The sequence goes on along the minus strand of NC_086444.1, from coordinate 939,910,968 downwards.
CCGGTGGTACCGTGAGACCTTAACGTGGTGTTGCAGTTCCTTCAGTCACATTGGTTTGAACCTTTACAGAAGGTTGAGTTGAAATTTCTCAAGTGGTCATGCTTTTGGCCTTGGCGTCCGCAAGGCGGGTGTCGGAATTAGCAGCTTTGTCTCACAAGAGCCCCTATTTGATCTTCCATGTGGATAGAGCGGAATTGAGAACTCGTCAACAATTTCTGCCAAAGGTGGTTTCTTCGTTTCACATGAACCAACCTATTGTGGTGCCTGTGGCTGCTGAAGCCTTGGCTGATTCAAAGTCTCTCGATGTAGTCAGAGCTTTTCAAATGTATGTAGCCAGAAAGGCTCGTATTAGGAAAACGGAGGCTCTGTTTATCCTGTATGCTTCCAACAAACTTGGGGCTTCTGCTTCTAAGCAGACTATTGCACGCTGGATCTGTAATACGATTCGGCATGCTCATTCTACGGCTGGATTGCCGTTACCGAAATCGGTGAAGGCCCATTCTACCAGGAAGGTGGGCTCATCTTGGGCGGCTGCCCGTGGAGTCTCGGCGGTTCAGCTTTGCCGAGCAGCTACTTGGTCGGGTTCAAACACTTTTGCTAAGTTCTACAAGTTTGATACCCTGGCTGATGAGGACCTCATGTTTGCTCAATCGGTGCTGCAGAGTCGTCCGCACTCTCCCGCCCGGTCTGGAGCTTTGGTATAAACCCCATGGTCCTTTTGGAGTCCCCAGCATCCTCTAGGACGTATGAGAAAATAGGATTTTAATACCTACCGGTAAATCCTTTTCTCTTAGTCCGTAGAGGATGCTGGGCGCCCGTCCCAGTGCGGACTCTATCTGCAGTACTTGTTAATAGTATTGTTTATGTTACACGAAAGTTGTTTTTCGGTTAAGATCAGCCTGTTGCTGATTTTGGTTCATGCCGTTAACTGGTATTTAGTTAAAAGCCATGTTGTACGGTGTGTTGTGGTGTGAGCTGGTATGTATCTCACCCTTAGTTTAACAAAAATCCTTTTCCTCGAAATGTCCGTCTCCATGGGCACTGTTCCTATAACTGAGGTCTGGAGGAGGGGTATAAAGGGAGGAGCCAGTTCACACCCATTTAAAGTCTTAAAGTGCCCATGTCTCCTGCTGATCCCGTCTATACCCCATGGTCCTTTTGGAGTCCCCAGCATCCTCTACGGACTAAGAGAGAAGGATTTACCGGTAGGTATTAAAATCCTATTTTTTCTAACATTTAACCATTAACCTGCCAACCTAGTATGGTTCAGCATGGTTTACCTAGGAGGGCGGCACATTTTGGTGTTCCTGATGCTATTAGAGCAATCCACCATGTGCTGACCAAGGCTGATACCACTTTATGATGGGGAAGCCCCCTCCCCCCTGCTACAGGTCTCTTTGTTATAGTGTGACCAGCCCAGACTGTCAAAAGCTGGAGCTGGTTACTCTCACCTGGGACACAAGTTTGAAAACATTTCTTATTTTCATTCAAATTCAGTCATGATCAAGTTGATGAAGGTATAACTTTAATCTGGATACATTGTGATATGATTAAAGTGTTACTATACATGTAATTGAAATACTGTAACACACAATGGGTCAGTTACGGAGCCATAACACTGGTAGTCTACAGCTAAGGAAAACCTTTGTGTTTTACTGTAAAATTCAAAAAATCTTCTTAGATGCTTGAGTGCTGCAAGCAGTAGTAGAATAGAGTGTTGTAGTGTTGGACAATTGAAGAATTTGGGTGCTCCCACTCAGTTGGGGTATTTTATGTTATGTAAGTGATCTCCAGCCCTGGCCAAATATTTAGTCTTGGTTCAATAAAATATTTAACATTGTTCAAAACTAATGTTACAATAGCATTGCTTTTATAGAACGAATTTGTATTTGCATTGCACAGGAGGAATTCCATGACAGAACACCATATACAATCATGTTTGGTCCTGACAAGTGTGGAGAAGATTATAAACTGCATTTTATCTTCAGGCATAAAAACCCAATAATTGGAGATTACGATGAGAAACATGCAAAACGGCCAGAGGTTGACTTGAAAAAATACTTTACTGACAAGAAGACCCATCTCTACACATTGAGTATGTATTTTTCCGTATGGTAAACCAGCATAAACATTAACAGAAATGAATCATACTATGGGGTATATTTATTAACATTTGTATTTCTGCCGATTTCAGCCGAGATCAATCTCGGCTGAAATCGGCAGTGTGAGATTGCAACTTTTTGAGAAAAAACATGTTCATTTACTAAACTATCGTGTTTTTTCAATATGAGTTCCCGCATGCTGGTATTTGTGGTTTTCCAAGTACCAGCATGCGGGAGAGGCTTGCTGGGGCTTGTAGTTCCATGGTAAAAGACAATATTAATATTCTTTTTTTTACGCTTTTAATGGCTATCTGCCCGGGACCCACCACCCTGGGCTCCTAGGGACAGCCTTGGGCTTCACCCCTGGCCCTTGGGTGCCTGGAGGGGGGAAACTCCTTGATCTAGGGAGTCCCCACTCCCCCAGGGAAGCTCAGCCAGGGGTGACTAGTTGGGGGGGGGGGGGGGAGTAATGGCTGCAGAGACCTACATTAATGTGTCCCCCGGCTGTGGCATTATGTCCCTGGCTAGTGGAGCCCGGTGCTGGTTTCAAAAATATGGGGGACCCCTACTTCTTTTGTCCCCCATATTTTTGGTACCAAGGCCCTCATTCCGAGTTGTTCGCTAGCTGCTTTTGTTCGCAGCGCAGCGATCGGGCTAAAAATCGGCACTTCTGACAGAAAGTGGGTGTTTCTGGGTGGTAACTGACCGTTTTCGGGGAGTGTGTGTAAAAACGCAGGTGTGCCAGATAAAAACGCAGGAGAGGCTGGGGAAATGTAGGCGTGGCTGGGCGAACGCAGGGCGTGTTCGTGACGTCAAAACAGGAACTAAATAGTCTGAAGTGGTTGCAAGCTAGGAGTAGGTCTCGAGCTACTCAGAAACTGCACAATCTTTTTTTGTAGCAGGGCTGCAATCCTTTCGTTCGCACTTCTGCTAAGCTAAGATACACTCCCAGAGGGCGGCGGCTTAGCGTTTGCACAGCTGCTAAAATCAGCTAGCGAGCGATCAACTCGGAATGAGGGCCCAAGAACGGACCAGGAGCCCGATTCTGGTTGTATAAATACTGGGGAACCCTACACAATGTTTTCCCTGTATTTTAACAACCAGGACCGGCTCAAAGAGCCTGAGGCTGGTTATGCTTAGGGGAAGGGGGACCCCATGCAATTTTGTTTTTTAGTTTTAACTCTTTTTAGACACTTTTACACAGAGACGCATGCACGGATCTCACTGATCCGTGCATGACTATCAAAACACGCCAGCAAAAAGCAGGTCTATTTGAAAGCTCCATTTCTGTACGTATTCCATGCTTTCTATTCAGTGTTTGGCTATTTTTGGCAGTGATTGAGAATATGAACTCTTAGTAAATTCCCGTGTTGTATAAAATAACAGCCGCGTTTGACCGATGGTCTATTGATTCGTATTTGTGTGCTCGGCAGTGTATCTCAATACGAATAGCCCCAACACTCCCTTATTTGTGTTTAGTAAATTCCCGAGATAACACTTAGAAAAAAAAAAGCAAACTTGAATGGAATCGGGACCTTAGTAAATTTCCATCTATACGTTTACTGACTAGTACATATATATTAGTCAGAAAAGTTTATTTATAAAAATAGCAGAAAAGTACTATACCCTATATCATCTGACAAGACACTGGCTGCTGTCAGTGCAGTGTGAGGGAACAGCTGGCATGATTTACAGTTGCATGCTTCTGCCACCGATTTAGCGTCTTTTTTCTGTAGTCATGTCTGCGACGTTATGCTAACGCTAGTATCAAACTCTCCCCGGGTGTACAGGCGTGTATCTGAGTGTGTAAGGGACGCCCACTTTATGCTTCTTTAGAAGGTAAAATCCTGCTTGGTGTGTCTTTAGGCCCAGCCATCGAATGCAGTGTGGATTCTTGCGCCAGCCTCTGCTAGGTGCAGAATGTCCGTCAGAGTATGTCCTCCAGTGTCAGCAACTGTAAGAGTTTGAGTTCAGCAACATGCCCGTAACACTCCCATAACAAGCCCAGAAGACATCTTACAATACATCCAATACATTTCGCACACCATGCGTCTCAGATGCTACTGTGACTCTGGGCCCGATTCAGAGGTGAATGCAAATCAGTTTGTTGCTGTGTCTTCAGTGGCTAAGAAGAAATGCTGATGCTGCAGGAGTTGTCTTGTAAAGAGATGTCCATCACCGGCTTCTTAGATGCGCTGCCTGCTTCCAAAGATGCAGAATTGCTCGCACATCGGGACCATCAGTCACACCCTCAGACCTCGTAGCAACAATGTTTTTCCTCAGAATGACCATCGCCACTGAGACGCTGGGGCCAGAAACACTGCGCCTGAAGACGCTTTCGCTGGCTGTGACATGCCCCAAAATGGCTGTGACACACCTGCTTTTTAATCTCTACAGTTTATCTTGTTACCTCCCCCAAGCGGTCTCTGGCTGTCACTCGCTAAATCCCAACCACTGTCATAAGGCTTTGGCGGCACGTGCAGTGTGGCTCCGATGCATGCACAATCCACAAAACATCTGTCACATCTAAACTGTGTCTTCCTCTGCATCAGGCCCTCTCTGTGCACACAGTGCAACACATGCACCATGCCAGTTTCAGGGAGGTTTGGGCACGCTCAGTCGCAATAACTCCGCAAACATCGGCATTGCATGCAACTCAGAATGAGGATGCGGTTCAATTACCGGCTGTCGGGATCCCAGCGTTCAGGGTACCGGTGCCGGAATCCCGACAGCCGGGGAAATGGCAGCGGTCAAAATCCCGACCTAAGCGCGGTATTCCAACTCAGGTGGTGTATAATAGTCTGCCACCGGGCCCAATGCATGGTGAGCCCACGAGGGGACTCGATGTGCTCGCTTCTGGTATTCCGGCTGTTGAAATTCTGATGTCGGTATTCCAGTATTCCGGTTGTTGAGATTCCGATGTCGGATCCTGACTGCCGGTAAATCATACCGGACCCCTAGTATATCTAATGAAATGAGTGACTAATATATAGAATGTTTGGAACCTGATTCACAGTTGTGTGCTGTGCCAATGTGTTCACAATTAAGCGATTATCAGAAAATGTGCATGTGTCACTACTGCAGTGTGCATGCACAGTGATTGACTTGCGATTACGTTTGCTGTGAGGATTAATTGAAAGGGAGAGGCCATTCTGTTGGAAGTAATGGGGAGTGGCAGCAAAACCACGGGTGTGTTGGAACCGTTCTGGGGTGTATATCGCCCGCATCTACGATCCTGTACATATGAATCATGTCTCTTGTGTTTCAGTTGCGACGGCCATTTTAAATGACCACAGGGAATTGATGTTTCCCGGATCTGCGTCGATGCTGCAAATGTGTATGCAGTTGCCGGTAGCAGCGAAGGCTCCGGTGGGCATCTCTGTACACATCCCAGCGGCTGTGACAATAGCCTATTTCCGCACATCCTCTGCGCCAGCATAAAAGAGTTCCATATTGTAATGAAGCCTAGCAGAAAATGATAGAAAAGCTCACATTAGTCTAAGGTCTTGCTGATGGTTATGAAATGGTTATATTTTGCAACTGAATATGTGCACATAAATAAATAACATTCCTGCTGCGGGGTACACTGGGCTCCACAGGGAATGAAATTGGGGTGTAGAGTAGGATCTTGATCCGAGGCACCAACAGGCTAAAAGCTTTGAGTGTTCCCAGAATGCATAGCGCCGCCTCCTCTATAGCCCCGCCTCCGTGCACAGGAGCTCAGTTTTGTAGTTGGTGCCGTGCAGTGCAGGCATACAACAGGAGCTTTTAAAGTGAAAAATTAAGACTTCAAGGGCTACAGGAGAGACACTGTAGTGTTAGATGTCAGTCAGACATCTCCTGCTGCAGCTCCATCACCTCCCCCAGCGGCGCTGTACACTCCCGCGCCCTGGTTGCCGGGTACCTACAGCGGAGGCTCTGGTTTCTCTCATGTTAGTCACACACACCACCGCTGCTCTCCAGGATCGCGTGGCTGCAATCAGGGAGGAGGTAAGTGGGTTACACAGACGGGACCCGCTGGAAATCGCAATCCCGTGCGGCCGGTGGGAGGCGGGCCGCGCACGCTGGCGTGGACACTGTGGTAGTACAGGGACCCCACTAGACCACCAGGGCAAGGGCACAGGTCGGTTTTGATAAAAAAAAGTTTATTAATAGCCCACAGTACCCGGTGGTGAAGTCCAGCAGGGGGATAAGGCTTTGACCTGTAGCCCCTCCCCCAGCCCCAGGGCACCATTAAGACTAAATGTTCCCACCCTGGAGCTGCATATCTCTCTCTCTCCCTGTCAGCGTTTGGGCGCCATTAGGACAAGCTGAGCTGATCCTGGGACTGTTTGGGCAAATCTTCCTCTGTAAAGCCGCCTGCATGTCAGCGCTGTGCATTTTACAGGACACTTAAGTATTCTACATGTCTGCTGACAGTGTTAGTTAAGAAAGAGTGCGTTTAGTCAGGGTTATATAGTACAAGTACCCTGTGATACACATCCATGGTTTACTGTGCATTGTTATATCTATTGAGTGTATAGCTGTACTTAGTATTCCTCTGTATTGCTAGTCCAGTGCAGTTTTATTGCATGTCATAATTTCTCTGACGTCCTAGTGGATGCTGGGAACTCCGTAAGGACCATGGGGAATAGACGGGCTCCGCAGGAGACTGGGCACTCTAAAGAAAAGATTAGGTACTATCTGGTGTGCACTGGCTCCTCCCTCTATGCCCCTCCTCCAGACCTCCGTTAGAATCTGTGCCCGGCCAGAGCTTGGTGCTCCTAGTGGGCTCTCCTGAGCTTACTAGTAAAGAAAGTATTTATTAGGTTTTTTATTTTCAGTGAGCTTCTGCTGGCAACAGACTCACTGCTACGTGGGACTAAGGGGAGAGAAGCAAACCCACCTGCTTGCAGCTAGCTTGTGTTTCTTAGGCTACTGGACACCATTAGCTCCAGAGGGTTCGAACACAGGCACCTGTCCTCGATCGTCCGTTCCCGGAGCCGCGCCGCCGTCCCCCTTGCAGAGCCAGAAGAACAGAAGCTTGAAGACGACGAAATCGGCGGCCGAAGACTCCTGTCTTCATTGAGGTGGCGCACAGCACCGCAGCTGTGCGCCATTGCTCCCAGCACACTTACACACTCCGGTCACTGTAGGGTGCTGGGGGGGGGGGGGGGGGGGGGGCGCCCTGGGCTGCAATTGAAGTACCTTTGGCATAAAAAATACATATATACAGTCTGGCACTGTATATATGTAAAAACCCCCGCCATTTTTTTACATAGAAAGCGGGACAGAAGCCCGCCACTGAGGGGGCGGGGCCTTCTTCCTCAGCACACCAGTGCCATTTTCTCTTCACAGCTCCGCTGGAAGCAGCTCCCCAGGCTCTCCCCTGCAGTATCCAGGTACAAGACGGGTTAAAAAGAGAGGGGGGGGCACATAAATTTAGGCGCAAATAAGACAAAAAAAGCAGCTATTGGGTAAATCACTTATTAGCAGTGAAAATCCCTGTGTTATATAGCGCTGTAGTGTGTGCTGGCATACTCTCTCTCTGTCTCCCCAAAGGACTTTGCGGGGTCCTGTCCTCAGTCTGAGCATTCCCTGTGTGTGTGCGGTGTGTCAGTACGGCTGTGTCGACATGTTTGATGAGGAAGGTTACGTGGAGGCGGAGCAAGGGCAGATAAGTGTGGTGTCGCCCCCGTCGGGGCCGACACCTGATTGGATGGATATGTGGAAGGTCTTAAATGACAATGTAAACTCCTTACATAAAAGGTTTGATGACGCTGCAGCCTTGGGACAGCCGGGGTCTCAGCCCGGGCCTGCCCAGGCGACTCAGAAACCGTCAGGGGCTCATAAACGCCCTCTATCTCAGATGGTTGACACAGATGTCGACACGGAGTCCGACTCCAGTGTCGACGATGATGAGGCACATTTACAGTCTAAAATGACCAAGGCCATCCGATACATGATTATTGCAATGAAAGATGTATTACACATTTCTGAGAGTAACCCTGTTAATACCAAGAGGGTTTATATGTTTGGGGAGAAAAAGCAGCCAGTGACTTTTCCCCCATCTGATGAATTAAATGAATTGTGTGAAGAAGCGTGGAGTTCCCCTGATAAGAAATTAGTGATTTTTAAGAGGTTACTGATGGCGTACCCTTTCCCGCCAACGGACAGGTTACGTTGGGAAACATCCCCTAGGGTGGACAAGGCGCTGACACGCTTATCTAAAAAGGTGGCCCTGGCGTCTCAGGATACGGCCGCCCTAAAGGAGCCTGCGGATAGAAAGCGGGAAGCTATCCTGAAGTCAGTGTATACACACTCTGGTACTCTACTGAGACCTGCTATTGCTTCAGCCTGGATGTGTAGTGCTGTAGCAGCGTGGACAGATACTCTGTTAGACGACATAGATTCCCTCGACAGAGATACTGTTTTGCTAACCATGGGCCATATCAAAGACGTCGTCTTATATATGCGGGATGCTCAGAGGGACATTTGCCTGCTGGGCTCTAGAATTAATGCTATGTCCATTTCTGCCAGGAGGGTCTTATGGACTCGGCAATGGACAGGAGATGCTGATTCTAAAAAACACATGGAGGTTTTGCCTTATAAGGGTGAGGAATTGTTTGGGGACGGTCTGTCGGACCTCGTGTCTACAGCAACAGCTGGAAAGTCGACTTTCTTACCTCAGGTTTCCTCACAGCCTAAGTAAGCACCGTATTATCAAATGCAGTCCTTTCGTTCCCAAAAAGGCAAGAGGGTCAGGGGCGCATCCTTTCTTGCCAGAGGCAGGGGTAGAGGTAAGAAGCTGCACCATGCAGCCAGTTCCCAGTAACAAAAGTCCTCCCCTGCTTCCACTAAGTCCAAGGGCGCGTCTCCGAAACTTCAGCAGCCAGTGGGTTCGCTCACAGGTGGATCTCTGGGCTATACAAATTGTATCTCAGGGATACAAGCTGGAATTCGAAGCGACTCCCCCCCGCCGTTACCTCAAATCAGCCTTGCCAGCTTCCCCCATGGAAAGGGAGGTAGTGCTGGCGGCAATTCACAAGCTGTACCTCCAGCAAGTGATTGTCAGGGTCCCCCTCTTTCAACAGGGAAGGGGTTACTATTCCACAATGTTTGTGGTACCGAAACCGGACGGTTCGGTGAGACCCATTCTGAATTTAAAGTCCTTGAACACTTATATAAAGAAATTCAAGTTCAAAATGGAATCGCTCATAGCGGTTAATGCAAGCCTGGAAGAGGGGGATTTTATGGTGTCGCTGGACATCACAGATGCTTACTTGCATGTCCCCATTTACCTACCTCACCAGGAGTACCTCAGATTTGTGGTACAGGACTGTCATTACCAATTCCAGACGTTGCCGTTTGGCCTGTCCACGGCACCGAGAATATTTACCAAGGTAATGGCCGAAATGATGATACTCCTTCGGCAGAAGGGAGTTATAATTATCCCGTACTTGGACAATCTCCTCATAAAGGCGAGGTCCAGGGAGCAGTTGTTGATCAGCGTAGCACTCTCTCAGGAAGTGTTACTACAGCACGGCTGGATTCTGAATGTTCCAAAGTCGCAGCTGATTCCTACGACGCGTCTGCTTTTCCTGGGCATGATTCTGGACACAGAACAGAAGAAGGTGTTTCTCCCGGTGGAGAAGGCCCAGGAATTAGCATCTCTGGTCAGGGACCTCCTGAAACCAAAACAGGTATCGGTGCATCACTGCACGCGAGTCCTGGGAAAGATGGTGGCTTCATACGAAGCCATTCCCTTCAGCAGGTTCCATGCGAGGATTTTTCAGTGGGATCTGTTGGACAAGTGGTTCGGGTCGCATCTTCAGATGCATCGGCTGATCACCCTGTCCCCGAGGGCCAGGGTGTCTCTTCTGTGGTGGCTGCAGAGTGCTCACCTTATCGAGGGCCGCAGGTTTGGCATACAGGACTGGGTCCTGGTGACCACGGATGCAAGCCTCCGAGGATGGGTGGCAGTCACTCAGGGAAGAAACTTCCAAGGGCTGTGGTCAAGTCTGGAGACTTCTCTACACATAAATATACTGGAATTAAGGGCCATTTACAACACCCTGAGTCAAGCAGAGCCCCTGCTTCAAAACCGGCCAGTGCTGATTCAGTCAGACAACATCACGGCAGTCGCCCGTGTAAACCGCCAGGGCGGCACAAGAAGCAGGATGGCAATGGCGGAAGCCACAAAGATTCTGCGATGGGCGGAGAATCACGTGCAAGCACTGTCAGCAGTGTTCATTCCGGGAGTGGACAACTGGGAAGCAGACTTCCTCAGCAGACACGACCTCCACCCGGGAGAGTGGGGACTTCATCAAGAAGTCTTCCAACTGATTACAAACCGATGGGAACTGCCACAGGTGGACATGATGGCGTCCTGCCTCAACAAAAAGCTAAAAAGATATTGCGCCAGGTCAAGGGACCCTCAGGCGATAGCTGTGGACGCCCTAGTGACACCGTGGGTGTACCAGTCGGTATATGTGTTTCCTCCTCTTCCTCTCATACCAAAAGTACTGAGAATAGTAAGAAAGAGAGGAATAAGAACAATACTCATTGTTCCGGACTGGCCAAGAAGGACTTGGTACCCGGAACTGCAAGAAATGCGCACAGAGGACCCATGGCCTCTGCCTCTCAGACAGGACCTGCTGCAACAAGGGCCCTGTCTGTTCCAAGACTTACCGCGGCTGCGTTTGACGGCATGGCGGTTGAACGCCGGGTCCTAGCGGAAAAAGGCATTCCAGATGAAGTTATTCCTACGCTGATAAAGGCTAGGAAAGACGTGACAGCAAAGCATTATCACCGTATATGGCGGAAGTATGTTGCTTGGTGTGAGGCCAGGAAGGCCCCTACAGAGGAATTCCAACTGGGTCGTTTCCTGCACTTCCTGCAGTCAGGGGTGACTATGGGCCTAAAATTGGGGTCCATAAAGGTCCAGATTTCGGCCCTATCCATTTTCTTTCAAAAAGAACTGGCTTCACTGCCTGAGGTTCAGACATTTGTTAAGGGAGTGCTGCATATTCAGCCCCTTTTTGTGCCACCAGTGGCACCCTGGGATCTTAACGTTGTGTTGGATTTCCTGAAATCCCACTGGTTTGAGCCACTTAAGACCGTGGAACTAAAGTATCTCACGTGGAAAGTGGTCATGCTGTTGGCCTTAGCATCGGCTAGGCATGTGTTGGAATTGGCGGCTTTGTCATGTAAAAGCCCATATCTGATCTTCCATATGGACAGGGCAGAATTGAGGACTCGTCCCCAATTTCTCCCAAAGGTGGTGTCATCATTTCATTTGAACCAACCTATTGTGGTGCCTGCGGCTACTCGGGACTTGGAGGACTCCAAGTTGCTGGACGTAGTCAGGGCTTTGAAAATATGTTTCCAGAACGGCTGGAGTCAGGAAGACTGACTCGCTGTTTATTTTGCATGCACCCAACAAGCTGGGTGCTCCTGCTTCAAAGCAAACTATTGCTCGCTGGATCTGTAGCACGATTCAGCAGGCTCATTCTGCGGCTGGATTGCCGCATCCAAAATCGGTGAAGGCCCATTCCACAAGGAAGGTGGGCTCTTCTTGGGCGGCTGCCCGAGGGGTCTCAGCTTTACAGCTTTGCCGAGCGGCTACTTGGTCGGGTTCAAACACATTTGCAAAGTTCTACAAGTTTGATACCCTGGCTGAGGAGGACCTTGTGTTTGCTCATTCGGTGCTGCAGAGTCATCTGCACTCTCCCACCCGTTTGGGAGCTTTGGTATAATCCCCATGGTCCTTACGGAGTTCCCAGCATCCACTAGGACGTCAGAGAAAATAAGAATGTACTCACCGGTAATTCTATTTCTCGTAGTCCGTAGTGGATGCTGGGCGCCTGTCCCAAGTGCGGACTTTCTGCAATACGTGTATATAGTTATTGCTTAACTAAGGGTTATTGTTATGAGCCATCCGTTGAGTGAGGCTCAGTTGTTGTTCATACTGTTAACTGGGTAAGGTTATCACAAGTTGTACGGTGTGATTGGTGTGGCTGGTATGAGTCTTACCCTGGATTCAAAATTTCCTTTCCTTGTAATGTCAGCTCTTCCGGGCACAGTTTCCCTAACTGAGGTCTGGAGGAGGGGCATAGAGGGAGGAGCCAGTGCACACCAGATAGTACCTAATCTTTTCTTTAGAGTGCCCAGTCTCCTGCGGAGCCCGTCTATTCCCCATGGTCCTTACGGAGTTCCCAGCATCCACTACGGACTACGAGAAATAGAATTACCGGTGAGTAAATTCTTATTTTCTGCATTGTACAATGTGATTATGTGTGTGTGCATATAGCTGCTGTGTGACCTCCATTTTGTGTATCTCACACAGATTGCTATTCCTATATTTTATAACCTGAGGGGGCTAGGTGCATCAGTTTTATCATTTAATATAGGTATTTAACAAGATGAACTCAGTGTGTATTTTTCTCTGTGAGTTTTAGTCACCATATACCTCTTGAATTCCCTGTTTGTGCTGTTACATTGCACAGGGGGTTCTTGTCAGTTATTGTGCTGCCGATATTGTACTGGGTTGCCTTGCATTGAGCTTTCGAATATGTCAGCTACAAAGGGCAATGGTGCTGGGGCTGATCCCACATTATGTGGTAGTGACGCTGCAGACACATTTAAGGAAAATATAGCAGCTGAGGGTCCAGGATCTGGGGGTTCCTTGCCCCCCAGTGGGATCGTAGCAACGGGGGTTTAAAATTACCCACCTTGGGCTACCTTATCCATGCTATTGAATACGCTGGTAACTAGACTAACGCCCCCTGTGGGACCTCCTGTGCCGGTACAACCGCTTATGGTTCCCGCGGTTAATCCGCCATGGGCAGATCAACTGTCTGGGTCATTACTTCCTCACAATCCACCCATGTTCCAGACACTTCGTCTGATGAAGATAGCGTATATACTGACCCCTCAGACACTAACCCAGATGCTTCTGATGGGGAATCTGTTTCGCAGGTGGATGTTCCTGACTTGTTGGAGGCTATCAGGCTCATTCTTCAAATTACTGATGACCCGGAGCCTGATGCTACCCCTAAGAAACCGGACAGATTTAAACGTCAGAAGGTGGTTAAACAAGTTTTACCTCATTCTGACCATTTAGTTAACATATGTCAGGAGCCCAGGGAAAATCCAGGAAAGAAATTCACGCCTCACAAGAAGATGCTGACTCGCTATCCCCTCGCTGCGGAGCTAAGTAAAAATTGGGAGACACCCCCGGCAGTGGATTCGCAGGTGGCGCGGCTGGTGGTATCCTCAGCTCTGCCAGTAACTACCGTCACGTCACTGAAAGAACCGACGGATAAGCATGTGGAGGGTTGTTTAAAGGCGATTTGCACCCTAGCAGGTGCTGCGCATAGGCCCACCATTGCAGCGACATGGGCTGCAGAGGCGATTGAAGCGTGGGCTCAGGAGTTTTGAAAAAGCTGCAGGACCTGCAGCGAAACGCGTTAGCTGCCACTCTGATCACCGTCGATTTGTTGCTGAACCAGTGCCCGGACCATACTGGACGTCCAAAGTTTGCTGCAATTTGGTGGATTCTAATAGGCATACCAAGGACTTCCCCGCAAGCCAAGCTCCGCATACTGGTGAGGATTGAGAACATGCTACCAACTCCTAACTGAAGGATCTTCTATGGGACATTTCTCCCTCCAGCGGCATAAGAAGCGGTAATATTCTCATGGGACTGTGCAATCAGCTCCTAAGCCTATATATTCTGCCTAAACTGGTGTCCAGTTATTTAAAAGGAACGGACATTTTTGGTTCATTAATTCTGCCGGTGGTCATATTGACTTTTTATTGGTTACTAATCAGAGTTATTAATAAATATTTGAATCTGTTTTCACTCAATCCATCTCACTTTTTATTAATTAATTGAATTTAGCGCTGCTATTATTTCCCTCATCGATTTTGTCTGACAGACGTCCCTTCAGGTCAGGTGAAGGCAAGAACTCTTCATTCGGTGGTACAGTCCCTCCTGAACACAGGAGTGGTAGTACAGGTGCCTCTGGCTCAGAGAGGCAAGGGGTACTATTCACTGCTGTTCCTAGTCCCGAAACCGAATGGGTCCTTCCGGCCCATTCTCAACCTCAAGTCCTTGAACAAATTTGTGAGGGTCTCCAAGTTTCGTATGGAAACTCTTCGCTCTATTGTTCTGGCCTTGGAACCTGGGGATTATATGGTCTCCCTGGACATACAGGATGCTTACCTGCATATTCCCATTGCAATGTCACATCAGCAATACCTGAGGTTTGCTTCTGGCAACCTCCTTTACCAATTTTGGGCGTTACCTTTTGGTTTGACCATGGCTCCGCGAGTCTTCATCAAGGTCATGGCGGTAATGACGGCTGTACTCCGCCGTCAAGGGGTCGGGATCCTACCGTACCTGGACGACTTGTTGATCCTGGCAAATTCCCCAGAAATTCTCCTACGCCATCTGGATCTGACTATCCAGTTTCTGCAAGCCCACGGGTGGCTCATCAACTGGAAGAAATCTTCCCTGGTCCCTGCTCAGAGTATGGTGCACCTGGGGGCGTTTTTGACACTCACAACCAGCGGTTGTTCTTGTCTCAGGAGAAAGTCCTGAAGCTTCAGGACAGGATTCAATGCTTCCTATCTCGTCCGCAAGTGTCGATACATTCGGCAATGCAAGTGCTAGGTCTCATGGTGTTGGCTTTCGACATGGTGGAGTACGCTTAATTCCATTCCCGCCCTCTGCAGAAACTGATTCTTGCCAGGTGGGATGGCCTGCCTCACTGGATCAGGTCGCAAATGATCTCCTTGTCTCCGGAGATCCATCTGTCATTGAGCTGGTGGCTTCAGGACCAACGATTGAGCAGGGGTCGTCCCTTCTGGATCTCCAGCTGGGTCCTTCTGATGACGGACGCCAGTCTGAGAGGTTGGGGCGCGGTGTTGGAGCAACACTCCCTTCAGGGTCGGTGTACCAAGGAGGAGTCAATAAACATTCTGAAATTGCGGGTGGTGTTCAACTCATTGAACTAGGCCCAGCATTTAATACAGAACAGACCTGTTCAAGTACAGTCGGACAACACCACCACAGTGGCATACATCAATCATCAAGGCAGCTCTCGAAGCCGCATGGCAATGAGGGAAGTATCACGGATTCTTCAGTGGGCGGAACGCCATCTGCCAGCCATATTGGCAGTATCCATTCCGGGGGTCCTAAACTGGGAAGCGGACTTTCTCAGTCGTCAGGACGTACACGCCGGAGAGTGGAGCCTCCATCCAGAAGTAATACAAACAAGAAAATTTCTGGCGCCGTATTTAAACAGATTTGTATGCAGCTCTCTCAGGGGTCATTGGTTTTTCACCCTTTAATATTGAAAACTAAAAAGAACAGACGAGAATGCGCTATTCAAATCTGGTGTGGATTTTATTTTTAACAATATTACTTAGCACAATTATATTTAATGCCAGCCGGGAACACATAGAAAAACATAATACCATCTCAATTAAAACATAGAATATAATATAAAATATGTTAAAATATATATATATATATATATATATATTATATATCTCTTCCTTTAATGCTCAGGCCAATGCGCAGCTTGTAAGTATATCAAAATGACACTGAGGAAGCCGCCGATGCGTATGAGTAGGCGGGGAAACGCGTCTATCACTATCTCCTTAACAGACTGCAGCGGATAAATATCTATCCGCTGGTCGGCTTAAAACACACCCGAGGCTGGGGATCGTTTGTGAAGGCATCTGCCCACGGACTCCGGATAAGGCTGAGGGTGAGAGCACCGGCCGGGAGGACAAACTATAATACCGTGGACACAGTAGATGCATGGCAGACTCCAGGAGAAGGCTAACACTGTGAGCATTAGCCAGGAGGAGCATCACAAATATTGTGAATAAACAGAGGCACCTGCATGGTATACCACCTCATAATTGTTCATAGAGCATCACAAGACACTGACTGTCATTTTTTCATTGCATGAACTGCTTTCACATTGCATCAAAGCTGTGAGTAAAGGCTCTGCTTAACGTACTGCTACTAACTTTATACTTTGCAACATCTACTAATCCGATGAACGGACATATGGACTCAAGCAGCATATGAGAATCATACACAAGTTTGTAGCTCTTTGAGGAATATAGGGCTAATTAGCAGTAGTTTAAGTGTGAGATACATTGGTATACGTATGTGTTATGCTTATATAATACTGTTTCCTTTTGCTATACTTACAAGCTGCGCATTGGCGCCTGAGCATTAAAGGAAGATATATATAATAGATAGATATATATATATATATATATATATATATATATATAATTTTTTATTGTTATTTTTTTTTAACATTTTATATTATATTCTATGTTTTAATTGAGATTGTATTATGTTTTTCTATGTGTTGCCGGCCGGCATTAAATATAATTGTGCTAAGTAATATTGCTAAAAATAAAATCCACACCAGATTTGAATAGCGCTTTCTCGTCTGTTCTTTTTAGTTTCCATCCAGAAGTGTTTCAACTCCTCGTGGACAGGTGGGGCCTTCCAGATGTGGACCTGATGGCGTGTCGACACAATCACAAGGTTCCGGTCTTCGGAGCAAGGACAAGGGATCCTCGAGCAGCGTTCGTGGACACTCTGGCAATTCCATGGAACTTTCCGCTGCCGTATGTGTTCCCTCCGGTGTTACTCCTGCCAGAGTAATAAGGAAGTTCAAGCAAGAAGGAGGAATCCTAATTCTGATCGCTTCCAGACGGCATTGGTTCTCAGACCTTCAGGGTCTCTCGATAGAGCGTCCCCTTCTACTTCCACAGCGCCTAGATCTCCTCGTTCAGGGCCCTTGTGTATATCAGGATTTAGCCTGGTTGGCCTGGACGGTGTGGCTTTTGAAGCTTCCGTCTTGAGGGCCAAAGGATTTTCCGAGGCGGTCATTCAAACCATGTTGAAGGCCCATAAGCCGGCTTCTGCGCGGATTCACCATAGGGTCTGGAATGCTTACTTGGTGTGCATCTAACAATCATGACGTTTACAAGTTTAGTACGGCCAAACTTTTGGCCTTCCTACAACAGGGCCTGGACTTGGGCCTTCGTCTGGTCTCCATCAAGGTTAATATTTCTCCCTTGTCGGTTTGGTTTCAGAGAAAAATCGCGACCTTACCTGATGTGCATACGTTCACTCAGGGTGTGTTTTGCGGATTCAACCTCCTTATGTCCCGCCTGTGGCTCCTTGGGACTTGTCGTGGTTCTGGAGGCGTTGCAAGGGTCACCGTTTGAGCCTCTTGAATCTGCAGACCTTAAGTGTCTTTCTCTTAAGGTAGTGTTTCTGCTGGCTATTGCCTCTGCTAGATGGGTGTCGGATTTGGGTGCCTTGTCTTGTAGGTCACCATATCTGATTTTTCACTGTGATCGGGCGGTTCTTAGAACACGTCCTGGGTATTTACCTAAGGTGGTATTTTCTTTCTACCGTGATCAGGAGATTGTGGTTCCGGCCTTTGCCTCTCCTGAGTTGTCTTCCAAAGAGCGGTCTTTGTATGTGGTAGGGCTCTCCGTATCTATGTGAAGAGGACTGCTTCCCTTCGGAAGTCGGATTCTCTCTTTGTACTGTTTGGTTTTCACAAACGTGACTGGCCTGCTCACAAGCAGACCCTGGCCAGATGGATTAGAATGGTGATTGCACATGCTTATGTACAGGCTGGCCTTCCAGCCCCTGCTACCATAAAGGCCCATTCTACTTGGTCGGTTGGACCTTCTTGGGCGACCTGCCGTGGTGCGACCCTTGAAGAATTGTGCAAGGCAGCTGCGTGGTCCTCAGTGAACACGTTGATAAGGTTCTATGCCTTTGATACTTCCGCCTCCCAGGAGGCTTCCTTTGGATACCGGGTTTTTGTGCCCGCTACAGTGCATCCCCTCCCATAAGGAACTGCTTTAAGACATCCCCAATATCATTCCCTGTGTAGTCCAGTGTACCCCGCAGCAGAAAACGAGATTTATGGTAAGAACTTACCGTTGTTAAATCTCTTTCTGCTAGGTACACTGGGCTCCACAGGGCGCCCACCCTGACACACTTAGCTTCTTTGGGTTGGTATGGCATTAGCCGTTGACACTTTCTCCTGTCGTGAGAGTGTGGTGTATGTGGCTACTAACAGTTGTCATTTCTTTTGCCTGCTACTGCATTGGACTGGTTAACAAAAACTGAGCTCCTGTGCATGGAGGCGGGGCTATAGAGGTGGCTGCGGCGCTATGCATTCTGGGAACAGTCACAGCTTTTAGCCTGTTGGTGCCTCAGATCAAGATCCTACTCTACACCCCAATCTCATTCCCTGTGGAACCCAGTGTACCTCGCAGAAAGAGATTTAACAACGGTAAGTTCTTACCATAAATCTCGTTATTCTGTGCATCTTTTCTTTATGTATGCTCTGCGCGCATATGAGTCCACGGATATGAATGAGCCCCAATGTGTTTTATTCTGTGAAGCAACTCTATCTGCTAGATTAATCTTTTTTTTTTTTTTACCAAAAATTAGTGTTGAATAAAAAAACATTTTTCAGAATAGATAAGAAAATGGCTGATCATGTCTGATACTAGTATGATGGTTTATGGAAATACCACTATAAATTACCAATAATCCATTTTCTTATACCAACCAGTTCTGAAGCCAGATAACACTTTTGAAGTGCTAATCGATCAAACCGTTGTTAACCAGGGAAGTCTTCTGGAAGATGTCATCCCACCATTGAATCCACCAAAAGAAATAAATGATCCAAAAGACAAAAAACCTGTTGAATGGGACGAAAGGGCCAAAATTCCTGATCCTAGTGCTATCATGCCAGAAGTCTGGTAAGATTGGGAAAAACTTACATGAACATTTGAAACCAAAATTGAGCCTACTGTCTGAAATATTGTGAAATTACAGTATATGTATAGTTTTTGTTGTGGTTTCTGAAATAAAGTGAAGTGTATATATAGGGATGAAGGAGGACCTAGTAAAATAGAGGATCCAAATGCGATGAAACCAGAGGGTTGGCTGGATGAAGAACCTCATTTAGTACCTGATCCAGATGCACAGAAACCAAGTGACTGGTGAGAAATTAACAGATGGTTTATTTTTTTTATTACATATCTCTGTAATAAGAACAGTTTGGTCTATTGATCCACAAGGTTTTAAAAATACATGTTTGTTATGTCATCATACTGAAATATGCTTTAACTTACTGTAAAAGAGTTTTCTTCTTCAGTCCATAGTCTCCACAGGGTTACCTTGGGGTATGCTGGTGGAGACCAGGGCAGAGACTGAACAGTAAAGCTTTTAAAATTCTCAGGATGCACTTGTTTGGTGCCAGCATTTTTCAGCCCAAGCTTTTTATTTTAAAGGTTGTTTTTATTTACACTAAGTAAGCTGTGCTAGGCAGTCCTTTGGTAGTAAGCAGCAGCAATGCACCATCCAACCTCATCTGATTAGGCCCTTTATTTGGAGTACCTTTCTAATACTGAGTAGGAACCTCATGTGCACCCAGAACACCACATAGTCTGTGTGGTATGGATACAATAAGATGTTGGAAACATTCCTTAGAGACTCTGGCCCATGCTGACATGATAGCATCACATAGTCACTGCACATTTGTCGGCTGCACATTCATTTTGCAAATAACCTGTTCCATCACATCCCAAGGGTTCTCTAATAGATTGAGATCTGGTGACTGTGGAGGTCATTGGGGTACCCTTACATTACTGTCATGTTTGTGGAACCAGCTTGAGATAATTTGTGCTTTGTGACATGGTGCGTTATCTTGCTGGAAGCAGCCATTAGACGATGAGTAGATTTGTGGCCATAAAGGGATTGACACGGTCAGCAACAATCCTCAGGCTATGGAGGCTATCAAGACATTCCCTACACCATTACACTGCCATTAATTTGACGCAAAGCAGGATGGATCCATAGATTCCTGTTTACACCAAATTCTGAGCCTACCATCAGCATGTCAAAGCAGAAGTAGAGTTTCCCCAGAGAAGCAGTAGTAGTTTTCTAATCTTCACCCGTTCCGTTTGATGAGCCTGTGCCTACTGTAGCCCTCAGTTTCCTTTTGACAGGAATGGAACCCAGTGTGGTATTTTTCTTCTGAGCCCATACACTTTAAGATTCAATGTGTTGTGCGTTCAGGGCTACTCTTCTGCATGCCATTATTGTAACACCTGGTTATTCGTGTTATAGTAACCTTCCCGACAGCTCGCACCTGTCTGCCTATTTTCCTCTAACCTCTCTCATTAACATGCATTTTTGCCCATAGAACTAAAGCTCAGTGGATGGTTTTTGTTTTGTAAACTTTAATGACAGTTGTGCAGGAAAATCCCATAAGATAAGCAGCACTTCCTGAGATACTCAAATCACTCTGTCTGTCACCAACACTCATTCCATGGTCAAAGTTACATAGATCACATTTGTTTCTCAATTCTGGTGTTTAGTCTGAGCAACAGCTGAACCACTTGGCCATGTCACCATGTATTTTTGTATTGAGCAGCTGCATATGATTGGCTGAATAGATATACAGTAGACAGTAACAAGCAGGTGTTCAGGTGTACCTAATAGGGAGGCCACTGAGTGTACATTTTTGCACATGATCAATGCGTGGTGCAGCATACTCAGTATGATTATATGTGTAGCTATAATGTACTCAGCAGCTGTATGGCATTATAATGTCTTGAGTGGAATTCTTGCTGTTGGCAGGAATGATGACATGGACAGTGATTGGGAGGCTCCTCTGGTTCCCAACCCAAAATGTAAGACGGCTTCTGGATGTGGAGACTGGACACCACCCCTCATTGACAATCCAAATTACATTGGACAGTGGAAACCTCCTATGATAGAGAATCCCAGCTATCAGGTAGTGACTATCTCCATTTGCCCACACAGTGTCCCCATGGGCTTCCTGTTCTCTTCAATCAATGTATTGTATTGTATTGTTATCGAGTTTTGATGATAATATTAGTTGCGTATTAGATTGCTTATGACCGTGATCTTGTGGTCTACAGGGAATTTGGAAACCACGTAAAATACCAAATCCACATTATTTTGAAGACCTTAATCCATTCAGAATGACATCTTTCAGTGCTATTGGCTTGGAGCTGTGGTCCATGACTTCTGATATATACTTTGACAACTTCATTGTCTGTTCTGCGAAGGAGGTGGCTGACCGCTGGGCCTCTGACAGCTGGGGACTGAAGAAGCTGCTAGCTAGTGCTAATGAGGTAGGTTACAGTGGAAATAAACTTTTAACATCATGAACAATTTTATGTGGTGGTGTGTTTTCCTCTTGCTCTCTAAGACTCCTGCCAAGAAGACACTGTGAACTAATTTTCATACAAGGGGAGATTACTCAGAGCTTGGAGAGAGATAAAGTGGAGAGAGATACAGGGGTCTATTTACTAAGCATTGGAGAGGGATAAAGTGGATGGAGATAAAGTACCAGCCAGCCAGGTCCTAACTTCCATGTTACAGGCTGTGTTTGAAAGATGACAGGAGAGTTAGGAGCTGGTTGGTACTTTATCTCCGTCTACTTTATCTCTCTCCAAGGCATAGCGCATAGACCCCCGTGTGCCAACCTATCAGCTCCTCACTTTAATTTTTCAAATGCAGCCTGTACATTGACAGAAGCTGATTGGTTGGTACTTTATCTCTCTCCAAGCTTTGATGAATCTCCCCCAAAGTATTTTTCAGGTTGATGTGTATGTACATTGGGACATATATAATTAGGTGATTTCTTAGGTGTACACTATCTGTCATTGCAAGTCACCTACAGCCACAGAGCTTTTGTAGTTTTGTACACAGAAAGGAGGTCTATGAGCAAATGACAGTGTAGTCAGGCAGACCTTTATTTCCTTGCTATTTGTTTTCTGGCTAAGTAAATGAATTATGTGCTGCAAGGCTTGGGGATGTATCACTGCTTAACAAGTAACAATATTCTGCACAGTTATTATATAGCTAGTAAACAAATACATGTCTATACCATAAAGTTTAACCTGTTGTCACCAATTGATGGGTTTAAAACAGGAATTGCAGTATTGTTTTGTCTCAATTTGCCTTCTATAGCTAATTTGGATTTTTTTTCTGACTTGTCAGAATTTTTGATGAATCTCTCCTCTTTTGCTTGCACAGCAATGCAATAAACATTATTTAGCCTCAAGCACATTATTATAAATGCCAACATATTCCATAGAATTGTACAATGAAATAACAAACCTACAGTTCAGGAATGTGGATTGAGGTAAAAGTCTCCACTCATAGGGCCTAATACAGTAATGATTGCAGTTGCACTTTGTAAATGCAGTCCTTACCTCCTTCCTACATTTGCTATACGATCACATTTGGGATGCTTGCGTCACATGCTTGCCATTGCAGGGCGACTCGTGAGGCCAAGAAAACTGTATCTTGCAACGCAGTCCTTGGCCTCTACACTCCCGGAAACTGGGGGCGACCCCGCCTCTCCCCACAATCGCCTCTGCCTGATTGCATTTCTGCGATACGATAGCAGTACCTGTGCTGCACATGCACAGAATGGGTCCTGCGTGTGTGCAGTTTTACTGACTATCGGGAAAGTGCAGTAAGGATCGCTGATGAGATCCTTACTGAATCAGGGCCTTAGATAACAATAGAACAGTGTAAAAGAGGTAATGGGTCTGACTCACTATAAAATGCTCAATTCCGCAGTTAAAAAAAAAGGCATAAAAGCAAATTTAATTAACTATGTAATACAATATATAAAAGAGAAACTTCATTAAAATTTTGCAATCGTGGTATAAAAACACTTTCCCAATTTCCCAATGATTAATTAGCATACATGCAACCCTAGACAATCACACAGCTATTTGCAAATCTCTGTTTACAATAGAGACAAATGATTGTGGTGCCTCTCCTACCTATAGATAAAGACCCAATGCTGTATAGCATATATAGCATTGGCCCTTCTTGGTACATCTGAGCTGGGTGCCAGGGTAGAAATAAATATAAATGGTGCCTTCTTTTAAGATATAATCTGGTGCCCCCAAGTAAATGAAATAACTAAATAATACATCCTTAGAAATATATTGCTGCTTAATTAAGTTAATAATAAAGGGCCTGATTCATTACCAATTGCAAATGTGAGATTACACGCAGTGAGTGGTTATCGGCAGACTGCGCATGTGCTGCAAACGCATTGTGGGGTGCGCAAAGGGCAGTCGCCTTGCATATGCAGCCTAACTGTAAGGTGAACACATTTTCATTGACAGGAAGTGACTGTTGTGGGTTGTGGGTGGTATCCTGGCGTTTGTGGGGAGTGGTTGGGAAAATGCAGGCGTGTTGTGCCGTTTTCGAGGCATGTAACTGACATCATCTGCGATCGCTGCGTTAAAAAAGATGGCACCTGGTGTGACTGCATTGTCATTGATTTGAGTATGCTGGGGTCAGCCACAAATGTTGATGGTGTTGTTTTTTTGCATACAGATGGAGCCATGCTCATTGAGCGTGGCTACATTGCAGGCAGGCGCGCCCAGGCACGCCGGCGAGCGCACAGAGACACTCCCATTCACTTTGAAAGGGACGCATGCGCGTCCCATTCGTGCACGGGAGTCAACCTCGCCGGACGCACTCAGTCGCAGATAGAGTCATGATTAGCGTGGCTCATCTGTATGTATTTACAGATTTGCGAATGCATCAGGGGGTGTCTTTTATCCTTTCTGGGCGGCTCTTCACATACAAATTTTAGCAAGAGCAATTTGTGAACATCGCTATCTCAGCCTCAATAGTGATCCATAATTAGTCAGGCCCTAAGTTAAGACAACCACTAATAATAATTACCGGCTCCCCCATTCCTGGCTTGATCCAACGTAGTTCAAAAAGATGTAAAAAAATAACCACATAATCTACTCGCGATTTGCTGTGGGGAGACCCAACTGCACAATAATACCCCTTTTCCACTAGCTCAAAAAACATGGGTAAATGCATGGGGGCACGCATTTACAAATGACGGGTTGGTGAGTGCAGTGGGAAAGGGGGCTGAGCACGGGCCGCAGCCGGGTAGCACCCGTGTCAGGCTCCCGGCTGCAACCCGTGCTCACTGGTGGAAAAGGGGTATTAGTTAAAAGTTAGATAACTAGTAACCTAGCTGATACCTGGAAATCCAATTAGTAGCTTTCCTGTCTCTAAGATAAGACAGCCAATCAGGGCCTCTAGCACCTGATTGGCTTTACCATAACTTTTACCTGCCTGTGTCTTATGTTTGGCATATCTTTCAGCATTGGGACAGTTATTTTTTGGTACTGTACAGTAGGTAGGCAGAGTACTGGTGCTGATGCTGAATAGCATAAGCATATCGGAGAAAGGGAGAGAAGGAAGGCAGCACAGATCAGACAGCTTGCAGCAAGACATCTTTGAAATCTGCATTTTTGGTCTTTTAGTCGCTATTACATAAAAAGAACTCACCAGAAAAGCACAGTTTTTAATAAAATCGGAGGATGTTACATTACACCCTGTACCTGTAATCTAGGAAAAGTGATGATAAAGGATATTTAAAGGTAAAAGTTGTTAGGTAAATTGGGTAGGAAGATATTGTATATTGGTGAGGAGATTCCTGTTAGACTGGTTAGACAGTAAGTGGGTTTTGGGGTTGCTGTGCTATGAATAGAGATATCAGATGAAGGGATTCCAGTGGAAGGCGGGCACACCAGTAGTCAGTGTTAGAGTTTCATTTAAAGGTGGGAAATTCATAGGGGAGACAGCAGAAATAAATTCAGTGTGTTAGAAAAGGTGCTACATTTATAGGCATCATTGTAAAGTTGGGTTGCAAGAACATAGAGATGGTGCTGAAATCCCAATTATTTTATTGATTTGCCAAGAAAGGAAGAGCAAATTGAAAATATGAAAATATGAAAATACCGCACATGTTTCTCGGGCCCCACAGCTAAACAGCAAAACAAAGAGCCTTCAGATGCTAACGGTATGACCATGGAGGTGAGGACAAATGTAAGGCAGTGTTGTTTAGCCTCAAGGAAATTAGATTAAGGCTGCAACAAATTACAAATGTAATAGAAAAAATATATGTGTTACAAGTGTGTCAGCCACAGCACGTAATATAACCTGAAATGCCAGTTGAGAGGGAGAAAGTAAAGAGTAACACTGGAGAAACGGCTGCAGTAGGGGTATGAGTAGATGGGGTATAATGGGTGGGAAGATGGAAGGAAAGAAGAAGTATCCCCTCCATCCCAGCATAGAAGAAAGAGAGAGTGTATTGGGAGAATAAGACAGGGACTGTAAGTGTGAGCAGGCTATTCTTTTAGGTCCAGTAGCATATACATTCTAAAATATGATGGGTACGTCTTGGAATCTAAGATTCTGGGAGTCTTCATGGTTGTACAGCAGGGAGTTCAAACTGCTAAACTGGACAAAAATGAAATTAGTGTTGTAAAGTAAGATTGTTTGGCCTAGATGTTAGAGCAAAAATAATATCTAGTGAGAACAAAGCAACATATGGATCCCCTGATTTGTTGGGCAGCTTTATACAGTGCATCCAGAAAGTATTCACAGCGCTTCACTTTTTCCACATTTTGTTATGTTACAGCCTTATTATTTATGGAATAAATTTTTTTGTCCTCCAAATTCTACCCACAATATCCCATAATGACATGAAAAAGTGTTTTTTCAGATTTTTGCAAATGAATTAAAAATAATAAACTAAGAAATCAAATGTACATAAGTATTCACAGCCTTTGCCATGGAGCTCAAAAGTAGCTCAGGTTCATCTTGTTTCAATTGATCATCCTTGAGTTGTTCCTACAGCTTATTTGGAGTCCACCTGTGGTAAATTAAGTTGATTGGACATGATTTGGAAAGGCACACACCTGTCTATATAAGGTCCCACACTTGACAGTGCATGTCTGAGCACAAACCAAGCATGAAGTCAAAGGAATTGTTTGTAAGCCTCCGAGACAGGAATGTCTCAAGGCACAAATCTGGGGAAGGGTACAGAAAAATATCTGCTGCTTTGATGGTTCCAATGAGCACAGTGGCTTCCATCATCCAGAAATGGATGAAGTTCGGAACCACAAGGACTCTTCTTAGAGCTGGCTGACTGTCGAAACTGAGTGATCGGGGGAGAAGGGCCCTAGTCAGGGAGGTGACCAAGATCCTGATGGTCACTCTGTCAGAGCTACAGCATTCCACTGTGGAGAGAGGAGAACCTTCCAGAAGGACAACCATGTCTGCAGCAATCAGACCTGTATGGTAGAGTGGCCAGACGAAAGCCACTCCTTAATAAAAAGCACATGGCAGCCCGCCTGGAGTGTTCAAAATGCACCTGAAGGACTCTCAGACGATGAGAAACAAAATTCTCTGGTCTGATGAGACAAAGATTGAACTCTTTGGCATGGATGCCAGGCGTCGTGTTTGGAGGAAACCAGGCACCAGGCCAATACCATACCATCCCAACAGTGAAGCATGGTGGTGGCAGCATCATGCTGTGGGGATGTTTTTTAGTGGCAGGAACTGGGAGACTAGTCAGGATAGAGGGAAATATGATTGCAGCAATGTACAGAGACATCCTGGATGAAAACCTGCTCCAGAGCACTTTTGACCTCAGACGGGGCGACGGTTCATCTTTCAGCAGGACAACGACCCAAAGCACACAGCCAAGATATGAAAGGAGTGATTCAGGACAACTCTGTGAATGTCCTTGAGTGGCCCAGCCAGAGCCGAGACTTGAATCTGATGAAACATCTCTGGAGAGGTCTGAAAATGGCTGTGCACCGACGCTTCCCATCCAACCTGATGGAGCTTGAGAGGTGCTGCAAAGAGCAATGGGCGAAACTGCCCAAAGATAGGTATGCCAAGCTTGTGGCATCATATTCAAAAAGACTTGAGGCTGTAATTGCTGCCAAAGGTGCATCAACAAAGTATTGAGCAAAGGCTGTGAATACTTATGTACAGTTGATTTCTTAGTTTTTTATTTTTAATTAATTAGAAAAATCTCAAAAAACACTTTTTTCACATTGTCAATATGGGGTATTGTGTGTAGAATTTTAAGGACAAAAATTAATTTATTCCATTTTGGAATAAGGCCGTAACATAACAAAATGTGGAAAAAGTGAAGCGCTATGAATACTTTCCAGATGCACTGTATATACTATTGACTCTCTAAATATGAATATATGGTGACAGATCAGTGATACCGACATGAAGCAATGATCTAAAGCCCTAGGCTGAAGCCAGCTTCATATTTTGATTTGGTATAATTATTATTATCCTTTATTTATATGGCGACACAAGGGTTCCGCAGCACCCAATTACAGAGTACATAAACAAATAATCAAGCAGGAAAACAGCAACTTACAGTTGACGACAATATAGGACAAGTATATACTGTAGGGTCAAGCCAGTGATTTGGTATAATAGGGTCAAGCCAGTTTAGCTGTTTTCATCTAATACAATTGCTTGAAGATGTTTCTGTGAGGTTTTGTTCATGGTTTCTGTTTTCTCTCAGCCAGGCATGATTAACCAGCTCCTGAGTGCAGCTGACGAGAGACCCTGGCTCTGGGGCTTATATCTGCTGACAGCAGCTCTGCCTATGGGTCTACTGGTCCTGTTCTGCTGGCCCAGAAAGGTAAGGCAATGCCAAAATATGTTTACAAATATCTGTAGAGGAAATAATAAGATTTTAAACCTACCGGTAAATCTTTTTCTCCTAGTCCGTAGAGGATGCTGGGGACTCCGTAAGGACCATGGGGAATAGACGGGCTCCGCAGTAGACATGGGCACTAAAAAAGAACTTTAGGTATGGGTGTGCACTGGCTCCTCCCTCTATGCCCCTCCTCCAGACCTCAGGTAGAGAAACTGTGCCCAGAGGAGACGGACAGTACGAGTAAAGGATTTTGGAAATCCAAGGGCAAGATTCATACCAGCCACACCATCCACACCGTATAACTTGGACTATACGAACCAGTCAACAGTATGAAACAAAACATCATCAGTCAAAGACCGATCAGAACTGCAACAAAAAACCCTTGTCCAAGCAATAACCATATACAAGTCTTGCAGAATGAAGTCCGCACTGGGACGGGCGCCCAGCATCCTCTACGGACTAGGAGAAAAAGATTTACCGGTAGGTTTAAAATCTTATTTTCTCTTACGTCCTAGAGGATGCTGGGGACTCCGTAAGGACCATGGGGATTATACCAAAGCTCCAGACCGGGCGGGAGAGTGCGGATGACTCTGCAGCACCGATTGAGCAAACATGAGGTCCTCATCAGCCAGGGTATCAAACTTGTAGAACTTAGCAAAGGTGTTTGAACCCGACCAAGTAGCTGCTTGGCAAAGCTGTAATGCCGAGACACCTCGGGCAGCCGCCCAAGAAGAGCCCACCTTCCTAGTGGAATGGGCCTTTACCGAATTTGGCAACGGCAATCCAGCCGTAGCATGAGCCTGCTGAATCGTGTTACAGATCCAGCGAGCAATAGTCTGCTTAGAAGCAGGAGCGCCAACCTTGTTGGCTGCATACAGGACAAACAGGGCCTCTGTTTTCCTAACCCGAGCCGTTCTGGCCACATACATTTTCAATGCCCTGACCACATCCAGGGACGCGGAATCCTCCACGTCCCTTGTAGCCACAGGCACCACCAGGGCCGGTGCTAGGGTGTTCGGCGCCCCCCTGCAAACTATAAATTTGCGCCCTCCCATATTCCTTTGGCGCGCGCCGGGAAAAGGGGTGTAGTCTCACAAGTAAGGGGCATAGCCACACAATAGTACCCCCATTCAAAATTACGCCACAATATAGCACAATCTTATTCATCTTATACGTAATGCCCCACCCGTAGTAGTAGCGTCCTTATATGTAATGCCCCCCAGTAGTAGTAGCGTCCTTATATGTAATGCCCCCCCAGTAGTAGTAGCGTCCTTATATGTAATGCCCCCCCAGCAGTAGTAGCATCCTTATGCATAATTCCCCCCCAGTAGTAGTAGCATCCTTATGCATAATGCCCCCCCAGTAGTAGTAGCATCCTTATGCATAATGCCCCCCAGTAGTAGTAGCATCCTTATGCATAATGCCCCCCCAGTAGTAGTAGCATCCTTATGCATAATGCCCCCCAGTAGTAGTAGCATCCTTATGCATAATGCCCCCCCAGTAGTAGTAGCATCCTTATGCATAATGCCCCCCAGTAGTAGTAGCATTCTTATACATAATGCCCCCCCAGTAGTAGTAGCATCCTTATGCATAATGCCCCCCCAGTAGGAGTAGCATCCTTATGCATAATGCCCCCCCAGTAGTAGTAGCATCCTTATACATAATGCCCCCCCCAGTAGTAGTAGCGTCATTATACGTAGTGCACCCCCAGTAGTAGAAGCGTCCTTATACGTAATTCCCCCTAGTAGTAGTAGCGTCCTTATACGTAATGACCCCTCCAGTAGTAGTAGCGTCCTTATACGTAGTGCACCCCCAGTAGTAGAAGCGTCCATATCCATAATTCCGCCCTAGTAGTAGTAGCGTCCTTATACGTAATGCCCCCTCAGTTGTAGTAGCGTCCTTATACGTAGTGCACCCCCAGTAGTAGAAGCGTCCTTATAGGTAATTCCCCCCTAGAAGTAGTAGCGTCCTTATACGTAATGCCCCCTCCAGTTGTAGTAGCGTCCTTGTACGTAGTGCACCCCCAGTAGTAGAAGCGTCCTTATACGTAATTCCCCCCTAGAAGTAGTAGCGTCCTTATACATAATGCCCCCCCAGTAGTAGTAGCGTCCTTATACGTAGTGCACCCCCAGTAGTAGAAGCGTCCTTATACGTAATTCCCCCCTAGAAGTAGTAGCGTCCTTATACGTAATGCCCCCCCAGTTGTAGTAGCGTCCTTATACGTAGTGCACCCCCAGTAGTAGAAGCGTCCTTATACGTAATTCCCCCTAGTAGTAGTAGCGTCCTTATACGTAATGCCCCCTCCAGTTGTAGTAGCATCCTTATAAGTAGTGCACCCCCAGTAGTAGAAGCGTCCATATGCATAATTCCGCCCTAGTAGTAGTAGCGTCCTTATACGTAATGCCCCCCCCCCCAGTTGTAGTAGCGTCCTTATACGTAGTGCACCCCCAGTAGTAGAAGCGTCCTTATACGTAATGCGCCCCCAGTAGTAGTACCGTCCTTATACATAATGCCCCCCCCCCAGTAGTAGCATCCTTACACGTAATGCCCTCCCCCAGTAGTAATATTGTTATACGTAATGCCCCCCCAGTAATAGTAGCATCCTATACATAATGCCCCCAGGTAGTAGTATCGTCCTTATACGTAATGACCCCCCAGTGGTAGCGTCGTTACACGCAATGGCCCCCATTAGTAGCGTTGTTACACGTAATGCCCCCCCCTGTAGTAGTAGCGTCCTTAAAGCACACATAAACGCACACACACACACAAAATACACAATACACATTTCCCTCTCACACTTCACTTGCCTAAGCCAGTCTCCCTACACTACAGCAGCCTGGTCCGTGTGGCTCCGCCCCCTTCTGTCCCGTTTAGCTCCGCCCCCTTATGTACCGTGCACAGCGCTGTCCTGTCACACAGGGGAGGGGAGGGAGGAGGATTTTCATGCTGCAGGTGCCGCAGCCAGTGCCTGTCATACAGTGACAGGCACAGCAGCAGCAGCAGGGGGCACAGGACGGCGCAGCAGGGAAGGAATGCAGAGCAGGGGGAGCGCCTCTCCGTCCCAGCGCCTCCCTGCACTGCATCGCTTCGTTGAGCGGGTAGCGCCGGGCCTGGGCACCACAATAGGTTGGTTCATATGAAAGGAGGAAACCACCTTAGGCAAAAATTGAGGACGAGTCTGCAACTCAGCTCTATCCACATGGAAAATCAGATAAGGGCTTTTGTGAGACAAAGCCGCCAAATCAGACACTCGCCGTGCCGAGGCCAAGGCCAACAACATGACCACTTTCCAAGTGAGATACTTCAATTCAACTGTTTGAAGAGGTTCAAACCAGTGAGACTTAAGAAAACGTAACACCACGTTAAGGTACCATGGTGCCACCGGAGGCACAAAAGGAGGCTGGATATGCAGCACCCCTTTCACAAAAGTCTGGACTTCCGGAAGAGAAGCCAATTCCTTTGGAAAGAAAATGGATAGGACCGAAATCTGAACCTTAATGGAGCCTAATTTTAGACCCAAATTCACTCCAGTTTGCAGGAAGTGAAGAAAACGGCCCAGGTGGAATTCTTCCGGAGGAGCAGTCCTGGCTTCGCACCAAGACACATACTTCCTCCATATACGGTGATAATGTTTCGCTGTCACCTCCTTCCTAGCCTTTATCAGAGTAGGAATGACCTCATCCGGAATGCCCTTCTCCACTATGATTCTGCGTTCAACCGCCATGCCGTCAAATGCAGACGCGGTAAGTCCTGGAACAGACAAGGCCCTTGTTGTAACAGGTCTTCCCTGAGAGGAAGAGGCCACGGATCCTCTGTGAGCATTTCCTGCAGATCCGGATACCATTCCCTTCGAGGCCAATCTGGAGCAATGAGAATTGTCTGTACACCTCTTCGTCTTATGATTCTCAGTATTTTTGAGATGAGAGGAAGAGGAGGGAACACAAAGACCGACTGAAACACCCACGGTGTCACCAGTGCGTCCACTGCAACCGCCTGAGGGTCCCTTGACCTGGCGCAATATCTCGGAAGTTTCCTGTTGAGGCATGATGACATCATGTCTATTTGAGGCAGACCCCACTGACTTACAATTTCTGCGAAGACTTCCTGATGAAGTCCCCACTCTCCGGGATGCAGATCGTGTCTGCTTAGGAAGTCTGCTTCCCAGTTGTCCACACCCGGAATGAAGACTGTTGTCAGAGCGCTGACATGACTCTCCGCCCATCAAAGAATCTTTGAGGCTTCTGCCATTGCGACTCTGCTCCTTGTGCCACCTTGGCGGTTTACATGAGCCACTGCTGTGATGTTGTCTGACTGAATCAGAACCGGTAGACCTCGAAGTAAGGTCTCTGCTTGCCGAAGGCCGTTGTATATGGCCCTTAATTCCAGCACATTTATGTGCAGACAAGCTTCCTGGCTTGACCACAGACCCTGGAAGTTTCTTCCCTGCGTGACTGCTCCCCAGCCTCGGAGGCTCGCGTCCGTGGTTACCAGAACCCAGTCCTGAATGCCGAACCTGCGACCCTCTAGAAGGTGAGCACTCTGCAGCCACCACAGGAGAGATACCCTGGCCCTGGTGGACAGGCTGATCATTTGATGAATCTGTAGATGTGATCCGGACCACTTGTCCAGAAGGTCCCATTGAAAAGTGCTCGCATGGAACCTGCCGAAAGGAATGGCCTCGTAAGACGCCACCATTTTTCCCAGAACTCGAGTGTAGTGATGCACCGACACCCTTTCTGGCTTCAACAGGTCCCTGACCAAGCCCTGAAGTTCCTGGGCCTTTTCCATCGGGAGAAAGACCCTTTTTTGTTCCGTGTCCAGAATCATGCCTAAGAAAGGCAATCGGGTCGTTGGGACTAACTGTGACTTCGGGAGATTGAGAATCCAGCCGTGCTGTTGCAACACCCTCGGGGAGAGTGATACACTGTCCAGCAACTGTTCTCTCGATCTCGCTTTTATCAGGAGATCGTCCAAGTATGGGATAATTGTGACACCCTGCTTGCGCAGGAGCACCATCATTTTTGCCATTAATTTGATAAAAATCCTCGGGGCCGTGGAAAGCCCAAACAGCAACGTCTGAAACTGGTAATGACAATCCTGCACCACAAACCTCAGGAACGCCTGATGAGGTGGATATATGGGGACATGAAGGTATGCATCCTTTATGTCTAGGGACACCATATAATCCCCCCCATCCAGGCTGGCGATGACCGCTCTGAGCGATTCCATCTTGAACTTGAACCTCTTTAAGTATAGGTTTAAGGATTTTAAATTCAGAATGGGTCTGACCGAACCGTCCGGCTTCGGGACCACAAACAGGGTTGAATTATAGCCCATCCCTTGCTGAAGCAGGGGAATTTTAACCACCACTTGTTGAAGGCACAATTTTCCCTCTCTGGGGAAGAAGCCGGCAGTGCCGATTTGAAAAACCGGCGAGGAGGCACCTCTTCGATTTCCAGCCTGTACCCCTGAGAAACAATGTCTATTGCCCAGGGATCCACCTGAGAGTGAACCCAGACATTGCTGAAAAGTCGAAGACGTGCCCCGACTGGGTCGGGCTCCCTCAACGGAGCCCCAGCGTCATGCGGTGAATTTAGTAGAAGCCGGGGAGGACTTCTGTTCCTGGGAACTGGCTGTAGCTGACAGCTTTTTCCCCTTGCCCTTACCTCTGGCAAGAAAGAAAGATCCCCGAGCTCTCTTGGATTTATGCGACCGAAAGGACTGCATCTGATAATGTGGCGCTTTCTTCGGCTGTGAGGAAACATAAGGCAAAAAATTTGATTTACCTGCAGTAGCCGTGGAAACTAGGTCCGTGAGACCTTCCCCAAACAATTCCTCACCTTTGTAAGGCAAAACCTCCATATGCCGTTTCGAGTTGGCATCACCTGTCCACTGTCGGATCCACAGGGCTCGCCTGGCAGAAATCGCCATAGCGTTCGCACTGGAACCCAGTATGCCCACATCCCTCTGAGCATCTCTCATATAAAGGACCGCATCCTTAATATGACCCAGGATGCGACAGGGACACCACACTCATGCGCTCCACCTCACCCCTAGAAGAGCCTTCCGCTTCAGACATGCCGACACGTACGTACCGAAACCCCACACACTCAGGGAAATCTCTAATCTGGAGACAGTTCCCCCACCAGGCCCTATGGAGAGACAGAGAGAGAGAGTCTGCCAGCACACACCCAGCGCCAATAACCCTGGTAAAAAAATACCCAGATAAAGCGCTTTTTATTATTTTTTTATATATATATATATATATATATATATATATATACTGCGCCAAATAAGTGCCCCCCCTTCTTTAAAACCCTCTGTCACCAGTGATCAGCAGGGGAGAGTCTGGGGAGCCAGCTTCTCAGCGTGTGCTGTGGAGGAAAATGGCGCTGGTGAGTGCTGAGGGACAAGCTACGCCCCCTCAGCGGCGGGCTTCGGTCCCGCTCTATTTTGAACAAACTGGCGGGGATCTCTTAAATATACCACAACCAAGTGTATATACAGTATTTAGCCAGACCTAGAGGTTTTAAAATTGCTGCCCAGGGCGCCCTCCCTGCGCCCTGCACCCAACAGTGTGTGCTGTGTGTGTTCTGTGTGGGAGCAATGGCTGCGCGTAACCTCAGTGAAGCTCTGAAGTCTTCTGCCGCCTCTGAAGTCTTCTATCTTCTCATACTCACCCGGCTTCTATCTTCCGGCTCTGCGAGGAGGAGGACGGCGGCGCGGCTCCGGGACGAACCGCGAGCGGAGACCTGCGTTCTGACTCCCTCTGGAGATAATGGTGTCCAGTAGCCTAAGAAGCAGAGCCTAACATTTAAGTAGGGCTGCTTCTCTCTCCTCAGTCCCACGATGCAGGGAGCCTGTTGCCAGCAGGTCTCCCTGAACATAAAAAACCTAACAAAATACTTTTATTCCAGGAAGCTCAGGAGAGCTCCCTGTAGTGCACCCAGTCTCCTCTGGGCACAGTATTTAACTGAGGTCTGGAGGAGGGGCATAGAGGGAGGAGCCAGTGCACACTCATACCTAAAGTTCTTTTTTAGTGCCCATGTCTCCTGCGGAGCCCGTCTATTCCCCATGGTCCTTATGGAGTCCCCAGCATCCTCTAGGACGTAAGAGAAAATATATGACTGCTTAATGTAGTAAATAACAATTATAATAAAGCCAAAATATGAATATAAAAACTACTGGAAATAATCCAGTTCCTGTCATTTTTAGAAAATTGAAGAAGAAGAAGAAGATGCAGATTTCACTATGAGTGATTTTCTAGAGTCTGACGAAGCCGAACGGAACAGTGTAAAGAAGAAAAGCTTGGAGGGCACTGAAGATCACAGGGGAAAAGCAGTATCTGGCAAAGGTGAGCTGAGACTGAGATCTCATCCTTGGAAAGATTAACATTGTTCAGCTTTTGTCTTTTCCAAACTTAAGGTGGGTACACATTAGAAGATAAAAAATTAAATACTTAATTTTGAAATATTTTTCTACAGCAGGTTACATTGTTTTCCACAGGGAAACATCGGGGTGTAGAGTGTATCTTGATCCAGAGGCACCAAAAGGCTAAAGTTTTAGGCAGTCCCAGGATGCTTTGGGGCCTCCTCTATAACCCCGCCTCCAGACACTGTGAGCTCAGTTTCAGTTGGTGTCAGCAGCAGCAGGTCACTTAACAGGTGGGCTGCACTGGGCAGTCCTGAAAAAGCTTTTTCTGACAGAAAATTTGTTCAAAACTGGGCTGTCAGCGCTGTGTATCTGTGTGACATTCAACGCTGAGGCTCCATCACCTCCCAAGCGGCGTCGCATACTCCCGCTACCTGTTCCTGGGTACTTGTGGTGGAGACGCCCTGGCTTTAGGCACACGGTCGCAGTCGCTCTCCTGGTTCGCGTGGCTGCTACGGGGAGGAGGTAAGAGGGTCCGGTCCCCCCAGGCTGGATCCGCCATTAAATCGTGTTCCGTCCGCAACCTAGGGAGACGGATCGCGGCACTGGCATGGACACTGTTACCAAGCAGGGACCCCAATAGACCACCAGGGCAAGAGAGCATAGGTCGGGTGTACTAATGCCCCATTTAATAAAGCTCGCTAGTACCTGGGGTGGAAGTCCATCATAGGGGAGCCGGCGCTTGACCTGTAGCCTCTTCCCAGGAAAATGCCTAAATAAAAAACGGCATTGAAACGTTGTTCTATAAAATTGCCTACCTGCGAGATTTATTTAATTAGCCACCAGGAGTGCTACGTCTGCTGGTTGTTTATATATATATATATATATATATATATATATATAATCTGCACATATACTAGTCCAGTGCAGTTTTATTGTCATAACAACTATCTGCATTGCCTCCTGTGACTGTGTGTGCCTGTATCTGCTGTGTGGTTTCACTTTTCAGTGTTTCCCAGATATACCTATCACTATATTCTGTACTCTAAAGTACTAGGTGCGTCAGGGTCATATATGTACTGCGTCACAGTATTTACCCATTACGTGTATTCTACTGTGTACTCAGTCACATAATACCGGATTTAATCGCTGGTGTTGTGTACTGTATCTACAGTCACATACTAACAGATTAGGTATTGTACTCTGTCTGGCTTTATCGTACTAATGTCTGTTTGTGTACAATGTCTAACAAGAAGGGCAGTAAGTCTGTGGATGCTCCTGCAAAGATTTACCAGAGGGGGAAGCTGTGTATGATGGTCTGTGCACTATGTGTCATACGTCTCCCAGTCAGTCCGCAGCTCCTGTAACCAATTAGGAGCAACCCTGGGCTGAGTTCACAAACCTACTGGGTACTCTGGGGGAACGCTTTACGCCCCCTATGGGACCACCTGTGCCATTACAGCCACAAATTGTCCTATGGTTAATCTGCCTTGGGCAGAAAATTTGTCTAACCAGTTGCAGCAATCAACTTATTCCTTGGTAAGGCAAAAATCTACTCCAGGTCAGTCTCATGTCTCTTGGTCATCTAAGTGGGCTGCTTCCTCCTCACAATCCACTAATCTCTCAGATGTTTCATCTGAAGAGGAGGGGGAGCATACTGTCCACTGAATCAGGTGTTTCTGACGAGGATTCTCTACTGCAAATTGATGCCCCTGCCCTTGTGGTTGCTATTACACAAATCCTACAAATCACTGATGATGAGGATTCCACTATTGTGGCTAAGAAAACGGATATGTTAAAACGTCAGAAGGTGGTTAAAAATCTATTACCCCATTCTGACCATTTGGTGGACATCAGGCAGGAATCCTGGTCTACTCCAGGGAAGACATTCCCTCTGTCTAAACGGGACTTGGCTCGCTATCCTCTCTCTGCAGAGTTATGTAACGTGGGAAAATTCACTGCCAGCGGATTCTCATGTCACCCGCCTAGTGGTGTCATCCACTCTGCCTGTCACAACTGTCACTTCACTGAAGGAACCAACAGATAAGCAAGCGTGTGGAGGGATGCCTGAAGTCTATTTACCCCCTTACAGGTGCTGTACATAGACCCACTATTGCGGCCTCTTGGGCTGCAAAAGGAATTGAAGCATGGGTTCAGGAATTAGAGGAAGAGTTGCCCGAGGATATATCTGACAATGCCAGACAGTACCTGTCTCACATTACCACCGCTGCCTATTACATTCAGGAGGCGTCCTCTGAGGCGGGTGTGTTGGCAGCCAAGGCGTCGACTACATCTGTCCTGGCTCACCGTATTCTGTGGTTGAGGTCATGGAAGGTGGATCTAGACTCCAAAAAGACCATGGAGGTACTCCCCTTTAAAGGGGACATTTTGTTTGGGGAAGACCTAAATAAAACTGGTGTCTGAATTGGCGGCTGCTAAGACTGTCTTTCTACCAAATACTAATCCTTCTGCACAGAAGGCTAAAGGTACCCCTTTTCGTTAATTTCGGCCTCAAAGGAAAGCAAAAGGTCAGGCATACCTGAGACAATCTCATGCTTCCAAAACCACTAAGCCCAAGGCAAACCAGTCCTGGTCAGCCCATCAGCCTGCTACTAAACAAGACAAGCCTGCCGCATGACAGGGCTGGCCTCCCCCTGGGGGACTCCAGGGTGGGAGGCCGACTTCTGCAGTTCACCCAGGTCTGGTTAAAGACCACTTCAGACCCATGGGTGCAAGAAGTTGTCGCTCACGGGTACACAGCCTCCTTCAAGAGATGTCCCCCTCACCAGTTTTGCACCACGGTTATCCCTTCGGATCCTTTAAAGGCACAAGCTCTGCAAAAGGTTGTGGGTTCCCTCCTGAATACAGGAGTGGTAGTGCCGGTTCCTCTGGCCCAGAGAGGTAGAGGTTACTACATGACCCTGTTTATAGTTCCGAAACCCAATGGGTCTTTCCGGCCTATACTCAACCTCAAATCAGTGAACAAGTTTGTAGGAGTGTCCAAGTTCCGTGTGGAAACACTGCGCTCAATTGTACTGGCTATGGAACCCGGAGACTATAAGGTATCCCTGGATATACAGGATGCGTACCTGCATATTGGCATGTCGCATCAGCAGTATCTGCGGTTTGCTGTTGGCATCCTCCACTATCAGTTCTAGGCTCTGCCATTTGGACTGGCTACGGCTCCTCGGATCTTCACCAAGGTCATGCCCATAATGACGGCCCATTTCTGTCGCCAGGGAGTCAGGATCCTGCCATATCTGGACGACTTGCTGATTCTGGCAAACTCCCACGATTTCCTCCTCAGTCATCTGCAACTGACGGTAAGCTTCCTACAAGCCCACGGGTGGCTCATCAATTGGAAGAAATCCTCACTGGTCCCAGCTCAGAGCATGCTGCATCTGGGGGCACTCCTGGACACACACAGTCAACAACTGTTACTGTCTCCAGAAAAAGTCCAGAGATTACAAGACAGGATAAGATGCTTCCTTTGTTAACCCAGAGTGTCGATACACTCGGCGATGCAAGTACTTGGCCTGATGGTGTCGGCATTCGACATTGTAGAGTACGCTCAATTTCATTCTCAACCTCTGCAGAGGTTAATCCTTTCCAAGTGGGATGGCTTACCTCATCGGATCAGATCCCACATGATCACTTTGACTTCGGTTCATCATTCACTGGCCTGGTGGCTACAGGACCAGCAATTGAGCAGGGGCCGTCCCTTCTGTATCCCCAACTGGGTCCTGCTGACAACAGACGCCAGTCTGAGGAGATGGGGTGCGGTGTTGGAGCAACACTCTTTTCAGGGTCGCTAGACCAAGGAGGAGTCACTCCTCCCAATAAATATTCAGGAGTTGCAGACGGTGTTCAATGCACTATCTCTCACCCTGCCTCTGGTACAGAACAGGCTTGTTCAAGTACGGTCAGACAACACCACCTCGGTGGCATACATAAACCATCAAGGTGGCACTCGAAGCCGCATGGCAATGATGGAAGTGTCAAAAATCCTTCGTTGGGCGGAACGCCATCTGCCAGAAATCTCGGCAGTGTTCATTCCGGGCGTCCTGAACTGGGAAGCAGTCTTTCAACTCCTAGTGGACAAGTGGGCCTACCAGACGTAGACCTGATGGCATCTCGACACAATCACAAGTTTCCCGTCTTCGGATCAATGACCAGGGATCCTGAAGCAGCGTTCATGGACACACTGGCAATACCATGGAGCTTTTGGCTGCCTTATATGTTCCCCCCCAGTGTCACTCCTGCCCAGGGTCCTGCGGAAGTTCAAACAAGAAGGAGAATTTCTACTTCTAGTCGCTCCAGCATGACCCAGATAACATTGGTTCTGAGACCTGCAGGGTCTATCGACAGAGCGTCCTCTTCTACTTCCTCAGCGCCCAGACCACCTCGTACAGGGCCCTTGTCTTTTTCTGGACCTGGCCAGGCTGGATCTGACAGCGTGGCTCTTGAAGCATCACTCCTGAGAGCCAAAGGATTCTCCGAGGCGGTCATCCAACCTATGTTAAAAGCCCGTAAATCGGCTTCAGCTCGGATTTATTACAGGGTCTGGAATTCTTACTTCACCCGGTGTGCTGATAAGAATTAGGATGCATACAGATTCAGAACTTCCAGACTTCTGGCTTTTCTGCAAGGAGGCCTGGACTTAGGCCTTCGTCTGGCCTCCCTCAAGGTTCACATAACTGCCTTGTCGGTATGGTTTTAGAGAATTGTGCCTATACCGGACGTTCCCTATCACCCTCCTGTGGCTCCATGGGATCTGTCGGTTGTCCTGAGTGTCCTGCAAGAGTCTCCATTTGAACTTCTTGAGACGGTGGACCTTAAATGGCTCAAGGCCAAGGTCCTATTTTTACTGGCTATTGCCTCTGCTAGAAGGGTGTCGGACTTCTGGCTTGTCCAGGTGATGTCTAGCAAACTGCACATGGGCAGCAATGTTCTTTTTGGAGAGCAGGGGCTTTCTCCCTGCAATCTTACCGTGCACACAATTGTTGTTCAGTGTCCTCCTGATGGTGGACTCATTAACATTAGATAATGAGAGAAAGGCCTTTAGTTGTTTAGAGGTTACCTTGTGTTCTTTTGTGACCTTGCAAACTATTAGACGCCTTGCTCTTGGCGTGATCTTTGTTGGTCGACCACTCCGGGGTGGTTGGGGGGTTGTGGTAATAATAGTCTGAAATTTCCTCCATTTGTTCACAATCTGTCTGATTGTTGATCGGTGGAGTCCAAACTCTGTAGCTATGGTTTTGTAACTTTTTCCAGCCTGGTGAGCATCAACAGCTCTTCTATTGAGGTCCTCAGAAATCTCCTTTGTTTGCGGCATGATAAATTTAAACAGTCAAGCTGTGAACATCAGACTTTGAAAGATCCCTGTTGTTTTAAAAAGACAGGTTGTCCATTAACACCTGATTGTTATCCCATAGATTGAAAATTCCTGTCTCTAATTTCACCTTCAAACGGGAGTAGTATGTTATGCCGGCGCTTGGGATCCCAGCGCCCAGCATGCAGGCAGCGGAGTGAGCGCCAAATAGCCCCTTGCGGGCTCGCAAAGCTCACCACGCTGCGGGCATTTTCTCCCTCCAGGGGTATCATGGACACCCCAAGAGGGAGAATAGTTGTCGGTATGCCGGCTGTCGGGATTCCGGCGTCGGTATGGTGAGCGTCGGGATCCCGACAGCCGGCAAATCCAATGCCTCCCCTTCAAACTATCTGCTAAGCTTAAAAGGTTCACATACTTTTGCCATTCACAGATATGTGATACTGGATAATTTTCATTTGTTTGATTTGGTTCTCTTTATTTACTTTTAGAACTTGTGTGAAAATCTGAGGTAGTTTTAGGCCAAATTTAAGCAATATAAAAGATTCTGAATGGTTCAGAAATCTTTCAAGCACCAGTGTGTGTGTGTGTGTGTGTGTGTGTGTGTGTGTGTGTATATATATATATATATATATATATATATATATATATATATCCCTGCAAAGCAGTCGGCACTCCCAAACTCTTTATAACAACGTGCTCCGTGCCAGAATCCTTTTTGTGTATGCTTGTATTTGGCCTGAGGAAAGGGCTGTTGCCCAGAAACAGCTGTAGCCTTTGAATACAATTTTACCGCAATTATCTGTCTCCAGTGCCGTTCATCTTTTGGAACTATAAATATATATATACATACATACATACATACATACATACATACATACATACATACACACACACACACACACACACACACACACACACACACACACACACACACACACACACACATACACACACACATTGCATCCGGAAAGAATTCACAGCGCTTCACTTTTTCCACATTTTGTTATATTACAGCATTATTCCAAAATGGAATAAATTCATTTTTCCCCTCAAAATTTACACACAGTACCCCATAATGACAATGTGAAAAAAGTTTTTTGAGACTTTTGCAATTTTATTAAAAGTGAGTACAGAAGTATTCACAGCCTTTGCTCAATACTTTGTTGATGCACCTTTGGCAGCAATTACAGCCTCAAGTCTTTTTGAATATGATGCCACAAGCTTGGCACACCTATTTCGCCAATTCCTCTTTGCAGCACCTCTCAAGCTCCATCAGGTTGGATGGGAAGCGTCGGTGCACAGCCATTTTCAGATCTCTCCAGAGATGTTCAATCGGATTCAAGTCTGGGCTCTGGCTGGGCCACTCAAGGACATTCACAGAGTTGTCCTGAAGCCACTCCTATGATATCTTCGCTCTGTGCTTAGGGTCGTTGATCTGCTGAAAGATAAACCATCGCCCCAGTCTGAGGTCAAGAGCGCTCTGGAGCAGGTTTTCATCCAGGATGTCTCTGTGCATTGCTGCATTCATCTTTCTCTCTATCCTTACTAGTCTCCCAGTTCCTGCTACTGATAAACATCCCCACAGCATGATGCTGCTGCCACCACCATGTAGGGATGATATTGGCCTGGTGATGAGCGGTGCCTGGTTTCCTCCAAACATGACACCTGACATTCACGCCAAAAAGTTCAATCTTTTTCTCATCAGACCAGAGAATTGTGGTTTTCATGGTCTGCGAGTCCTTCAGGTGCATTTTGGCAATCTCCAGGCGGGCTGCTATTTGCTTTTTACTAGGGAGTGGCTTTCGTCTGGCCACTCTACCATACAGGCCTGATTGGTGGATT
Source organism: Pseudophryne corroboree (assembly GCF_028390025.1). Taxonomy (NCBI): domain Eukaryota; kingdom Metazoa; phylum Chordata; class Amphibia; order Anura; family Myobatrachidae; genus Pseudophryne; species Pseudophryne corroboree. The sequence goes on along the minus strand of NC_086444.1, from coordinate 939,868,699 downwards.
GCTGCAGAGATGGCTGTCCTTCTGGAAGGTTCTCCTCTCTTCACAGAGGAATGCTGTAGAGTGACCATCGGGTTCTTGGTCATCTCCCTGACTAGGGACCTTCTCCCACAATCGTTCAGTTTAGATGGCCAGCCAGCTCTGGGAAGAGTCCTGGTGATTCCAAACTTCTTCCATTTACGGATGATGGAGGCCACTGTGCTCATGGTAACCTTCAAAGCAGCAGATATTTTTCTGCACCCTTCCCCAGATTTGTGCTTCGAGGCAATCCTGTCTCTGAGGTCTACAGACAATTCCTTTGACTTCATGCTCGGTTTGTGCTCAGACATGCACTGTCAAGTGTGGGACCTTATATAGACAGGTGTGTGCCTTTCCAAATCATGTCCAATCAACTTAATTTACCACAGATGGACTCCAAATTAAGCTGTAGGAACATCTCAAGGATGATGAGTGGAAACAGGATGCACCTGTGCTCAATTTTGAGCTTCATGGCAAAGGCTGTGAATACTTATGTACATGTGTTTTCTTAGTTTTTTATTTTTAATAAATTTGCAAAAATCTAAAAAAAACTTTTTTTCACATTGTCATTATGGGGTATTTGGGGTCATTCCGAGTTGATCGCTCGTTGCCGTTTTTAGCAGAATAGCGATCAGGCTAAAACTGGGCGATTCTGCGCATGCGTATGGGCCGCAGGGCGCACGCACTAAGTATTTTCACACAAAACTATGCAATTTTACACAGGTCCGAGCAACGCTTTTCAGTCGCTCTGCTGATCGTTGAGTGATTGACAGGAAGTGGGTGTTTCTGGGCGGTAACTTAGCGTTTTCCGGGAGTGTGCTAAAAAACGCAGGCGTGTCAGGAGTGGCTGGAGAAACGGGGGAGTGGCTGGCCGAACGCATGGCGTGTTTGTGACGTCAAACCAGGAACTAAACGGACTGAGGTGATCGCAATCTAGGAGTAGGTCTGGAGCTACTCAGAAACTGCAGGGAAATATTTAATAGCAGAACTGCTAACCTTTCGTTCGCACTTCTGCTAAGCTAAGATACACTCCCAGAGGGCGGCGGCCTAGCGTGTGCAATGCTGCTAAAAGCAGTTAGCGAGCGAACAACTCGGAATGAGGGCCATTGTTTGTAGAATTTTGAGGACAACAATGAATTTATTCCATTTTGGAAAAAGGCTGTAACATAACAAAATGTGGAAAAAGTGAAGCGATGTGAATACTTTCTGGATGCATTGTATAGCAAGCAATGCACACTCAAACTGATAATCAATCACTGGAATTTATATCTGATCTCAGCAACAAATTTGTTAGCTAATGGGCAAAACCATGTGCACTGCAGGGGGTCAACACCTGCGTTGCCTGGACTGCGCCCCCAAAAACGGCGGCCAATCGCCGCCGGCCACCCCCCTCCCGCCCGGCGAATGTCTTTGCCCGTCAGTCAGAGGCGATCGCTGGGCTGAGATGCCGGCACATGCGCAGTTCAGACCTGATCGCCCGCTATGCGAAAACGCACAGCAGCGATCAGGTCTGAATTAGCCCCTTGGTTTTCCCCATTGGCTAACAAATTTGCTGCTGCAATCAGATCTGGATTAGGCTCTTAGTTAGATGAAGTAAGTAGCAAGCTTTACCAGAATGACATCACACAAACCAGCACACCGTATTTGCAAAAATTCAAAAACATATATTGACACAAAATCACAAGGTGCACCATCAGTCACAATAAAATGTGCAGATAATGCTGGATACTCACAGCTGGTTTGTTTCAAGAAATTCTGGAATATGCATGAGATATAATATATGTGTATGTATATATTTTATATATGGACAAATTTGTTGATACACTTACAGCTCATTGAAACAATGCTTCATTCCTCATGAAAAGTGATGAAATTAAAAGCTATTGGGGGTCATTCCGACCTGATCGCATGCTAGCTATTTTTTTGCAGAGCTGCAATCAGGTAAGAACTCGGCAAAACTGCGTATGCACCGCAATGCGCAGGCGCATCGTACGGGTACAAAGCGGATTGTGCTGGGCGATAGATTTAACGAAGAATCCATTTGCACATCCGATCGCAAGAAGATTGACAGGAAGAAGGCATTTATGGGTGTCAACTGACCGTTTTCAGGGAGTGGTTGGAAAAATGCAGGCGTGTCCAAGCGTTTGCAGGGCTGAAGTGATCGCAGTGGCTGAGTAAGTTCTGACCTACTCAGAAACTGCACAAAACTTTTTTGTATCGCTTGGCTGCACAAGCGTTCGCACACTTGCAAAGCGAAAATACACTCCCCCATAGGCGGCGACTATCTGATACAAAAAAATAGCTAGCGAGTGATCAACTCGGAATGACCCCCCTTGTCTCATGTATACCTGAATTCCTTTGCTATTTCATACAATAAAGCAAATAAACTGTGAAAATATTATAAAATGGCCTGTACAGATTTGTTGGCACCCCTCAGAAAAGATAATAAACAATTGGATTAGTTATATTTTAAATGAATTGCCTTCCTGAATTAGCCTCACACGCATCTTCAATCTTCTTATCAGTGTTTGAGCCTATTTAAATGAAAAGCAGTCACTCTGCTTTTTGGTATCATTGTGTGCACCACACAGAACATGGGCCCTCATTCCGGGTTGATCGGTCGCAAGGCGAATTTAGCAGAGTTACACACGCTAAGCCGCCGCCTACTGGGAGTGTATCTTAGCATCTTAAAATTGCGACCGATGTATTCGCAATATTGCGATCACAAACTACTTAGCAGTTTTAGAGTAGCTCCACACTTACTCTGCCTGTGCGATAATTTCAGTGCTTGTCGTTCCTGGTTTGACGTCACAAACACACCCAGCGTTCGCCCAACCACTCCCCCGTTTCTCCGGCCACTCCTGCGTTTTTTCCGGAAACGGTAGCGTTTTCAGCCACACGCCCATAAAACGCCGTGTTTCCGCCCAGTAACACCCATTTCCTGTCAATCACATTACGATCGCCGGAGCGATGAAAAAGCCGTGAGTAAAAATACTATCTTCATAGCAAAGGTACTTGGCGCAGTCGCAGTGCGAATATTGCGCATGCGCACTATGCGGAATTTCACTGCGATGCGATGAAAAATACCGAGCGAACGACTCGGAATGAGGGCCATGACCCAGAGAAAGAATAGGAGAGAGTTGTCTGAGGAGATCAGAAAGTAAATTGTAGACAAGCACGTTAAAGGTAAAGGCTATAAGACCATGCCCAAGCAGCTTTATGTACTTGTGACTACAGCTGCAAATTTTATTAAGGACTTTAAAATCCTTGTACCGCACCAACCTCACTGTGTGCGGCCGCAAGAGGAAAATCAACCCCAGATTAAACAGAAGGATAGAAAGAATGGAAAAAAAAGAGCCATGGGAAACTTCCAAAAAGAAACAAACTGAACTGGTATCTTAAAGTCAAGTTATGTCAGTGTCTGATCGCACCATCCAGTGTTTTTTGAGTGACAGTGTGCTCCATTTAAGCAGACCCAGGAGGACGCCTCCACTTTTGAAAAAAATGACATCAAAAAAATCCAACCTGGAATTTTCTAAAATGCATATTGATACAATGCTTCCGGGAAAATGTCCCTTGGCCAGATGAATCAAAACTGGAGCTTTTTGGCAAGTCACATTATGGGGTATATGCAATTGTGGTCGAATTCCCGAAATTGTCGAATTTCGGGTCATTTTCGACCAAAAAAAAAAAATCGCCTATGCAATTCAGTGCTTTCCGACCAAAAAACGGACTTTCAAAATTCGACTTTTTGAAATTCAAATTTTTGCAAATTCGACTTTTCTGCAATGATATAAGTGCTGCAATTCGACCAAAGCATATTCAATTCAAGTATGGAAATTCGACAGCAGTGCTTTTAGACAGCAAATTCGTCATTTTCAATCCGCCACACTTTGGAGGGTGAAAACAAATAAAAAAATTTTAAACATGTTTTTTTTTGTGTTTTTTTTTGGGGGGAATAGCAGATCTATTTATATTAGAAGGGATTAGGTACTTTTTTTTTTTTTTTTGGAGGCACAAATATTATTTATATATTTTTTAAAATATTATTTTTTTTTATTTTTTTTATTTTATGCTGGAACGGTGAAATCATTAAAAAAAATGGCGTGGGGTCCCCCCTCCAAAGCATAACCAGCCTCGGGCTCTTCGAGCTGGTCCTGGTTCTAAAAATGCGGGGAAAAAATTGACAGGGGATCCCCCGTATTTTTAAAACCAGCACCGGGCTCTGCGCCTGGTGCTGGTGCAAAAAATACGGGGGACAAAGCTCGATGAGCCCGAGGCTGGTTATGCTTTGGAGGGGGGACCCCACGCCATTTTTTTTTCGGGTTTTTCACGTTTTTTTACCGTTTTTTAAAATCGCGGCAAAATCCGCCAAATCGGCCGATTTTCGCCCGCGACTCTGGCGAATCCGTTTTTCATTGAATATGGTGAATTCCGGAAGCCACCTTCCGGGATTCACCTGTCGAATTGAGTCGAATTAAAAAACGGCGAAAATTGCCGCGAATTCGACCGCAATTGCATATACCCCTATGTCTGTGTTCACAGACAAAAAATTTAAGCTGTAATAAAAAAGAACATCATACCTACTGTGAAACATGGAGGAGCATGGGTTATGTTTAGTGCTGCCTTGCCACACCTGGCATGGGGTGCCTTGTATCTGTGCAGGGCACAGTGAAATCTCAGGCTATGAAGGTATTTTGCTCAGTGTCAGAAAGCTCTGTCTCAGTGACAGGTCATGGGTCCTCCAACAGGATAATAACCCAAACACATAGAGCATAGGCACCCAAGAATGGATAAGAACAGAACATTGGACCATTCTGAAGTGGCCTTTTATGATCCCTGATCTGAATCCTATTGAATATCTATGGAAAGAGTTGAAACATGCAGTCTGAAGAAGGCACCCATCAAACTGGAGCAGATTTCTAGGGAAGAGTGGGACAAACTAACTGTTAATTTTGACAGGTACAAAAGTCTCACAGAAGTCACTAGATTGCAGTGATTGCCTCTAAAGATTGTGTACCAAAATATTAGGCTAAGGGTTCTATCATTTTTGTCCATTCCACTTTCTTTAGTTTCAATATTTATAATATTCTATTAAATCAAACATCTAATGTAAAGTCAGATTTCTATTAAACATGGAATAAACAATGCTGGATGCCAATCCTTTGTCATTTTCAAGTAATTTCTTTGAAAAATACAGTGTGTTTTTATCTTTTTTCATGGAAAGCACATGGAAGGGTACCAACAAATTTGTCCACATCTGTGTATGTGTTCGCGTGCGTTTGTGAACAGTATATGTATGAGATATACACTGTGTGCATGTGTATATATATATATATATATATATATATACTGGTCCAAACGGGAAACAATTAAAGGCACTCAGAGAGGCAAAAAAAACGAAGCACTCAAATTGTGATGAATTCATCACAATTTGAGTGCTTCGTTTTTTTGCCTCTCTGAGTGCCTTTATTTGTTTCCCGTTTGGACCAGTATTTTACCTTGGACTAGGGCACCGGGGCATGCTGCTACTTACCGCTGAGTGCCGGCCGTCATGGGACTGTATATATATATATATATATATATATATATATATATATATATATATATATACATACATACCAAAGAACCCGGCACTCACTGTGGGGAATTCCAATTAAGGGCTGCGGTGCCTTCCATAAGTCCTCCGTAGACCCAAATACAAGTAGCGGTAATGGCGGCACTCCACAGACTCCAAGTAAGTTTAAAACAGCTTGTACTTTATTGCGTCCTACGCCGTTTCGGGTAACAACCCGTCGTCAGGGACAATCATACAATTTTATATATATATATATATATATATATATATAAAATAGAAGTAATCAGCGCCTATTGATGCCCAGAAAATTAAGATGGGGACATGGAGTCAGGCTTAGTGAGTTAGTGGTGTTTAAAAATATGGAACAAACACTTATCTCAAGTGAGAATCTTCAGTCCTCAGACCAGTAATAATCACAGTGTGATATATACCTTTTCCTTTTCCAGGGAGTGGGGATGATGAAGAGACTGAAGATGCAGTGGAAGATGAGGAAATCAGTCAAGAAGATGACGAAGCTGGTGCCATAATGCATCAGTCTTCAGATGATGAGGTAAATGCCCATAGTAATTTATATCACTCTAATAAAATAATTACATTCTGTAGATATTTTTAATACATTTACATCCTTTCTAAAATAATAAAGTAATAATGTAATATTCCCCGTTAGAAAATAATACACTTAGATTTCAACTGAAAACTGACATGTCTTTATTGACCAAATTAGGCTATTGAAACCCCTCCAAGTGCATGATTATTCATTAGGATGGGTGCATCAGAGGTTCTGCCCTGTGTACTGACATTTGTACATTCTAATGTTTTCCCTACCTTTTAACCTGCTCAGGGGGGTACACATAGAAAAAAAAACTGAATTTCATCTAGAAAATGAATGCGAGTTTGGAATTGGATTCCAAATGTAAATCACAGTGCGTGTGTGCCATGAGAACGGATCGCAGGACCCAACTCGCACATAACCGGATTGACCCCATACTGTAGTTTTCAACTCATTGTCTGCTTCGGATAAATTTTCAAGAACATAAACATATATTTCCAAGCTGTGAACGGTC